>NC_083332.1:58583806-58896555 GCF_963455315.2 Globicephala melas | reverse complement strand
TTTCAGCCTATGCAAAAAGAATTGACCACGGATTGGAGGCCTACCCCACTTTTCTTCCACGTGGGAATAAACAGACCAGGAGATAGGAGGCTCAATGAGGGTTGACTGAATGCATAGTCCCATTGTGAGTGCAGAGGTACAGTAACAAAATTTTAAGCTTTCAAAGTTCAAATTTTGATGATTAATGCACCCCTTACTTCCAAAAGCTTGGCTGGATAAGCGTTCCTGGGAGTAAGAACGGTAAATTGTGAAAAGGTGGCTTGCAGGCAGTGGGAGTCTGATAGATCCCGCAGCTGCAATGACTGTTTCTAATCAATCTTACAAGTTAGTGGGTACTTAAAGAGTTTAATAACAAACACTGAGCGCCTACTTCCCAGCCCTGCGGAAATTGTCCCAAATATTGTAGGAAATACCACTCCCACCCCCCCAAAAAACCCAACCACGTTTCCACCTTCAAAAACCTTAGGACTTAGCATCTGGAAGGAATCGCTGGGATGCCATGGTTTCCAGGTCGCTCAGAGGGGAACCAGAGGCTCAGCGAATCAGGAATCGCGCATCCAATGGCGCTTCCCCTACTCCCCACGTGCTTTCTGGCTCCGTCGTTCCCACTCGCGCTTCTCCATTAACCCGTGTTCCGTCCTCGCACGCCGTCCAGGTCACACCTAACGCTGGCTCAGGAGGGCCACCACGGGCTCAGTAAACCCGGGCAAGAACTCCTCCCCGAGTCAAAAAGCCTAGCCGCGCGGCTTGGACCTTGCGGTAGCACGTAGCCCTCATCCTTTCTCTTCCGGACCTCAGTTTGAATGGGTCCCTTTATTTTAGCGAGGGGACCTTGCGACTAAGAGTCGCCTTTCTCTGGGAAATGTCAGTCTTTAAGGTCCTCTGTCCCAAAAGGATCCCGGCCGCCGAGTCCCAGCAAACCACCTCAAACACCCTTCTCCGCTGCCGGGAGCGGCGCGACCGGAACTGCGCAAACGCGGCGCCGCTGACCACGCGAGGTTCACTTCCGGGGGTCGTGCCGCCAAGCTCTCCAGGGTGGGCTCCGTCTCTCGTGTCCGCTCGGAGGCCGCCTCCCTCCGACCGGCCCGGCAGGACCGAGCCGAGCCGCGGGGCCCCCTCCGGCCCGGCCATGAGTGCGGCCGCATGATGCGTCCCTGCCTCGGCCACTGCAGTCGCCGCCGCCGCCGCCGCAGGCCGGGAGGAGCCGCAGCGCCGGGCGACCCCGCCCGGGCCTCGGGTGAGTGCGGTGGGCCGGGGCGGGCTGCTCGCGCCCGGGTCTCCCGGCCACTCCGGGCCCCCGTCCGCCAGCCCCGAGCCCCCTGCGCCCTTTCCTCCACCCCACCCCGCACCTGCGACCTTCCCGAGTTCCTCGGGGCACCTCTGTGCCAGCGCTTGACTTCTCTTCCAGGTGTCTCCTTGTCACTCCTTAGTGCACCTTTCGGGGTAGGGCCCGAATTGCAGCCCCAGCTTTCTGCCTGACCTTGGGTGCGACACTCAGGGCTCCGAGCCGCGGTTTTCTCCTTTAATAACTAATAACGGGGTTGTCGTTGGAGTTAGAAGAGTGGCAGTAAATCCTGTGTAAGCTGTAAGGAGTAGTTTATAGGCATGCGTTACAGTGGGCTTCCTCTCACGTCACCCATGGCTTCTCGAATGAATGCTCCAGTTCTTCCTCCCTTGTAAGTTTTAATTTTCCTTTTTTATTCTTTGCCCACCTTCTTCCTTATCTTCCCTTCCCCTGCCAATGATCTTTGGGGGATTGCCTGCCAGGGCACCTGGGACAATCAGGTCAGCCTTCAGGGCAATGTTTGCATCTTTTCTTGCTGTCGCCAAGGCTCATCTCTCCTGAGGCGTCATTGCTGCTGAAACTAAGTCTCTTTTCGCTGTCGGATGGACACACTTTATTGGCTTATGGGTAACCAGTTTTTTTTTGGCGGGGGGGCGGTTAAGAACTGTTGACGTAGCTGCTTTGTAGCTTCTTTTACTGACCAGGTGGTGTAAAGGGCTGTCCAAGCAATGCTACAGTGTTTAACGTTTGCAGTCTGC
The DNA here is from genome assembly GCF_963455315.2 of Globicephala melas. Taxonomy (NCBI): domain Eukaryota; kingdom Metazoa; phylum Chordata; class Mammalia; order Artiodactyla; family Delphinidae; genus Globicephala; species Globicephala melas. The sequence continues at coordinate 58,894,512 of NC_083332.1, read as the reverse complement.
TTAGTGCTTGTACTTAATGCACATAGGTTTATCTGTTTTACTACTGCTGTCTCAAATGGTCTAGAAATCTGGGCCAATGTATATTTCTTCTTAGACTCTTCACCTTAAAGATGATGAATTTAATCTGTTGATACTTTCACAAATTTTATTTGCTTAAAGTCACCTTTTTAAAAGTCAGATTTAATCTTTTTGATTCTGTCTTAACAAGGTTTACTTATCTGAAGTCGCCTTTTTAGAAAGTCACCTTGGGGACTTCTCTGGTCGCTCAGTGGTTAAGAATCCGCCTGCCAATGCAGGGGACACGGGTTCGAGCCCTGGTCTGGGAAGATCCCACATGCCACGGGGCAACTAAGCCAGTGGGCCACAACTACTGAGCCTGTGCTCCAGAGCCCGCAAGCCACACCTACTGAGCCTGCGAGCCACAGCTACTGAAGCCCACACGCCTAGAGCCCATGCTCCGCAACAAGAGAAGTCACTGCAGTGAGAAGTCCGCGCCCCACAACGAAGTGTAGCCCCCGCTCGCTGCAACTAGAGAAAGCCCGCACAGTAAATTTGCTTCTTAGGAAGTCAGAATACTTTTTTTTTTTTAATATTTATTTATTTTGGCTGTGCTGGGTCTTAGTTACGGCATGCGGGATCTTCGTTGCAGCATGCAAACTTAGTTGCGGCATGCGAACTCTTAGTTGCGGCATGTGGGATCTAGTTCCCTGACCAGGGATCAAACCCAAGCCCCTTGCATTGGGGGCGCAGAGCCTTAGCCATTGGACCACCAGGGAAGCCCCAGAGTACTTGATTAAAGAGAGAGGCTCTTGGGATATTTGAAAAACGGAATGGAACAGACGTCTTAAATTGCACCTCTTGAAGATTCTGGTAAATAGAAGCGTCGAGTGACTGACATTATTTGGGTTGTGTGCTTTCAGGAGTGAGGCTGGTAGGTGGGCTTTTCAGTTGTGAGGTGGAGGAGCCTGAGACTATTTGATAGTAATTTCCTAAATAATTCATAAATCAACAACTGGAACTCTTTCTCTTTTTTTTTTTTTTTTTTTTTGCGGTACGCGGGCCTCTCACTGCTGTGGCCTCTCCCGCTGCGGAGCACAGGCTCCGGACGCGCAGGCTCAGCGGCCATGGCTCACGGGCCCAGCCGCTCCGCGGCATGTGGGATCTTCCCAGACCGGGGCATGAACCCGTGTCCCCTGCATCGGCAGTCGGACTCTCAACCACTGCGCCACCAGGGAAGCCCAACAACTGGAACTCTTTATGCACACATCTCACGTCAAAGCAAAGTGGGTAGAGATGTATACAGAAGTTTTCTTTTGTTATTTTTTATTATTATTTTTTTTTACCAATGATTCAGAGCCTGCCTCGATTACAAGGAGTGAATTGGGAATTTTCAGCCTTGCTAATCAATGCACTATGAAAGCAGAAATCCTCTTCTAGAAAGGACAGATATTAGCATGAATAGAATGACCATCTCAGCGACAGAGAGAAAGTACTGAAAGGAACTTTGTATAAGAGCAGCCTTGAGCCAGTCAAAAGTCTGGACACGCTTTTACATTCTTTCTGAAACTTACCTGCAAGGCTTGGACCCTTTGGTGACATAAATCACATAATCTTTGTTAATGTGAGGAAATGGAACGAGCAGTAAGTTCACATGTGAAGTTAATGCTTGGGATGAATTGAGAAGTAGTTTTCCTGATGATTCCAGAATTTCCCTGCTCCAATCCGTGCTGAGCAACTCTACAAGATAGTTTTCTTAAAGCAGCTTTTTGGGGGTATGTTTCTTTAAAGTAATTTTTTAATTACAGAGGTAATACATGCTTGTTTTGTTTAAAAAAAAAAAAAAAAAGAAGTTCGAACACTGGAGCAGAGCATAAAGTATAGAATCTAAACACTCACTCTTGCTCCCTTTTGTCCCCAAAGCCAGTTTCCAGGGTCAGGTTAGCAACTTGTGTGTGACCCTTCAGCTGAAGCACCTGAGAAGAGTTTGGGCCATCTGCAGAGTTGGTCAGCTACAAAGTTGAGAGGGAACAGTCCACACAAGAGCACCGTCACTTCTGATACCAGTTGCAAGTCTGGGGGTTCCCCAAGCCCCCCTCAGGTTGGATTACTAGCTAGCAGGCCTCACGGAACTCACTGAAAGCTGTTGTGCTCAGAGTTATGGCTTATTAAAGTCAGCCAGGTGAAGCGGCTCTCAGGACAGGATCTGGGGCTGCACCGAACACGGAGCTTCCATTGTCCTCTCCCCAAGGGGCTGGAACGTGGTGCGTAACTGGTGTCAACACGAGACACTGTGCGCTGGGTATTGCCAACCAGGGATGCTCACCTGAGCCTTGGTGTTTGCAGTCTTTATTGGGCTTCTGTGACATGGGCATAAATGATTGATTGATCGACCGCCCACAAGGTTGATCTCAGTTTCCAGGTCAACTGATACTGCGTGACCCAGAGCCCCACCCTAAATCATGTTGGTCTTTCTGGTGTGGCCAGTCCCCACCCTAAATCAGATGGTCAGCCGATGATAAAGCCCAGACCTTCATTTGAGCGTGGTTAAATTCTTTATTACACAGCATCCTTCCTTCATTCATGGTACCTTCCTTAAAAATATACTTTTTAAAAAGAGATGCAGACTCACAGCTATAGAACAAACCAGTGGTTACCAGTGGGGAGAGGGAAGGGGAGGGGCAAGAAGGGGGTGGGGGATTAAGAGGTACAAACCATCGTTAATAAATACGCTCCAAGGATATATTGTAAAACTCAGGGAATACAGCCAGTTTTTAAATTTTTTTATTTATTTGCTTTGTTGCACCGGGTCTCAGTTGTGGCAGGCGGGCTCCTTAGTTGCAGCATGTGGGCTCCTCAGTTGTGGCAGGCAGGCTCCTTAGTTGTGGCTCCAGGGCTCCTTAGTTGCAGCATAAATGGAATATAACCTTTAAAAATTGTGAATGCCATACACCTGAAACTTCTATATTGTAAATCAACTATACCTCACTTAAAATTATGTATATATGTGTATCTGTATTATATATATACACACACACTTTTTTTTGCTTTACCATTGACAGAGGACTCTCCCTTATAGATCATAGAGCAGAGGCTGCTGGGAGAGTTCTCTCAACTTTGACTCCATTACAGCTGAGATAGCTCTGAATGCCCATCAGTCTTTTTCTTCCCCTTGCCTCTGAGGAGGAGAAAACGCCTCCTTTCCAGTTTAACATGTGTCTGTACTTTGGTCTGCCTGTTAGGGGACGGCATTTAGTCACTTACTCTCACTTGCCTCTGATTTTTTTTCTCTTTCACTCACTTCTTTGCCTCTATCTACAGACGTATTCTTGTTTTGCTTACTAGTTCATTCTATTCTTGAAAAACCTCTAGTAGAATTTTAATAATTGTCTAATAAATCCAGACTCTTCATGGGGCCAAGATAATGCCTTATATTGGTACAGCACCTCACAGTTTTGAAAACACTTACCCTGCAGTGGTTTGTACATAGTGGGTGCGTGGTAAATAGGCAGAGAGCGAGAGTCTTCTAATTGGAGGAAACAGCGGGAGCAGAAGCACAGAGGTGTGAACAGGCCCAGCAGGGGAAGCAGGATGAACGCTGCGTGGAAGAGCCTGGAAGGGCAGGGGAGCCAGATTCAGTGGCGCCTTGAATGCCATGGTCCCAAGGTTTGGTGCCTCTGTTGGTTAGGGTTCTACAGAGGTACAGCCAGAAGTGAGGGTGCCTAAGCTTGGGTTGTGAGAAAAGTGGGAAGGGAAGGGTCAGAGCTGTAAGCAGGAAGCGTGGGCAGCATGTAGGAATGAGGGAAGAAGAGGCCTTGTGTCCAGAGGTTAAAAGGTGCTTAGTAGTGCTTCCCTGGTAGTGCAGTGGTTGAGAGTCTGCCTGCTAATGCAGGGGACACGGGTTCGAGCCCTGGTCTGGGAGGATCCCACATGCCGCAGAGCAACTGGGCCCGTGAGCCACAACTACTGAGCCTGCGCATCTGGAGCCTGTGCTCCGCAACAGGAGAGGCCACGACAGTGAGAGGCCCGCGCACCGCGATGAAGAGTGGCCCCCGCTTGCCGCAACTGGAGAAAGCGCTCGCACTGAAACGAAGACCCAACACAGCCAAAAATAAAAATAAATAAATTAAAAGAAGGCTCAACATTAAAAAAAAAAAAAGGTGCTTAGTAAATACTGGCTGTGTGAGGAGTGTTATCAGTAAATGGAAGGAGAGGCCAGCTCTGTGTTAAGCTGGTGGTTTGGGTCATTCTGGGACAGGGCGCAGTGCGTTTGCAGACCTAGTAATAAGCAGGGGCAGGCAGGATAGAGAAGCTTCCAGTTTCTCTTGAGACAGGCTCTTACAGTATTTCTGGTCGGGACGTTTTGAATTCTTAGCGGTCCGTATTTCCCAGATTCAGTGTCCACGTTACAGAACATGTTTTCTGAAACCAAGCGCTCAGGGAGATGGCGTGTTTTCATGGAAGAGCGTGGGCTTTGGAGTCGGAACAGCCCCGACTCCACACTTTGCTGGCCGTGAGCTTGGGCAGGGTACTGCAGCTCGAAGGCGCAATTTCCTCATCCCTTAGCGAGCACCTCGTTTTTAGGGTAGTGGCAGGGTTCACCGTCGTGATGTATACAGAGGTCCTGACCCATGGCAGATGTTCAGTAACTGGCCTGTCCTTTCACATTCCAGTATCTTACATTGTCGTTAACTTGCATCTGAGAGCTAGGTTCACTGTGAGCGGGTCAGATGGGCCTCGTGTTGCAGGTTTGGGCAAGTCTGATGTTACAAAAGTTCATTTCCTATTAAACAAAGAAACCCCATTTAGGAAGATAAGGAAAGAGGCGGGGATTCACCAGCTTGGTTCAGGCTCAGCTTTTCCCTGGGACGGGACTCTTGAAGGGTTTGGTGACTCTGGGGGTCTTTTTGTCTCTGGCTTTGGAATTCTTGAGGGTTTAGTTACCATGTTGGGATTAAAAATAGCTCCTCCATTTGACTTTCAGGCTGTGGCTCTGGTATGGGGATAAAGGTGGAAGCTTTGGCATTTGTGTACACGTGCCTTTGAGGCTGCCTCGTGCAGCCTGTGTGCTCCCAGTGACACACCCAGAAAAAGCCCTGCCAGCGTGGGTCTCTCTCCTTCCTCCCCTTCTCCCTCTCCCCCCTTAACCCGTCCACGTTTCTCCCCCTTCAGCTCCCCGGACCGTCTGACCCCATCCCATCCCACCCCACCCCAGGCCTCCCACTTTGACCCTCTTTCTTACTCCTTTCCGGTTCCTGTGGGGTTTGTTTTTGCTTTTCCTTCTCTCACTGAACAAGGGTTTGCGGAGTTCGGGGTGTGCTGGGGATATTACGAGAACATTCTGTTGCGGTGATGACAGAGGAACGAGACAGCCCGGGTGGGAGGGGAGGTAAGAGGTGCGGTCCACAGGCTCCGGGCCGGGTAGGGCTGTGTAGCCACAGGGTGGCCTTTGGGTTTTATTGTAACCACAGAGGCAGCAATTGGCTGGTTTTAATAGGTAAGGGAGTGGCAGGACCCGACTTACATCTGTAAAAACTGGGCCTGGGTGCTGATCGGGGAGTGCGTTATGGGCGCACAGAGGCAGTGAGTGTGGAAACGGAGCGCTGGTTTGTGCTGCCCGGGTGGGGCAGCCTTCATCTGGGTCGGTGTTGGAGGTCCAGCCCGCAGGACCTGCTGACGGGTTAGGTGTGGGGAGGTTGGGAAAAGAGTGGAATGAAGGGTGTGTCCTGGTTTTTGACCTTGGCACCATTTATAGAGACAGAAGGTAGGCTCAGGAGGTTTTGGTGGGTGGAGGGGTTTCTGCTTTGACCCTGCCGTGGAGTTGCTGAGTGACGGATTGGAGACACCCAGGCATCCTTTCTAACTACATGGGACTGAGATCCTGGGAGGTTATTCAGAGAGCACGTAGCTAAAGAGGACAACCCAGGACCCAGCCCAGGCACCGCCACAGTTCGACGTCTGTGGAGGAGAAGGACCTGGCAGGAGGCTGAAGAGTGGCTGCCGGGATGGGGAAAAGCCCAGTGTCGTCCCCTCCCCACCCCCGTGAGGTTGGCTTTCCTCTCCCAGAGCCTTGGCTCCTTGTGTGTTTCTCAGTTTGCCCTGTTTTGTTTCAGTTTCAAAGACCTTTCTGGAAAGGTTACATAAGTTTACTGTTCACAGTGTGGACAGTGTGCCAGCACATTATTGAGACCTGGCTTTTGTTCACTTAATATTCCATTGGTTTTTTTCCCTCAAAGGTTAATATTCTGTTCTTCAGATTCAGTAATTTGAGAAGAAGATACTGGTTCGTATGGCATACATTACTGGTCTGGTTTGAAAGCACAAACTAAATCTTTCATGACTGCAGATTGATGGAAAGAACATACAAGAACATAATTGCAGTGGCACTGAATGCACTGGAGCCAAGGCACTGGGGTAGGCTGTCTGAATGCTCCATTCTTTTTTTTTTTTTTTTTTTTTGCGGTACGCAGGCCTGTCACTGTTGTGGCCTCTCCCGTTGCGGAGCACAGGCTCCAGACGTGCAGGCTCAGCGGCCATGGCTCACGGGCCCAGCCGCTCCGCGGCATGTGGGATCTTCCCAGACCAGGGCACAAACCCGTGTCCCCTGCATCGGCAGGCGGACTCTCAACCACTGCGCCACCAGGGAAGCCCAAGAAACTTTTTTTTTTTTTTAATTAAAAAAAAAATTTTTTTTTCTCCTCTGAGTTCTTAAAATTCCACCTTGCAGGCTTATTTTTTGGTCATACTTATGTATCTTACATCATACTAAGTTGAGAGAATATCAAGAAATTGAAAGAATGAAATTTAGACTAAATGATGGAAAATGTACCATTGAAGAGGATAAATCACACACACACACACACACACACGCACACACACACACACACACACACACACCCCTCTGCCGACCTGACTCCCTTGCACATCCTGCAGGCCTCAGGACCTCCAGTCCCTCGCAGTTTCCTGTCACCTGGCTTCGCAGGCTGCTCCCCTTCGTCCTGCCCTCCATGGCGAACCCCCAGCCCCCTGCAGGGCTTTGGGTCCAGGCTGCGCTTGTGCATGAAAGGCCTGGCTGTTGTGGCGTTTATTGGGAACCGCGGTTCCAGCGCTGTCTGGCCCACGGTGCTGAGTTTCAGCTCTCTCTTGCCACCTCCCCTACCCGCCTTCCTTTTTCCAGTCTCAGTCGCCGTCCTCAGCTTTTCTCCACTTCCAGCGCCCACAGCCCACCTCCTGCTGCTCAGAACGGCGTGTGGGGTGGGATCTGCTTTAGCTCCGCGTTGTCCATCTTCTCTGTACCCTCTCCCCCACCCTCCCCCGCCTAGGGAAGAAGGGTCCCTCGGCTCTGTCAGCCCCTGCGTCTGCAGACTGGGACCCTTATTCTTTAAAAACAGAAAAAATGAGCCTGTGTTGCTTTTGTAGTTGCAGGAAAAGCTCAAATAACCATAAAATGAGAAAGAAAAAAGCAACCATGCCAGGACCTCTTGGTTTATAGTTTCTTAATCTGATTGTTTAGTTGGCTTAACTAGGCATATCGTCCTCAGTCTGTCTCCGTTACATCTCTTTGGGGCTGTCCTAGGCTTTTTAAAAGTGTGGCCTGTTCAAACCGAGAAGCAGCGTGGTGGGACTTGTGTGGAGGTCCCAGACTAACTGGGGGTCCGGGGTGGCTCATCTGTAAAATAGGGAGACCAAGTCCTTCTTTAGGTTCATCATAGCTTTTCTTTTTTTTTTAATTTACTTATTTTCTTTTATTTATTTTTATTTTTGGCTACGTTGGGTCTTCATTGCTTTCATTGCGCACAGGCTTAGTCGCTCCGCAGCATGTGGGATCTTCCTGGAGCAGGGCTCGAACCCATGTTCCCTGCATTGGCAGGCGGATTCTTAACCACTGCACCACCAGGGAAGCCCCTATGATTTCTTTCCTTCTACTAACTTTGGGTTTTGTTTGTTCTTTCTTCTCTAGTTGCTTTAGGTGTAAGTTTAAGTTGTTTGAGATTTTTCTTGTTTCCTGAGGTAAAACTGTATTGCTATCACCTTCCCTCTTAGAACTGCTTTTGCTGTGTCCCACAGGTTCTGGATCATCTTGTTTTTGTTGTCATTTATCTCTAGGTATTTTTTGAATTCCTCTCTGATATCGTCAGTGATCCATTGGTTGTTTAGTAACATATTGTTTAGGCTTCGTGTATTTGTGTTTTTTTTTCCCCTGAATTGACCTTCCTTCCTCCCTCCCTCCCTCCCTTCCTTCCTTCCTCCCTCTCTCCCTCCCTTTCTTTCTTTCTTTCTCTTTTTTTTTCTCTCTTTCTCTCTCTCTTTCTTCCTTCCTTCTTTCCTCCCTTTCTTTCTTTCCTTCCTTTCTTTTTATTGGGACTTCCCTGGTGGCGCAGCGGTTAAGAATCTGCCTGCCAATGCAGGGGACATAGGTTCAAGCCCTGGTCCGGGAAGATCCCACATGCCATGGAGCAGATAAGCCCGTGCACCACAACTACTGAGCCTGCACTCTAGAGCCCATGAGCCACAACTACTGGGCCCACGTGCCACAACTACTGAAGCCCACGCACCTAGAGCCCGTGCTCCACAACAAAGAGAAGCCACTGCAGTGAGAAGCCCGTGCACTGCAATGAAGAGTAGCCCCCGCTCGCCGCAACTAGAGAAAGTCCAAGTGCAGCAACGAAGACCCGACACAGCCAAAAATAAACAAATAAATATTTATTTATTTATTTTTAAATATTTGATTATTTATTAGATTGCATCAGGTCCTTAGCTGTGGCATGCGGACTCTTAGTTGCAGCATGCATGTGGGATCTAGTTCCTGGACTAGGGATCGAACCTGGGTCTCCTGCTTTGGGAGCGCAGAGTCTTAACCACTGTGCCACCAGGGAGGTCCCCCGAATTGATTTCTAATCTCATAGCACTGTGGTCGGAAAGATGCTTGATATGATTTCAGTTTTCTTAAATTTACTGAGGCTTGATTTGTGGCCCAAGGTATGATCTGTCCTGGAGAATGTTTCATGTGCACTTGAGAAGAAAGTGTATTTTGCTTCTTTTGTATGGAATGTTCTATAAATATCAATTAAGTCCATCTGGTTTCATGGTCATTTAAGGCCTGTGTTTCCTTATTGATTTTCTATCTGAATTATCTGTCCATTGATGTAAGTGGGGTGTTAAATTTCCCCACTATTATTGTGTTACTGTCGATTTCTCCTTTTATGGCTGTTAGCATTTGCCTTATATATCGAGATGCTGCTATGTTGGGTGCATATATATTTACAATTGTTATATCTTCTTGGATTGATCCCTTGTTCATTATGTAGTGTCCTTCTTTGTCTCTTGTAAGTCTTTATTTTAAAGTCTGTTTTTGTCTGCTAAGAGTATTGCTACTCCAGCTTTCTTTTGATTTCCATTTGCATGGAATACGTTTTTCCATCGCCTCACTTGCAGTCTGCACATGTCTCTGAGTCTGAAGTGGGTCTTTTGTAGACAGCATATATACGGGTCTTGTTTTTGTATCCATTACGAATCCCATTAAATTTTAGGTAATTATATGTATGTTCTTATTGCCATTTTGTTAATTATCTTGGCACGAAAGCACCTCGCCTACCGTCTCATTGTGACTTCTCTTTTGTCTTTGAATGTAAAATATCTTTTTTGGTAGGTTTCAGTCTTTTTTGTCGATGATCGTTCAGCAGTTCGTTGTGATGTTGCTGTTTTCGTGAGAGGAGGTGAGCTCGATCCTTCTACTCCGCCATCTTTTCCAGAATTGAGGGGCTGCTGTTAGTTTGGACGCTTGCTGTCTGTTTCCTCAGCACCTGCTGGCTTTTATTGCCTTGATATGGGGTGTGCAGGTGCTGCCGCCCTTGTGCGCTACTGGGCGGGCGGGGGCAGCACTTGGCGACTGCTCGCAGGTCTCGTAGCGGTGGCCTGTGCCTGCCTCTGGAGCGCACGATGGCGGCAGCGACTCGCGCCCGCCCCCAGAGCTCCTGTAGGCAGTGTCCTGTTGCCTGGGAGCGCTCGTAAGGAAAGAAGCTCTTATGGTGGTCCCTCCCCTCTCCTCGTGAACCCCTCAGTACCGCGCCTTGGCTCTCTGACAGGCCCTGGCTTCTTCCGAGCACACCCTCAGTTGCCACAGTCCAGCCTCTTCAGCTGTCTGCATCCCGCCCCGGGCCTCTCCCTGGGTCTGACCTCCGAAGCCTGAGCTTCAGCACTGACGGATGAGCGTCTGAGGCTGGGGAGCGCAGGGTGGCGGCGCGGACCTTCCGTGCAGGCTGCTCTCTGTGCTGCCCTCCGCAGACGGGTTCCTGTGCTCTCCTGCTAGGCTCCGACGCTCGCCGCCTGTCCAGGCTGATCTCCTCCACAGCTCCCTGCCTGGGGCGCAGGCCCCGTCTACATTCCTTTCTTTTTCTTTTTCCTTTTGTTCTACCAGGTTAGCTGGAGGTTTTCTTGCCCTTCGGGAAGTCTGAGGTCTTGTGCCTGCGCTCAGGAGCTGTTCTGTGGGAGCCGTCCACGTGCAGATGTGCTTTCCACGTTCCTGTGGGAGGAGGTGAGCGCCTCGTCCTACTCCTCCGCCATCTTGGTCCCGTCCTCTTGTTTTATTTATTATTATTATTTTTACTAATAAAGATATTTATTGGAACAGTATAAAGGGTTTTATATAAAATGAAAACAAGGTATCATATCAATTAAATACTTGGACAAAGCAATCATTTGTTACACAAATTAAAATTCGTTGCAGAAGCCACGTTAATTCTATTTATTGGGAGCCAGTGAGGGTGAAGTCAGCTTACACAACAAATAGAATTCTGTCTTGTTGAGAGGTTCATCGTAGCTCTATTATTTTTTTAAATTAATTTATTTTTGGCTGCATTGGGTCTTCGTTGCTGCACACAGGCTTTCTCTAGTGGCAGAGAGCGGGGGCTGCTCTTTGTTGTGGTGCGCGGGCTTCTCACCGTCGTGGCTTCTCGTTGCGGAGCGCGGGTTCTGGAGTGCAGGCTCAGTAGTTGTGGCGCACGGGCGTAGTTGCTCCGCGGCATGTGGGATCTTCCCGGACCGGGGCTCGAACCCGTGTCTCCTGCACTGGCAGGCAGATTCCCAACCACTGCGCCACCAGGGAAGCCCCATTGTAGCTTTAAATGAGATAATACGTAAGAAGGGAAATTGAAAAATTGTTTTTTCCTTCCAGCTACGTATGTCCTTGACTTAACCACATTTAAACAAATTTGCTTCTTTAGTTTGCTCACCACCCAGTCTGCAAGCTTCTTGGCTCTTTACCGAAACTGCTGGGAGGAGGTCGCGGCCCCTTGGTGTGCTGTCTGCTCCAGCCAGCCTTCCTGCTCCCAGCCCCTGCTCGTCCCCTGCAGGCCCCGCTCCCCTGCTGGCCCTGCGTCTGTCAGCTCTGCTCTGGGGCATGGCAGCCGCCTCCCGGCTGCCCGTCTTCCTCCTTCCATCCCAATCTTAGTTTGTCACCAGTTATCTTTCTAAAACACTTGTCTGTTGACCGAAGTTCCAGTCTCCCTTTGCAGCAGAATGACGTACGGAATTTCAGGCTGCCTAGCTCGGCCTCCGGAGTGCTTTGTGCGGGGCCCTGGCCTCCCCTTCCCTGCCTTCCTGCCCTCCCTTGCGCTGAGCCCAGGGCCCTGCAGCCCGCGGGTTCCCCTTCCAGCCTCTGTGCCTCCCGCACTGTCCTCTCCTGTGCGATCTTGCCTGTCCTGGGGGCCCACTCCTGCTGTCGTCCTAACCGACACTTTTCTGGTTCCTCTGGACGGGATAAGCGATTGTCATCTCTCTCCGTCATCGCCCTCTGCCTGCCACTGGGGATAACACCGAGCACGTTGTTTACCAGGCTGGTCCCCGCCTCTCTCTCCCATGAGCCCTTGTGGGCTGAGGGCCTGTCCGAGGTCGAGCATCCTTGGGCCTCACGTGGAGTCTGCAGCTTAGAGGCCCCGCCCCCACGTTTGAATTCAGCGCATCTCATGGCCTGTGTTTGCCTCACACGCTGCTTCTGTGCCTGAAGCAGAGATGTGCTTATTCCTGTTTCTTATAGGTCAGCAGTGGGCGTATGAACAGTAAAACAGTGATGAGTTTAAGCAGTGTTTAACGTACACGTGAATACCAGGCTCTAGGGTAGACATTTCCTTTTTTGCAACAGTGAAAATCATTGGATCTTCATTCTTTTTTGTAGCAACTGATCACCAAAGTATATTGACGTCTTTTGTTTACTTGTCTTCAGTTTGTTTATGAGAAATGCATCTTCTGTTTATAGACACGGGGAAAAAAGTGAGGGGAAGAGTTTAAGACACTTGCCCGAAGATACTGTTAAAAGTAAACTGTGACAGGGTCTGGCTCGGAAGGCAGCGTCTGTAGGGCGAGACCGGGTTCAGCAGCGCTTAGAACCTGGCTGTTACCACACCCTCTTACACCTGCACGTGTACCTGTGCTGGTTATTCTTTCTCCTGTTCATTTTTTAACTGAGGCATAGTTAACGTACAGTGAAATGCACAATTTTAAGTGTATAATTTTATCAGCTCATTGAATTTGGTTTGACAGTGCGTGTGCCTGTGTCGCCTGCTGCCCTTTCCGTCAACTCAGAAAGTTACCTTGGACTCTCCGTCATTCCCTCTTGTGCTCCAACCCCATTCTGATTTCTTTCAAAATAAATTAGCTTCGCCTGGTTCAGAGTGCCGTGCAGATGGACTCCTACTGTACACACTGTGTTTTTCACTTGGCGTGGTTTTTTGAGATGCATCCACACGGTGGCCTGTATCCGTCCGCAGTCCCCCTTGTATGAATATACTGTGGTTTGTTGATTCATCTCCTGGCGAGGGGTGTTTGGGTTGTTCTGCTTTGGTGACTTAATGACTGCGGCAGCTGTGAACAGTTCTGTACACGTTTTGTGTTCATATTCACCTTGAGGTAAATACCTAGAAGTGGAATTGCCGAGGCACAGGGAGGGTGTTGGTTTAACTCTGAGAAAGTACCAGGCCGCTTTCCGACGTGGTTGCCATTTTGGTTATTTTTAAAAATTTATAAAAGTAACGGGGTTTGGTCTCATTGTAGAGATTCTGCTGTAGACCTGAGGACTGCGATGGGCAGTCCTGGGTTTTGCAAAGCCGGTTTTCTTTTAAAACAGTGCTAACATAAGCTCATTTGAAGACACTCAAAATGAATGTGAATGCAAAGTTGAAAGCATCACTAGGCATGATCAGGCGTTACTGGTTCAGCACATTACCTGGCGTTTAAAGCTGTTGGCTACTGCATAGGTATTTGAATAGAGTTACCATGTATATATATATAAATGCCATATTTTACAAGTCACCTCCGTTAGTTTAAGCAGCTTGTGGTTCACGGCCACATTTGTTACTGAGAAGTTCAGAGGGGACTCAGAGCCACAGATAGGCTAGGGAACCTTTGGTGTGCAGGGTGGCGGTGACGGGTGCGGGGAGGCTGTCCACGTCCTTGTGGAGGGAGGACGGGTCCTGAGGAGACTTGTAGGGTCGGGTGGGCAGGGGAGCCTGACAGCAGAGCCGGGCCCGGCGGAGGGGCACTCCCGGTCAGGAAGCAGCGAGCAGCCTCCAATTACTGGGAGGAGACCAGGGGAGCTTACCCTGCCCACCCCTCGACCCCCGAGTCCCCTCACCCTCTTCCATGCCAGCCCCCTGGTGTCCTAGTCAGGGGTCTTGGTTTCAGAAAACAGACACCAACTGAGGGTTTGCTGAGAGAAAAATGTTACGTTGGAAGGATATCAGATGCAAAGAGAGTGGACAGGCTGCGAGGCACACGGGGCCGCCGGCCTGGGTGGCAGTGGAGCTGTGCAGAGGAAGGACGTCTTGTTTGGGGTGCCTTTGCCAGACCTGTTGTTTGGAAGATGGACCTCCTGGATTGGTCCTCTGATTTCATTTCATTTTCTCTCCTAAGGTCTTTGTCTTTGTCTTGTTTTTGTTTGTTTTTTGCTGATTTACTGTAGCTGATTTACAATGTTGTGTTAGTTTTAGGCGTACAGCAGACTGATTCAGTTTTATATATATGTATATCTAATCTTTTCAGATTCTTTCCCAGTATAGGTTATCATAAGGTACCGAATACAGTTCCCTGTGCTATACAGGAGGTCCTTGTTGGTTAATCTATTTTCTGTATAGTGTGTATATGTTAATCCCAAACTCCAAGTTTATCCTTCCCCCCTTCCCCTTTGTTGTTTAGTTCTCCTTTCTGGGAAATTTCCCCATTCTCTCTTCCAGTCCTGTTTGTAAGATTAAAAACTTCTAACCGTCATATTTTTGTTTTTCAGTAGCTAGGAAGTTCGCAGAACGCTCCCCTTTGTCTCACAAATGCAGCCTCTTATTCCTCGTAAGTCTTCTTCTCTGTGCATCATGCCTGCTCTAAATCCCGGTTTCTCTCTTTTCTCTCTGGGGCTCTTCCATGAGACCTGTCTGAGCTTTTCTCCAGAACATCTGTTGGCTCTTGGTTCACATTTAAGGATGAGATGTACCAGGAGCGTGTGCTTGGAGCGTCTGCGTCCATGGTCCTTTGTCCTCTGTGGCCCTGGTCTTAGGGAAACCTGGCAGCAATCTGACCTCTTTGGGAGGGGGACACGCCGCCTCTTGGTGTCTTCCAGCCTCTTTTCTTGGGCCAGATGAGTGCTTCTAGGGAGGCTACGTCTGCTTGCCCACCCAGTGGGAGACGCTGCCAGGCTGGGACGCCCCTCACTCATTCCACCCGCTCCTTCGTGCACCGTGCCCCCTCCCCCGGGGCACCCTCCCCCAGCGGGGCCTGGCGCACCTCTCCCCTCTTTCTCTCTCGTCTTTTCTGTAATTCCTCTGCTGTGGCTGGTGAACGGTGAACACTTGCTGCCTGCTGAAATGCAGGTTGACCAGATTTGGTCTGGATTTCCCTGGGGCTCTTTCTCAGGGATTTTGGCTTAGAGATTTGTATTTAAGACCAGGGCTAAAGTAACAAGAGTGTAAAATGGACAGGTTTAGAATAAATTACTTAATTTTCAGGATTGTCAAGCAGTTTACTAGTAACGAAAACCTAGAGGAGTCATGATTTCATAGCTAAAGATGGTTCTGAGCAACGGAACTTCAGGTGTGAAGCGTCACATCGGTTACATGTGCTCCCAAAGTTGATCATATGCACTGAGAAATAGTATATGCGCCTTGGTCATAAAATAAGTAACTTTTCTAATCAGATTTTATTATCTTTCAGATCCTACCACATAGGACAGTATGCACCTTAAGATCCTGAAGAAAAGACACAAAACGTTCAAGTAATGTCTAAAAATAATTTGTGAGGTAAGTGATTGCTTATTTAGGTCTCTAATCACTGTTTCCTCTCTAACGGCTGACACTAACTTGCACACCTTTGAAAAGGCAAATACGGGCAGTTCAGATGGTTAATGGTGACAAGTAGATCTTTTTCTTCACGTATTGTCTTTGGGTTTGCTTACCACCTACGCTAAAAGGAGAGTGTGTCCCTGGAGGAAGATTCCATGAAGAGAATTGATCAGTTACTAGCAGGTATTACAAGATGAGGGGAGTTCTCAAATGTAAACCACTGGAAGGGTTTTGCTCGAGTGGTTGTCCCTTCAATAATGGGGGTCTGCAATGTTGCTCTTAGCGTTCTGGGAAACGGGGCTTGATTTAACACGACGATAAACAGCTCAGGTTCGGAGTGTAGACAGTATCCCATTAAACTGGACATTAAAGTAGAAAAACCGTCGGTCAGTGCACAGTGCTTTCAGGTCTTTTTCAGACGTGATCACGCAGAGTATTCAGTCACCAGTGACGGGTATCAGCACAGAGTGAGGCTGTGCCCTTGCCCTGGCTTCGCATCGCCAGTTGCCGTGCCATTTGCTCTTGTATTCCCAGCATTTTTAGATTAGTTGAGTGTAAAGGAATTGTTTCTTCATTTCCTCCCCTCCCTTCCTGTTGCATTAATGAAGTGTAAGTGCTGTGACTCAGCGGAAGGCGCCTGCTCTTGATGACAGATAACCGGATGTGTTCAGCCTAACCTCGCCGTGTTCACCGATTGCTTTCTTGCAAATGAAGTGACTTTTGGGCATCAGATTGTTCTCCCTTTGCCTTCTAGTGGATTTTACAAATTCAGCTCTGAAGCACACAGGCGTGATGCCTCAGTATCCTAAAGTGCTTCTGGGAATGTCCCTTCCCGCCCACTGGGGTTGGTATGTGTGCAGTCACCCTTCCTCACAAATACAGCTGCCATCTGCCCCTCTGGGGGAGGCCTGCGGCTGCTGTCACCAGTGCCTCAGCCGGGAAGGTTAATCGGGACTGGGTCAGGCGTCCAGAAGACTCAGGTTCTGATTTCTAGGCAGAACTCGGGCTGCACGAGTGTGCTCTGACAAAAAGCTGGCCTGTCTCTGGACATGTGGCCCCTGCGACTGCTCGCTGCCCAGCAGGCGGGCACCCATTGCTCCTAGAAAGCGTCTTACCTGAGGAGTAGCCATAGAGCAGAGGGATTCTGGTCAGGGGAGTTTTTCAGCTAAGGCTTTGATGAACATTCATGATTCACTAAAAAACTTCCGTGGCCATCACTAGGCCTCTCTCTGGATCTGAGACGGGGACCAATTCACGTTGTTGCGTCTGCCTGGAAACAGATGCGCGCTTGCCGTGAGCCCAGGGGCGTGCGGGCACCCGACGGGGAGCCCGGAGAGAAGAGCCAGGCCTTTCCCACGAGGGCTGGCAGCCAGCCCAGGGCTGAGACACGGACGCCCTCTCAGGGTAGGGAGTGCTGAGCGCACTGCCCGTGGAGCTGCCGAGCCGGTCCTCCTCCCAGAGAGTCTCAGCCCCCTGGCGGCATCAGGCTTTACAGTGGTGTAGACAGGACCGCGCTCCAGCACCCTCTCCAGATAGCCGTGTCTGCTGTTCAGAGTCCCTTTGCAGAGTGCTCTTCAGAGGCACGAGGACTGCCTCTGCAGGATGACTTGCTTGGCAGAGAGAGGCCTCAGGCGCTGCAGGGCGGGTGGCCTCTGCGGCAGAGGCCTTAGCAGGAAGGCAGCCGTCGGGTCCAGTGTGTGCTGGCTGAAGAACGGCTGGTTCGGGGCTGCCCAAATTCTTATCTTCAGTTTTTTCACTTCAGTAATTTTAAAGCTCTTGTTGTCTGATCTAAGAGCAGGCTGCGGG
Source organism: Globicephala melas (assembly GCF_963455315.2). Taxonomy (NCBI): domain Eukaryota; kingdom Metazoa; phylum Chordata; class Mammalia; order Artiodactyla; family Delphinidae; genus Globicephala; species Globicephala melas. The sequence goes on along the minus strand of NC_083332.1, from coordinate 58,877,389 downwards.
GAACAGTTTCCTTGCTGTCTTGTACTAGTCAGTATCTTTGTATCGAGAGGGAAACCTGCAAAATATTTGCAGAAGGAACTCTCACCAGCAGATTCACTCATTCAGTAATGTTTTCATCGTTCCCGTGCTCCAGTTACAGTTAAGGAAGGAAGTAATGCCAGGATTCCGAGCGGATGCTGTGCGTCAGCTGTAGCAGACCCGGCCCCAAGAGCATTCTCATCCCTCCTCCCCCGCCACGCTGGGGAGGCCACAGTCGCTTGCTCTGTGCTTGTTTGAAAGAAGCCGAGCCTGAGTGGAGAAAGCCCTCGGGTCGTTTGATAAAGTGCTATCAGTGTTTTTCTATCCCCTGCACGAACAACAGGGCCACATGAACTGACTCTGTTTCCCTTTCTTTATTTATCATGAGTATTTCTACTCATATCAGACACTGAAGACAGGAGGTTATAGGTTTAAGGAAGCAGCACAATGTTTGCTAGGAAGGTGTACGTTTTCCTTTGGTTTCTGACCCTGTGTGTTCTCGGGTATTAGGAAATACGGGAGAGTTGTCGAAAGAACAGATAAGTGAAGGAAACTGTTAAAAGACTGAAAGAGGAAGGGCGTTCCAGACACAGCACAGAGTTAAAGAAGACTGCCTCAAAAACATGGTCGTACGTTGTCACAGTTCAAACGAGGGAGAAGTGAGAGTGAAGAACTCAGTGAAACAGGGAAGAGTCAGGCGAGAACTGGGCTCTGTGGTCGTGGGCCGGGGTGGAAACGAGCAGTGAAAGAGCCCCTTGTCTGTCAGCCTCTCATCAGCTGCTGGCATGTGTGCGCTGCGGGCCCTCGGGCCTTGGCACCGTGGATGGGGCCGTGGCACCCCAGGCCTCGTCTTGCCCAGGCTTGGAGCCTGGGTGCCAAGGGTGTCTAGCTCCTGCCCCGCGTCGTCCTTGTGCAGTGTGGCTGGGGCCAGCCGCAGGTGACCGTGTGTCCCCGGGAGCCTCACCAGTTGTGTCCCATGCCCCTCCAGGGAAACCATGCCGTCATCAGGACACCGGCTCCGGGATGTCGAACACCATCCTCTCCTGACCGAAAATGACAACTACGACTCTTCCTCCTCCTCTTCATCCGAGGCCGACGTGGCAGACAGGGTCTGGTTCATCCGCGACGGCTGTGGCATGATCTGTGCTGTCGTGACGTGGCTACTGGTCGTGTACGCGGACTTCGTGGTGACGTTTGTCATGCTGCTGCCTTCCAAAGACTTCTGGTACTCCGTGGTCAATGGAGTCGTTTTTAACTGCCTGGCGGTGCTTGCCCTGTCCTCTCACTTGAGGACCATGCTCACCGACCCCGTGAGTACCTGCCCTCTCGCTGGGGTTTTCGGCCGGGTCTGGGCTGGGGAGGCACCAGCGGCACCGGGCGGAGGGCCTCATGCTCCCGCAGCCTCGGGGTTCACGAGTTCCTGGATACAGGCTGGTGGCGTTGTTTGTGGCTTCGCTGGAGAGAACCCAGCGCCCAGAGAGAGGTGATGTCATGGTATATTCATGGAAAACATTACACTGAGCTGTTTATTCAGATGAAGAAAGTGTACTGAATAATGCCTGAAATCCTATTTTATTTTTTAATGTTTATTTATTTACTTGGCTGTGCTGGGTCTTAGTCGCTGCGCGTGGGATCTTTATTGCTGCTTGCGGGATCTTCGTTGCGGCCTGCGGGATCTTTTTAGTTGCGACATGCGGGATCTTTAGTTGTGGCATATGGGATCTAGCTCCTGGACCAGGGGTCAAACCCACGCCCCCCGCACTGGGAGCACGGAGCCTTAGCCACTGGACCGCCAGGGAAGTCCCCCCTTCTAGTTTAAATACTTTGTTTCTCTGAAGTATGGACTGAAAGCTGAGCGATGTGGCATCTAGGTTTCACCACTTTACGAATCACACGCAACTAATTTAACTTCTTTGGGCTGCAGGTTAGCTATTATCTTTAAGTTCGCTGTAGGAAGAGCTGGTAGTGTCAGCCATCTTCCTGCATGTTGAAAACGGGGCTGGGTCCATCGTTTGTAGGCGTTTCGGCAAGGAGGCCACCACGTCGGTGCCCAGGTGCCAGGCTGCGGTGTGCCCGGTGGGGCCGGGGGAGGGAGGGCTACCCGGCTGGGCCCCTCTCATCACAGTGCTTGTGTCTTCTGACCAGTGTAGGCGTCCTTCCCCCCGTGGTCCCGCTCCTGCTACAGCCCCTCTCCCGCGGGAAGAGGCCTCACAGCTCTTCAGGAAGCCCCGAGAGCCGGGGGTCGGGTAGCAGGTGTGTGTAGGGCGCTGCCTCTGCTCCCGCCGGGCGTGTTCGCTTCACTTGTTTCGCTGCCAAGAAGCTGGATGGAAGCGCTGAGGGCTGGAGTGTGAGGTGGGGGAGGGTGTGAGTCCTGGATGCAAGCATTTTTTAATTGAAATTTAATTCACATTCCGCAAAATTCACCCTTTTGTTCGATAATTTTCATGTATTCACATCACCGCAGTCAGTTTAGACATTTTCATCACCCGAAAAAGAAACCCTGCAGCCCTTAGCTGTCACCGCCCCGCCCCCCCCAGGTCCCCCAGCGCCAGGCAACTGCTGATGTACTTTCTGTCTCTGGACTGGCCTGTTCTGGACAGATCACATAGATGGAATCACACAGGGACACATGGCCTTGACGTCTGGCTTCCTTCGCGGCGCGAGGTTCCTAGGGCTCACCCACACCGCGCACTGTCAGGGCTTCGTTCCTCTTCACGGCTGAAGACTGTTCCACTGTGGGGTTGGGCCACGTTTTGTTTACAGCCATCGTCAGTTGGTGGCCATCGGGGTCCTTCCCACTTTCTGGCTGTTATGGACAGTTCTGCCGTGAACCCTTGTGGACCAGGTTTGTGTGGACCCATGTTTCGTTTCTCTTGGGTAGAGACCCAGGAGTGGAAGTACCGTGTCATATGTTCACGCTACGCTGAACTGCTGAGGGTGGTTTTTCGTGGCGGCTGCAGCGCGTTAGAGTCCCCCCAGCAGTGTACGGGTTCCTGCTTCTCCACCTCCTCAGGTGATGTTCATGTGTTTGATGAGAGCCATCCTGACGGCTGTGAGGTGGTACCCCATTGTGTTTTGATTTGCATTTCCCTGATGACTAACGATGCTGGGCTTCTCGGCCGTTTGTAGGTCTTTGGAGGACGGTCCGTTCACGTCCTCCGTCTTGACATCTGGCTGTCACTGCTTCCGCCATGCCACACGTCAGGACTCCAGTGGCAAGTTACAGAAACCACCGGGAGTCGGTGTGAATAGAACCAAGGGCACCCCGCGGGGTGTCAGGAGCCCAGGGCAGGGGTGCGTCTGGCCGCGGGCAGGCATTGGGACTGGGGTGGGGAAGCTCTCAGGAAGGAGGCAGGGGAGAGGCCGACTGAGCCCCCAGGCACCCCTGTCCTTCCTGGCATCTGGCCCTCTGCCGCCTAGTGAAGACGGTGGCCCCTCACACCAGAGGGAATTGGGAGCGCTGGGTTCCAGACGCACCGTGTGGGGGAGACTGCGTGGCCGGCGGGGTCGGGTGTCTGCTCCGTCCTCTCCTCGGGGAGGCTGCTTTCTCCTCTCTGAGGATCACCTTCAACACGGGGTCCAGTCTGGGCTGAACGAGAGCCGTCACGCAACCCGGGTGAGGCCAGTTCTCTGCCGGACGTCCTTTTACTAAGCCATTAGGAACAGTCAGTCTTTGCTAGGTTTGGCTCTGGCCTGGGTTGTTTCTTGAGAAGTTATTGGTACTTTGAGGGGGGAGCAGAAAGGAAGTTGGGGTCTCTGACATGTGATGGACCAGGGAGCTGATCGATCCCAAGGCAGCAAGCTCACCTCTGGAGGCGAGTCTCAGTGTCAGAAGCATGAGACTGTGCAAGGCCACCCGCTGCCCCGCGCCCAGAGCCTGCTCTCCTCTGTCCCCAGCCTTGTTCTACAAGCATCAGCCTTAGCAGCAGATGTGTGCCGAGGGCCCACTAAGGCGCCTTTGTTCCGGGTGCCCTGGGACGCCTTTGGGCGTTCATTAACCCACCAGCACCTTGCGGAGGTGGGCGTACATCACATTAGAAGGTGAGACCCACAGCTGGCAAGAGGCAAAGCTGGGGTTTGAACAGTTATCCGTTGCCAAAGCCCTTCTTTTTCGTTAACTTCTTACAGACATTTCATTATACACAGAAGTGGAGAGAAGAGGGTCATGAACCTTGCTTATCACCTCGTGGTCAATCTCGTGTCAGCGATATCCTCGCCTACTCCCTTTCCCTCCCCAGAATATTTGGAAGTACATCTCAGACATTATAAAACTTTATTTGTAAATAACTGTGTGTATCTTTAAAAAGGGCTCTTTTTTTTTTTAATATAAATTTATTTTTTATTCTTGGCTGCGTTGCGTCTTCGTTGCTGCGCGCGAGCTTTCTCTAGTTGCGGCGAGCGGGGGCTACTCTTCGTTGCAGTGCACGGGCTTCTCATGGCGGTGGCTTCTCTTGTTGCAGAGCATGGGCTCTAGGTGCGCGGGCTTCAGTAGTTGTGGCACGTGGGCTCAGTAGCTGTGGCATGCGGGCTTTAGTAGCTGTGGCGCGCGGGCTCAGTTGCTCCGCGGCATGTGGGATCTTCCCGTCCAGGGCTCAACCCCTGCATCGGCAGGCGGATTCTTAACCACTGAGCCACCAGGGAAGTCCCAGAAGGGCTCTTCTTTATAAAAGCATGGCTACAACGTCAGTGGCTCATGTGGAGCGGTTGAAGAATTCCTTACTGTGTCCAGTGAGAGTCCACATCTCCTCAGTCGTCTCAGTCCTTTTATATTCTTTTGTTTGAATCAGGATCCAAATAAGATCTATCCTTTGTGACTGGTTGACGTGTCTCATTTTTCTCCTTCCGCTCTGGGGTTTTCAGCTTATATCCCTGTACGTGGTTTAACGTGCTCCTCGTCCCCTGTGCTGCCCATGGATTAGCAGGTAGACCTAGGGGAAGCGCCACACTCCCGTGCCCCTAGGTCAGGTCCTGGGGATCCAGGATGCGTGACAGGGAGGGAATCAGGGCGTCAAGATGGAAAGATATGGGGGGGAATGTGCTTTGCAAATCATAACTTCCCTGGATATATGTATGCCGTGGTTGGGAGCACTCTTCCTAAGAGTGGGCACCTGGTTTCCTTCTCCAGGGCGGATCAGAGGTGGGTGGGTGCAGGTGTGAGACGTCGGGCGCCAGCAGCAGCAGCGAATGGAAAAGCTGTCAAGAGGACGCTGTGCCACAGGGGAGCCGTCTGGGCCGTGCTGGGGTAGGAGGCGTGGCTATGGCAGGGAGCACAGTCCTGGCGAGACACAGATGAAACACGCAAGATGCGTCTTAGAAAAAACATGCCCTGAAAATGGTTCGAAGGCGAACGCGAGCTTGAGGAACGTGCCTCACCTGTTCGGAAGGTTTCTTTGATGGAGCGAAGAGGGGCCCACTGGTGCCGAGGAAGCGGGCGCTCCTCTGGTGTGACCTGGTGAGACCCGGTGCTGAGCGGACCCGGGCCCGCCCTTCTGCTCTGCGTCTGGCCTGCGAGAGCACATCGGACTACGGAATCGAAGTGTAGATCGCCAGCCGCGGGGACCTGGGTGAGTCATCGAGAGGCACTGTGGGAGACGGGCTGCCTGCCTGCCCAGGGCTCTGAGCCGCAAGAAGGACCAGAAGATGCCTTCATCTCCACGTGGGCTGGTGGTTACGTGTTATCTGACGTGTCGCCCCCTCGAGATGCACACCTGTCCTCCGTGAGCATCGCAGGAGCGCTCTCCAACCAGCGGGCAGCGTGAGGTGCCGTGCTCCGCAGAAGTGTCAGGTCACGTGTTTTACTGTGAAAGCAGCGTGTGTGTGGCTAAACCTGCTCCATTCCATCGTCTTATGAAACGTGTGACCCGAGCTGTCACCAGGAGCGGCTGTACAAGGTGGGAGCTCCTGAAGTCAGAACAGTGTCACGGGGCCAGCGGTAGGCGTGGGGCGGGCTGGGGTCCTGGCTTGGTTGAGGGACCAGAAAGACTCCAGAGGGTGTTGGGAAAATTGAGTAAAATGCTGGACCTGACCTTCTGATGTGAATTCTCAAAAATGAACCTTTAAACCCTGAACTTTTTTTACACTGTAGATTAAGGAGACAGGTGGCATGTTAAGGCCAGGATCTTGACCACAGCAGCTTCCCTGTGTTAGGATGGGGGACTGACCGGTGCCCATCTGGAGGGCAGTCAGCTGCAGGGTAGGGTCGGGCAGTGAACCTTCCCATTTTGCCTGCAGCCCTTCCTGTACTGCCCCCTGAACCCGGGGCACGTTGTAGGACCTCACTCTTGCTGGTGACAGGGCCGCCTCTCCGGCTCCCCGGGGGCCTTGGAGCCAGTGGTCCTGGGTCTCCACACGTGCCTGCTGGGTTTTGCAGATGTGGGTGTCGGCCCTGGCCCTGCAGAGGTTGGCTCGGGCAGCCAGACAGTGGGCTTTCAAGAGCTCCAGCGCAGCTCCTGCTGCCAGTGGTGTGCCTGCCATCTCCCCGTGCCCTCCTGTCACTGCGCCCCCGTCTCCCCGTGCCCTCCTGTCACTGCGCCCCTGTCTCCCCGTGCTCTCCTGTCACTGCACCCCCGTCTCCCCGTGCCTTCCTTGTCACTGCACCCCCGTCTCCCCGTGCTCTCCTGTCACTGCGCCCCCGTCTCCCCGTGCTCTCCTGTCACTGCGCCCCCGTCTCCCCGTGCTCTCCTGTCACTGCGCCCCTGCTCTACTCCTCCCTCCCAGTGGGGCTCCTTCTCCAGAAACGTGCATTTCTGTGTGAAGGACAGGCTCCATGGGGCACAGAAACGGGGTCCTGGCCTTGTCCACAGGCCATGGTGCCCAGAATGATCTTCCAAACGTGATTTCCACTGCCTGTCTCCACTGCCCAGAGAACAATTCCTCCCCCTCTGCAGCCTACTCGGGCCCGCTGCCCTCCCGTGTGCGGGGCTGTCCGGCTCTTGCTCCCATTTCCAGATTCTTGGTCCCTCTCAAGCTCCCCTAGCGCTCAGGGCTCCTGCAGACACACTTACAGCCCCGCTGTTCCTGCCCCTGGGCCCAGACGCCTGGGGGAGGGGGGTGCTTGGGGCTCGTGTGTGACGGCTCCTGATTAGGTTGGCAACTTCAAACACACAAGATAAAGTCCTTTTTGAGATTGCTTTGTTCAGCACTCCCTGCTGCCGCTGATAGGAAACCTGTGTGTCAGGAAGTGTGCGCACCCTGGGGACGCCAGCTGCCCTGGGGCTGGAGTGGCTTCCAAACACACCTCACCTCTGGCACGTCCTGCATGAAGTTTGAAAAACCCAGGTGACTCACCTTATGAAGGATGACGCACTCTATATTTTGAATTCATTTTAAAGCATGCTATTTTTCATGAAAAATAAAACTTCTGGTCCTGCCTGAGTAATAGTTATTTTTCATATTAATGTAAGTGGCAACTACAGCATGATAAATTATATCATGGTACATAACACCCAAGACTAATTCCTAAATTCACTGATGTTTCCTTCCGCCCAGCTAAAATACACTGTTATTAAACCATAGGGGGCAGTACCCAAAGGGAATGCTACTAAGGAATACATGGAGAGTTTGCAGCTGAAGCCTGGAGAAGTGATCTACAAATGCCCCAAGTGCTGCTGTATCAAGCCCGAGCGCGCCCACCACTGCAGGTATGGCGGCCCTCCCCCAGGGGAACCCGAGTGCCCATCACTGCAGGGACCCCTTCCCCAGGGTGACCCGAGCACCCATTACTGAAGGGACACCTTTGCCAGGGCAACCAGAGCACCCAGCACTGCAGGGACCCCTTATCTGCGGCAGCCAGTGCATCCACCAGTGCTGGGACCCCTGCCCCGGGGAAGCCCGTGTGCCCACGACTGGAGGGGCCCCTTCCCCGGCACAGCCAGAGCCCACGCTGAAGGATTTCTTCCCCAGGGCAGTCTGTTCACCCACACCCACCCTTACGGGGACCCCTTTCCTTAGGCAACCCAAGCACCCACCACTGAGGGACCCTCTCCTCAGGGCAGCCAGAGTACCGAGCACTGCTGGAATCCCTGCCCCAGGGAAGCCTGAGTACCCACCACTGGAGGGACCGCTTCCCCAGCAGCCATAGACCCACCACTGCTGTAACCCCTTACTTGGGGCTGAGCCCCCCACTACTGCAGGCACGGCTTCCCCAGGGCATGTTGAGTGCCCAATCTGCAGACACCCTTCATAGTGCAGTCCAAGTGCCCACCACTGGAGGGAGCCCTTCCCCGGTGCAGCCAGAGAACCCAGTGCTGCTGGGACCCCTTCCCCAGGCAGTGTGAACACCCACCACTGGATGGAACCCTTTGCAGGTGCAGCCTGAGCCCCAGCCCCTGCAGCGACCCCTTCCACAGGGCAGGAGGCCCCCTGGGTGGCTTCTTCCCAGTACTGTCTTCATTGGGCGGTGTTTCCTCCGAGCGTGGAATAGTGAAAATCTAACTGCTCCTTTCCAGTATTTGCAAAAGATGTATTCGGAAAATGGATCATCACTGCCCCTGGGTGAACAACTGTGTCGGAGAAAAGAATCAGAGATTTTTCGTGCTCTTCACTGTGAGTAAAGATACGCATGGAGTGAGTGACTTGTACTAAGTTCTTTATCTGGAATCTTACCTGGAGCGAGTAAGTTTATTCTGACGTCAGCCCTGCAGCCTCTTCTCTGGGACTCAAATTATACCTGTGCTGTCACTGGTAGGAAGTAGTCCACCAGATGAGTGTACGTGGCTTGTGTTGTTCTGGGCGTTTTACTGTGATTTAATTCTCTCCCAGATACCTGGAGCCCAGTCGTTAATGGGCTCTTGCTGAAGTGGTAGAACGTGTTTCCCCATGTGGATTTCTGTGCTTGGTCCAGTGTGGTCCTGGCGAGGCGGATGTCAGCTGCTGCTGTTACTCCTTCCCTCACTCATTTTCACTGACCCATGAGATCAGGAATAAACGTACGGTTCAGCGGCCTTTCGTCCTCGCATGGGCTAATGGGTGTCTCCCCGCAGATGTACATCGCGCTGGCGTCCGTGCACGCGCTCGTGCTCTGCGGGCTGCAGTTCGTCGCCTGCGTCCGAGGGCAGTGGACTGGTAAGTGCAGGTGCAGGCCCCCCTGCACGTGCACGCTGTGGGGGGAGAGGGGAGGCAGAGGAAGAAGGGATCCTCCAGTTTCGAAGGAAATCGTCTTGGTTATTTTAGGAGTTAAATGAGCTTTTTAAGAAAAGAGTATGGGACAGTTCTCACACTGCCATTTTGCTATAATGAAGCCATGTACATACACTTGGTCTTCCTTAGTCAGCTAATAGTTTCTGCACCTTGCAGATTTTTGAGACTGGGTGAGAATGCGTATTGTTCCCAGCAGGCCTGTGTGTGCTCTGGCTGGTCGAGCGTGCATGGCTGAGTACAAGTCGCCCCGCGAGTGTAGCCAGGCAGGCGCGAGCTGGGCGGCCCTGGCCTTGGGTGTGCGGCCTGCTCACAGGTGTAGGCACACGCGACGCTCATCTTTTCTGGCTTTTGCTGTATCTTAGTACGCAGTGCTGTACACGAATACAGTCTCAGTAGAAAGCGGGGTAATACAGAACCTTCCGCATCTGCCGACCAGGAAGTGGTGGTGTGGGTTCTTGCCTGGCAGGGCTGCCTCCCGCCCCTGGTGGACAGCGGGTGTGCCTGTTTACGAAACGAGCTCCTTCCTCCGTGGACGCCGGCCTGAGGGCGGCACAGAGCCGGGGCCGCTCGCCGCGCTCCGATGTCCGGCCACAGCCAGCTCTTCTCGTTCACAGAATGCAGTGGTTTCTCACCTCCAGTCACTGTGATCCTGCTGATCTTCCTGTGCCTTGAGGGTCTGCTGTTTTTCACTTTCACCGCAGTGATGTTCGGCACCCAGATCCACTCCATATGCAATGATGAAACGGTACGCTCCTCGTCTGCTGTGTCTGCAGCGGCCTTCGTGCGGGCACGAGTCGGCGGGCAGCACTGCTGTGGACGGCGGGGCCCGCGTGTTAACCCGGGAGGTGGACGGGGCAGCCCCGAGGGGCCGCGACAGCATCACCGCACGCGCCCCCCTCGCTGCGTGCAGCTCGGGTTTCAAGCGTACCTGTGATGTGAGAGTCAACAGAGCCAGGCGGGGAGAGCCGGTACATTCCGTTTCTAGGAGGCCCCGCCCCCTGGCAGCTGCAGGGAGCTGGTCGCCTTCATGTCTTTGAACTGAAGGCCCAGAGCAGGCGCTTCATCAGCATTTGTAATAATATAGTACGTGGAAAAAAAGACAATCCTGGCCCGGAGGGCTGGCTCCCCCTTTGCCTCTGGGGCTGCCTAGGCTGTCCACCCCGCTGGTGGCTGCAGCCTGGCTGTGCTCGGGGGCCGCGGGGCTGGTGCCAGGAGAGGCCCCGCTGCTGACCCCGACGCCTCGTTCCCACGTGCAGAGGGAGGGACGTGTGAGTCTGGTGGTGCTTCCCCTGTTGTCACCGCTCGCCTGACCCGTACCTGCTGCGGGTTTTCCTGGCGCTGCCGCCCACTTGCTTTTCTTTCTCCCGCAGGAGATTGAGAGGCTGAAGAGTGAGAAGCCGACGTGGGAGCGGAGGCTGCGGTGGGAAGGGATGAAGTCCGTCTTTGGGGGCCCCCCCTCGCTGCTCTGGATGAACCCCTTCGTCGGCTTCCGATTCAGGCGACTGCAGACGAGACCTAGGAAAGGGGGCCCCGAGTTCTCGGTGTGAGGCTCTCATCGTGCTGGGACTTGTTCACGGACTTTATCTATTTGGGGTCGGAAAGGGTATCAGCAGCTCCTCTGTGGCCAGTAGGGCAAGTGGAGAGCAGCTGCTTGCGGCAAGCAGAGTTTATACGTTTCCGGTCACAGATGGCGGAGTTCCCACACTAGCTGGGTGGCGCTCTGATGCGTGTCACCGTCCAGTAACAAAGGGACGTGGCGGCACGGAGAAGCCAAATGTCATCATCTTCCTGCACAGTTAGGAGTTCTGTTAACGTACTTGGCATCTTTTAAGAAGTTTCGTGGGTTGTTACACGGGTTATTAAAATCCTGTGTGCTGAGCTGCTTTTCTCACTCATGAAGAAAACGAGCCAAGCCAGTGACCAGGAATTCTGCGGCTGGTGGCTTCGGGGAGCTCCCGCTGGCCCCGTGATTCCCGAGGGTCCGCCTCGGTCCAGGAGGGGCCTGGATGCAGGAGCCGCAGGCGCTGCACGGAGCATCAGGGCTGCAGGTTCGCTCCCCGCCCGGGGCTGGTGGGCCCTGACCCTGTGGGCAAGTCCACGTGTGTCTGTGTGTGTGCGTGCACGTGTGTTTTAAAGTGGGCCGTGTTGTTCAGGCAACATAACACGTTATGGGTGTGTGCCACAGACAAGCTATTTTTTAGAAACCGACGTTTCAGGGAAGAGGGGAGAGCTGCGCGGGGTCCCCCCTCCCGTGGGGTTTACTATGAATGTATTGCATATTGGAGAATATCTCAATCCAAAGAACAATCATTCCTGTGTGGTCTTCTGTTGCCCTCCTGTTTTAATTTTTTTTACAAAAATCTTGAGTGCGTGAGAGGGCTTTGGCACTGACCTGTCTGGTTCTGGCCAAATGAGCAGCGTGTAAACGGCCCCTCCGTGAGAGGAGAGCAGCGTCTGTGGCGGCTTGGCACCTGCAGCCTGATGCTCGCGCAGATGGCCTGCAGGGGGCGCACGCGGCCCCGACGAGGTGAGGGGGCCGCGAGGCAGGAGCCCCTGGGCCCCGTGGGCCTCGCTTGCAGACTATTCAGGATGGCGACAGCTTGTTTGATTTTTCAGTTTTTACCTTTTTGGGGCATCATTTTGTTTCTTTACCCACGTCACAAGCGATAAAATAGGACCCTTGGTGCAGAGCTTAAAATTATGCCAGAAAGCAAACAGCTCCCCTCCCTGGGGACTCGCCTTAAACTTGCCTGGTTTGTCGGTGTTTCGCGGGACTGAGGAGGAAGCCATCTCTGACAAGGTCTTGGGGGGGGTGGTGTCCCCTGAGCCCACGTCCCACGCTGAGAAGAGTGGGCGTCTCCCTCCTGGTCTCCACACCTCTCTGCTCATCTGTGAGCTGTTTTGCTTTCGTTTGCATTAACCCGTCCCCTGTCCTGATCAGGGTTTCTACCACTGCTGGCGCAGAACCACAAAGGGCCTATTGGACAACAGTCTAGCTGAGTAAGCGAGCTGTGGGACGGGTGTGAAATGGACTCAGTCACTGCAGGACGTGGGCTGTGACGGGGGGCGCCGAGTCGCAGCCGGAGGACTAACAGAACAGGAGACTGATGGGTTTCCCGAGACTGTTCTGCAGCATCTGTCGTCTGGGTTGGACGTGTGTATTGGGCTTCAATGTGAGGCTTTTCATATGTATATCCTGGTTATCAATAAAAACAATTATCAAAGTGGTTGAATCCTGTGAGACTTGGCAAATACGTGCAAATCAAGTATACTTGACTTTTCAGCCTCTTCTTTCAATGTAACTTTTTTAAGAAATAAAGCCACCAGTTGACATTCTCCAGCCCTTTGTTCAGTGGCGCGGTTCTTGGTGGGTCGTTGGCGTGTTTCCGTGCTCGGCTCTGACACCGGCACCCGGGCCGCTGCGGTCCCCCCTGCTGCTTCCAGAGCCCCATCCTCGCCGGGGACAAGTGAGCCGCTCTCCCAAAGGTCGCCGTCTCCACATTTAACATTTTACTTCCAGTCGACGCAACTGATCTCACTTAGCTTTGTCCTAAACATCCCTTCATTTTTTTAGTGCGCTTGGAAATAAAAATTGTAAAGATCACGCTCTTCCATCCAGCATCTCAGGTGCCCACAACTTCATTCAACAGTGTGTCTAGTACTTGCAGTCAAAGGAGGGACCCAGAGAGGCGAGGCGAGGGTGGCCGCCACGTAGGGAGGCACTGGCCGGCCTTGCAGACGCGTCCCCGAGCACGCCGCTGCGCCGGCAGCCGCCCTCAGGCTTGTGTCTGTGGCTCTGCAGAATTGTGCCGCGGTTCTCTGTTCTTCCTGTTGGAATGTTTTATAGGCTCATCTCAGATGACGTCTGCATTAAAATGGAAAATGAAAAGATGACCCAACTAGGAAGGTGGCTGAATCCCGTCTTCCGTTAGATTTGGGTTTCGCAGCTTAAGCAGAGAGAAGTATCCTGAAGGGGAGACAGCCTGGGAAAAGCCCGGGAATGGTGGGCGGGGTGCCCGTAAAATCCTTGTTGATCCCAAAGTAGCATTCTGGAGGCTTCAGTGACAGGCCAGCTGCCCACAGTGTTGCCTGAGGATCCAGTATGAAACCGGATCGCTCCCCGCACAGGACACAGGGAAGTTACGGCCAACTGCAGGTGTGCGGCTGCGTCAGCGAGCGCTCCCCGAGCCGGGTGCTGATCTTTACGGAAGGAATGGCTCTGCCCCAGGACTGATGGCAGGCGTGGAAATTACGGGGTCTCTGTGCACTTTGGAGACCCCACTGCGGCCTCCCAGTTTTGCCGCCGAGAGGGTCTGGGAACTTCCGGTTCCTGTCTCAGACGACCTTTTTTTTTTAACTCAGGAAGCCTTCACTATCTTCTTTTTAGTCCTTGGTTCCTCAAAGTCAACAGTCCTCTGCCTTGATGCCAATGCTTGGTGGACCCTTTCCACCTTAGACACGTGCTCCTCGGTTCTGACAAAAGTGCTGTGTTCCAGGGGCTTCCCTGGTGGCGCAGTGGTTCAGAATCCGCCTGCCAATGCAGGGGACACAGGTTCGAGCCCTGGTCCGGGAAGATCCCACATGCCACAGAGCAACTAAGCCCGTGCACCACAACTACTGAGCCTGAGCTCTAGAGCCCGCGAGCCACAGCTACTGAGCCCGCGTGCCTAGAGCCTGTGCTCCACAACAAGAGAAGCCATCACAATGAGAAGTCCACGCACCGCAAAGAAAAGTAGCCCCTGCTCGCCGCAACTAGAGAAAGCCCGTGCGCAGCAACGAAGACCCAACAGCCAATAATAAATAAAGTTAAAAAAAAAAAAAAAAAGACTGCCGTGTTCTGTCTTTGGGAGTTTCACCCTCTCCAGTTTCTTATTTTTCTGACTTTTACGCATTGGGCTGCCTAGACTCTCCTCTGATTTCCTCTCATTGTCTCCTCTGTTTTCTGGAAAATATACCTAACTTTGTCTTCTATCTCTATTATTGGATATTTTATTCAGGCTGTGATAGTTTTAATTTCCAAGAGTATTATAAAAGACTTCTTTTTTAAGAGCAGTTTAAGGTGCACAGTATAATTGAGAGGAAGGTAGAGAGAGTTCCCACATACCCGCTGTCCCCACACACGCACAGCCTCCCTGCGCTGTCAGCGTCTCCGCCAGATGGTGCACTTGTCACTGATGAACTGATGAACCTACACTGACACATCATCACCACCCAGAGTCCACAGTTACATTAGGTTCACTCTTGGTGGTGTACATTCCATGGGTTTGGACAAGCGTCTGATGCTGTGTGTCCACCATTATGGCAGCACTCCGAGTATTTTCAGTGCCCTAGAAATATTCTGTGCTCTGCCTACCTATCCCTCCACTCCCTTGCCCATGCTGGCAACCACTGGTCTTTTTACTGTCTTCATAGTTTTGCCTTTTTCCACAGTCTCATAGAGCTGGAACCATAAAGTATAGCCTTTTCAGATTGGCTTCTTTCACACGGTAATATGCCTTTAAGGTTCCTCGTGTCTTTCCACGGCTTGACAGGGCATTTCTCTTTAGTGCTGCATAGTATTCCGCTCTCTGGCTGTGCCACGGTTTATCCATTCGTCCACCTAAGGGCATCGTGCTTGCCTCCAAGTTTTGGCAATGATGGGTAAAGCTGCCATAAACATCCATGCACAGGTTGTATGGACACTGTTTTCAGCCCCTGTGTGCTATGCTATGAGTTTCAGGCCTCATAAGTCTGACCCACTTGGAGTTGATGTGTTTTATGTGCGGTGTAAGGTAAGGGTCCAGTCTCTGTGGTGTAAGATGTGTGGACGTCCAGTTTTCTAAAAATCACTTGCTGAAGAGACTGTCCTTTCCCCATCGTGTAACATTGGCACCCTTGTTGAAGACCAGTTGACCGTACACACGTGGTTTTATTTCTGGGCTCTGTATTCTGTTCCATTGGTCTATATGTTTGTCTTCATGCCAGTACCATACAGTTTTGATTACAACAACTTTGTGATATATTTTGAATCTAGAAAGTGTGAGGCCTCTAGCTTTGTTCTTTCTCAAGAGTGATTTGGCTCTTTGTGATCTTCTGTGGTTCCATATGAATTTTAGAGTTTTCTCTATTTCTGTAAAAAATACTGTTGGGATTTTGATAGGGATTGTGCTGAATCTGTAGATATATTTGGGTAGTATGGACATTTTCACAATATTAAGTCTTCCAGTCCAGAAACATGGATGTCTTTCCATTTGTTTGTTTCTTTAATTTCTTTGATCAGCGTTCTGTAGTTTTCAGTATACAAGTCTTTTACCTCCTTAGTTAAGTTTTTTTTTTTTTTTTCCCTCCTTAGTTAAGTTTATTCCTAAGTATTTTATTCTTTTTGGTGCCATTGTAAACAGGATTGTTTTCCTAATTTCCTTCAGGCAGTTTGTGGTTAGGGTATAGAAATGCAGCTGATTTTTGCATGCTGATTTGTATTCTGCAACTTTACTGAATTTATTAGTTTTAGCAGTTTTTTGGTGGCATCTTTAGAGTTTGCAACATTATGTTGTCTGCCAACAGGGACAGTTTTATTTCTTCCTTTCCAACCTGAATGCCTTTTACTTCTTTTTCTTGCCTACCTGCTCTGGCTGGGACTTCCAGTACTGTGTTAAATAGAAGAGGTGAGAGCGGGCATCCTTGCCTTGTTTCTGGTTCAGAGGAAAAGCTTTCAGTTTTTCACTATTGAGTATGATATTAATTGTGGGCTTTTTATATATAGCCTTTATTACGTTGAGTTACTTGCCTTCTATTCCTAGCTTGTTGAGAGTTTTTATCATGAAAGGGGGTTGAATTTTGTCAAATGCTTTTTTTTTTTTTTTTTTTTGCTTCTATAGAGGCGATCATATCTTTTATCTTTTATTCGGTTAATATGGTGTATCACATTAATTGATTTTTGTTTGTTGAAACATCCTTGCATTCCAAAGCTAAATCCCACTTGGTCATGGCATACGATTCTTTTAATGTGCTGTTGGATTCAGTTCGTTGGTGTTTTATGGAGGATTTTTGCATCCATGTTCATCAGGGATATTGGCCTGTAGTTTTTTCTTGTGGTGTCGTTGGCTTTGGTATCAGGGTAATGCTGGCCTCATAAAATCACTTTGGAAGTGTTTCCACCTTTTCAGTTTTTTGAAAGAGTTTGAGAAGGAATGGCATTAATTCTTCCTTAAGTGTTTGGTGGACTTTACCAGTGAAGCCATCTATTCCTGGACTTGACTTTGTTGGGAGATTTTTGATCACTGACTCAATCTCTGTATTAGTTATAGGTCTGTGCAGACTTAATAAGACTAGAGATGAAAAACTAGACATTATAACCGATGCCAGAGGAAGAAGAATGGTCACAAGAGACCACTACGAACAATTACGGGCCTGCAAACTGGATAACCCAGAAGAAGAGGATCAATTCCTAGAATCAGAAACCTACCAAGACTAAACACGAAGAAACAGCACACCACTTGAAAACGCCAGCCGAGGTGGGTGCTGCGGTGGGTCTGGTAGAGAGTTAATGGTCGGCGTCACTGCTCTGGGGGTCACCAACGCAAGCATTAGTGGCACATACTTTGTTTTGAGGAATTTTGGGGGGGAGGTACTTGAGACCTCAAATTGATAAAGAAGCAATGTTCAAACCAAATGACACATTTGGGGTTTAATTATGCTTCTTTTATTGCATCTCCTCGTTCTCACTGTCGTCCTGAGGACATCATGTGGAACGAGTCGAGAAGGGAGAAATGAAGGCTCCTACCCAGCCCCAGACCAAGGGTGACGAGCTGCTCCAGACCACGTGGACCTCCCAGAGCTTTAAAGATGGCGCCGCAGGAACGGTGACCTGGTTGCAGGTCACATGGTCACCACACGTTTTCCAAGTAACACAAACACAGCAACTCCGGGTAAGACTAAACAGCTGCAGGAATCAGCGATGACGTCATTTAATTCCAACTCATGAAACTTGGTGTTGCCACCGTTATGCCGTCTCCCTTCCTGTGGCGTCAGCCCATCGTTCCTAAAAACATCCGGCCCATTTTTTGGTCATCTCCTCTGTCCACCCAGGTGGGCCAGAGACACTTGGCTCTATGGTTGTGATTTCTTTTCCAGTGTTGGAACATCCCAGAGAAGCACGACTTTGCAGGCTGACTGGAGAGAGCTGGGAGCAAGCACTGACATTCACTCGGGTCCCTAAAGCCCCCAGGTTCTTCTCAAGAGTCGTTCACACACGAGAACCCACAGAAGTGAACGCCCTGCAAGGCCTTCTTCTCGTGAGGACATCACCGTGTTGTCCAAATACATCCAACATTTTACACACTGACACTTTCATGGACACACAAATTCCCTGCATCCGGGTAAACTTTAGATTCTGATTCAGCAGGTCCTGGGTGCAGCCTGAGACTCTGCATTTCTAACCAACTCCTGGTGGTGCTGTTGCTGCTGGTCCGTGGCGCACACTTTGAGTAGCAAAGTCTAGATGTCAGCCAACATGGGAAGCGTTAATTACCCTATGGTAGCTGCGCAGTCAAAGTATTAACCATTTGGCAACGTTGAAACGTATTTCGCTTGTGTGAGCGAAGAGGACAACCCTCGGTTACACTCCTGTGTCAGGATGACATGCACGGGCACACAGGCGCGTCCGTATAAAGTCGAAACAGGAGGGGAACAGAGGGCAAGGAGAGCATTTGGATTTGCTGAGGTGACGAGCCTTTCAGAAAATCTCAATTTTTAAGTCCTCATAGGTTTGTAGAATAAACAGTGTTTTGAGTACGTGACCCAGAAAGCAGGCTACTGAGCCGAGCCGCTTGCCGTCGACTTTAGAAGGGTGTTTAGAGCCTCCTCATTCTGAGGACAGCCTGCGGCTTAACGAGACAAGCCTGGACGGTGGCACGGCTCATACAGGCCGAGGGAAAAGGCAAGAAAAGGCCGATTATTTAAGCAGGAAACGCGTCGGTCAGTGGGGGGGGGGGCCCTTCGGTGGGGTCACGTGGCAGGGGAGAGTAGCAGTCCTGCAGAGCTAGCATCCCGGCTGCTACTGGAGTTTGGTGAGACCTGCGGCAGCGCAGGGCGGTCCTCGCTGACCTGCCGCCCTGCAGTGACCCTGGCTGCTTCCCAGCCACCCCGAGGAAGGGCTCACCCAGCTCTGAAGCCACTTCCCCTAAGTGGCAGGCCTGTCTTAAGGTCCGGAGACATCATCAAATCAGTGCGTAGGTGGCCGGGGCCCACTTTGAAGCGGACGTGGTCCTTTGGGTACACAAGCTCTGGCTCATTCGAGACACAGTGTTCTGAGTCCACAGGCGCACCAGCCCTGAAATCCTCTCCCAAGCAGGTGCCCGGCGTGGGACGGCCAAGCTCGACAGGCCCGTGGGCACCAGGAAGCTGAGGCTCACAGGCAGCAACCAGCCCTCCGACAAACCAGCACCGGCCCCAGGCTGGAAGAACTTGCTCGAGTTCCAAGAAGAGCTCCAAGTGCAAGGTTAAAGAATAGTAATGATCGCCAGGACGCAGTTCTGACGTTTCCGGTCTCCAAAATGCCTTCCTATACATGATCTGATTGCATTTTCCCTACGACCTTCAGGCAGGTAACAGTGTACCCATTTTATAGACCAAAACAACTGAGTTTCTTCAAGGTTACAGGATGTGCCCAGGTTGTCACAGGTACGGAGAAAGGAGGGATTCCCCACGGGCGTTTTGGCTAGAATAAAAGCACTTTTTTCTAACCTAGATCCTTCTGTTTTTATTTTTTAAAGTAAAAACAGTAAAAAAAATAATAACTTCTTGAATAAACAGAGGAGTCGAGAACAATAAAACCTTCACCGAGGTTTTTTCGATAATATCTTCAGTTCAGGGTTTGAACCGCAAAGCATATGCCAGATGACCCTCACCCTTGTCTGCAGGCTGAGTCGCGCCTCCCTCAGCCTTGAGCAATGGCTGTCGATTTCCCGGAGCTGCGCCCGCCCCCGCGCCGGAAGCTCTGTGTTGTGCTCAGCGTGTGTGCAGGTGCCAGGCCCAACCGGGCACTTGTGGGCTTCCTCGGATATTCAGACTCTGCTTTCTGAGTGTCTGGGATGTGTGTCCCACAGCATCACATTCCCTGGCTCGGGATATAAACTCGCTTGACCTTTTCCCCATGAGCTTTAATGCAAATCCAGGGGCGACGGAGATGGGTTAATGACAGGGACATGCCCACCACGGTTTCCATCACCACCTGGAAGAGGAGAGAGGGAAGGGACCCAGGCGACGACAGGGAGAGGCTGCTCAGGGACCCATGGGTGGCGCACAATGAGTGTTTTATGTTGAACGTTACTAACGCTATTTAATAACAATGACAATATTATTAATGACAATAATGAGAAGCTGGCTGACTTCAAACTCACCTTGTCATCCAGAAGCAGCTCACAGAACTCCAGGAAGACCCACTTCTGCTGCTTCATGTACTCACGTCACCGATGGTGGCCACACCTTGGTGGCCAGGTCCCGGGTGGCACGGGGCTGGGGACGATGCTGAAAGGAGAGGAGAAAGGGGTTAGTCTCAGCCTGGCATCTGCCTAATGTCCACCAGAGGGCGCCATGGGATAGCAAATGCATGGGCACTGCACACTGCTCAGGCCACAGAAAAATTCCTACAACATTGGCGCATCCAGCTGGCCGGTCCACAAATATTTACTGAACACCTACTGTGTGCTGGCGAGGCCTCTGCCCTCAGTAAACACAAATATAAGAAATTAAATGTATAATTATATGCTGCGATTCGTGCTATAAAAGAACAGCAGCAGGGGGCTTCCCTGGTGGCACAGTGGTTGGGAGTCTGCCTGCCGATGCAGGGGACATGGGTTCGTGCCCCGGTCCGGGAAGATCCCACATGCCGCGGAGCGGGTGGGCCCATGAGCCATGGCTGCTGAGCCTGCGTGTCCGGAGCCTGTGCTCCGTAGCGGGAGACACCACAACAGTGAGAGGCCCGCATAAGGCAAAAAAAAAAAAAAAAAGAACAGCAGCAGGGAGAGGGAGCATTAGCGAGAGTATCACAGAGACAGAAGAATCAGGGAGGGCCCCTGGGGGAGGGAAGGACTGTGCAAAGGCCCTGGGGCAGGGAAAGGCTTGGCAGTGAACTCAGAATTGGAGCTGGTTAAAATCAGAGAACACTGGGGTTGGAAGAGCTGGTGAAGCTCACGTGTCAGCCTACCAGGCTCAGAGAAGATGCTGAGGGGTTAACACGTGTGCACAGACACAAAGGTCATCAGCTGGGTGGGGCAGGGGCTCATCTGAAGCTGATTTCTCAAAGATGGGCTGACCATCTCCCCCAAGGCCCAGGAGCAAAGCAAACGGACTTCTCAAGATCAGGAATTTCAAAGACATTTCCGTCTTGGGTGGATTGTTAGGGAGGGGTCCTTGGTGGGAGCAGGGGTTGCATCTGCTGTGGAAAGCCACCCCAATGGGATGCAGGGGTGCGGGTTTAAGTGTCCAGGGAGGGGGGTCTGCACATGGCCTTTCTCTGGCCTCGGCCTGGGTGACACCTTGCCATCTAGGCACCAGGGGACGGTTGCTCACCGGTGGCCTGGCAGGCTCGCTGGCAGACACAGGGCTCTGCTCATCGCCCCAGAAATCTCGGTGACCAGGTGGCCTCCGTGAGGGTTACTCTGAGGGCAGGTCTGGCTTTCAGCCTAAGTGGCTGTGAGATACCATTGAAAGAGCCAGACAGGCTACAATGTCCATCCCTGCCACCTTCCAGCTATGTGACCTGGGGCAAGCACCTTCACCTCTCTGGGCCTCAGTTTGCTCATCTTTAAAACAATGCAACAACAGTTCCTGCCTTGTGAAGCCTTTGGGAGGATTAGAAAGAAGGAACCATACAGGGCTGACCGGGACGGTTGGTACACAGTAGGCACTCCAGAAACGGTAGCAACTATGACAGGCTGGTCCGATGAAGGGCTTTGCAGCCAGACCCGACGTGCAGCGGGCAGTCGGACTACTGGTCCATCTTGTTTGCCCTTTCTTGGTTTTTTTGGATTAACATGGAGTCCTCAGTTAAGATGATCTTGTAGGGTTGGGTTTTTTTAACCAAATAAAACCGTAACCAACTAAACAAAACCAAGTCCATTTATAACAAAGTCCCACCAGAGCAAACATTTGCAATCTCCCCAGAAAGCACTTTATCCATGGCAGGGAGGCCTGGGGAATTTTAAGAGGCTGTAGCTCGTGTCTTTGAAAACCACCAGCGCCTTCAGTTTGTCTGGGACTCTCCCCACCGGGGGTACTTTTCCATCTGCCCTCCTGTTTCCCAGCAAAGCCCGAGGCCTGTGGGCAGCCACCAAGGCGCTCTGGACCAAGGGTGGATGCTCTTGGGCAGCGGCCACAGACTGGTGGCCGTGACCTGGAATCGGCCCCCATGGGTGGGTCAAATACCCACAGTCAGTTGCTCCCATCTGTAAAACAGGAGGTTTCACCTAGAAATGCAGATTCATGGCTGCCTGGGCCCCATTCTTCCCTGGTCAGCAGCCTGGGGCCCGGGGCGGCCGTCCTTACATGCACAGTCATCGGGACAACGTTTGAATTCTTTTAGAAGAACTTATGGGGGCAAAATTCACATAACATAAAACTGACCATTTTAAGGCATAACGCTCCCAGACTTCAGATAATACTACAAAGCTACAGTAATAAAAACAGCATGGTATTGGCACAAAAACAGACATATGGATCAATGGAACAGAACAGAGAGCCCAGAAATAAACCCACACACCTATGGTCAATTAATCTTTGACAAAGGAGGCAAGAATATACAATGGGAAAACGACAGTCTCTTCAGCAAGTGGTGCTGGAAAAGCGGGACAGCTGCACGTAAATCAATGAAGCTGGAACACACCCTCACACCACACACAAAAATACACTCAAAATGGCTTAAAGACCTAAATGTAAGAGAGGACAACCATAAAACTCCTAGAACAGCATAGAGGCAAGACATTCTCTGACATAAATCATACCACTGTTCTCTTAGGTCAGTCCCCCAAGGCAACAGAAGTAAAAGCAAAAATAAATGGGACTTAAACAAACTTACAAGCTTTTGCACAGCAAAGGAAACCATAAACAAAATGAAAAGAGAACCTATAGAATGGGAGAAAATGTTTGCAAATGATGTGACCAACAAGGGCTTACTTGCCAAAATATACAAACAGCTCATACAACTCAACAACAAAAAAACAACCCAACTGAAAATGGGTAGAAGACCTAAATAGACAGTTCTGCAAAGAAGACATACAGGTGACCAACAGGCACATGAAAAGATGCTCAACATCGCTAATTATTAGAGAAATGCAAATCAAAACTACAATGAGGTACCACCTCACACCCGTCAGAATGGCCATCGTTAAAAAGTCTACAAATAATAAATGCTGGAGAGGGTGTGGAGAAAAGGGAACCCTCCTGCACTGTTACTGGGAAAGTAAACTGGTACAGTCACAATGGAAAACAATATGGAGTTTCCTTAAAAACTAAAAATAGAGCTACCATATGATCCAGCAATCCCACTCCTGGGCATATGTCCAGACAAAACTGTAATTCAAAAAGATGCATGCACCCCTATGTTCACAGCAGCACTATTCACAATAGCCAAGACGTGGAAACAACCGAAATGTCCATCGACATAGGAATGGATAAAGAAGATATGGTACATATACACAATGGAATATTACTCAGCCATAAAAAACAATGAAATAATGCCATTTGCAGCAACATGGATGCAACTAGAGATTATCATACTAAGTGAGGTAAGTCAGAAAGAGAAAGACAACTACCATGTGATATCAGTTATATGTGGAATCTAAAATATGACACAAGTGAACCCATCTCTGAAGCACAAACAGACTCTCAGACATAGAGAACAGACTTGTGGTTGCCAAGGGGGAGGGGACTGTGGGAGCTTGGGGTGAGCAGCTATGTCTTTGCACAGAGGATGGGTAAACAACAAGGTCCTCCTGTGGAGCACAGGCAACTGTACTCAATATCCTGTGATAGACCAGAATGGAAAAGAATATGGAAAAGAATGTATATGTACAACTGGGTCACTTTGCTGTGCAGCAGAAATTAACACAACACTGTAAACCAACTACACTTCAATAAAAAAAAAGAAGAAAAACAACTGACCATTTTAAAGTAGACAATTCAGTGGCATTTGGTACCCTCACAGTGTTGTGTAACCACTACCTGTGTTTAGTTCCAAAGCATTTCCATCATCCCCCAAAAAACCCTAGACCCAACATCACTGACTCCCGCTTCCGCAGCCCCCAGCGACCCTTCACTCTGTCTCTATGGACTGGCCTGCTCTGGACACTGCTTGTGGACGGACTCACACGCTGTGCCTGGCTTCCTTCACTCAGCACGTCTTCGAGGCTCACGCGTGGTGGAGCGGGTCACGGCTGAGTAACACTCCATCACATGCTTGTATGCATATAACAAGCGTCCACCTCAATGCCACGCGGCAACCCCGTGTTGGGGGGGGGCCTTCTCGCCAGCTGTGCTAGCCTGCTCTGGGCCTGTCCCCTCTCCCCCCGGCCCTGCTGGCTTTCTGCAACTCCGTGGGCTCCTCAGATGAGCAGCAAACATCCTCCCAGGAGCAGGGTCTCAGGTGGGTGAGAGACTTCCAGTCCGTGTCCTGGGCGTCCCGTACGTGTGCTCACACACACACGTGCACACGTATGTAGCATAATGGCCCCATCCTGCAAGTCTGGCACTTTGTTTTTCACTTAACGATGTATCTTGGAGGTCGTTGGCTGCATGCTACTCCACCACACGGCTCTCCCATACCTAACGGGGTGCGGGGCCCTTGGCTCTGACCCTCACGTGGGGACAGCCCTACCAGCACTCCCTCACCCAGCCTGGCCACGCCCTGGCCCCGTGCAGCCTGGAAAGGGAGGTCTGAGACATCCTCGCCACTTTCCTGGCCTCAAATCTCCCAGGGCCAACACTTGATGTGCCCTCGTTTTCCCAACACCTGACTTGGCATTCCTACTCTGTAGACATGGTATAGATGCTTGTTAATCACACAGATGGAAAAATGAACGACTACTTTTCACACACTGTTTAAGGCCTGGCTCAGTCACCACCTCCTCCAGGTCACCCCAGGCTGGGTTAGGCCCCCCTTTAAGCCCACAGGCCCTGTACTCTCATCAAAGCAATTACGCCCACTGGGTGAGACTGTCAGCGACCACCCCGGCAGCTACTACTCCTCGGGTACCACCAGGAGTTGGCGGGACGCCCGGCACGGAGTGCTGAATGGACAGCCGGCAGATGCCTGGTGTACAGAGAGGGAATGCACGGCGGCCCACAGCTAAGCGTGCCTAGCAGGTTCGGCTTCCTCCGAGCCCTGTGCCGTGAGGGGGCAGGTATCATCACGACCACTTCGCGGATGAGGAGGGCGACGCTTGTAGAGGCGCAGCACCCTACGTGAGGCCACCCAGCTCCTAAGAAAGGCTGACCCCAGGCTGACCCCACCTCTCCAGCTCTCCCCAGCCCCGAACCTTGCTCCACCCTCCCGTCAGGGCTGGACAGGACACACAGGAGCAGAGCACGCTCTGCATCTCAGGGAACACGATAAGGTTCAGGGCAAGGCTCAGGGGGGGCTCGGCACCTGGTGCTCTCAGGACCCCAGCAGGAGGGTGAGGATGGTGGCGGAGGGAGAGGCGACCTCGGTGGGTTCTGTTTGAACACATGCTGTGCAAGCAACGGGGCCCTCTGACAATGGGGGGAAGAGGCTAGAGAAAGAGGCAGCCACTGAAGACGACCTCCCACCAGCCCCTACCTCCCACGCCTGCCTCTCCCAAGGCTGGGCCGCCATGCCGGTCTGGCCCCAAAACTCGGGTTAGAACTTGCCCCCCCCTCACCTCTCTTTCGGGAGACTCAGAGGAAGAAAAGAACATGTTCACTACAGGGAAAGCTCCAAAGATGTTACAAAGCTTCAGTTAAGGGAGAAGTGACGGAAGCAGGGGAGCCAGCGGCAGCACACGCGGATACGTTTACAGAACGGGCCCCCATCAGTTAAAGAGTATTTTGTCTTTGCCCACTCAGCTCCCTCCCACCCCGCTTCCCGAAGAGAGTTCTGTCTTTCTCAGACTGGTTCCACGTTGTAGGCAGAGGTGGGAGTAGGTAGAGGGGAAGAGGACCCACAGAGGCCAGAGAACAGAGGGGAGGATCCTCCCTTTCTTGTGGAGAATCTAGATCTAGGGGAGGCCACGAGGAAACAAGCACAACTGCAGAGAGGAAGCTCATTTCCACGACAAAAGCAAAGTGGAGGGGGCAAGGGGCAGAAGTGAGAGCTGAGCTCTGCGGGGACTGGGGGGCTGCGGGGGTCCTGGAGCTGCCGCAGGATGGACGCAAGACACGCAGGGGGCAGAGGAAGCAGGCTGTTAAGAAACACAACTGTGGGCTAAGGCGTGGATTCCCCTTGACGTTTGAGAGAAGGGCAAGGGGGAATCCAGATTCCTTCCTAACCCATTCTGGTGGCTGGACTACACCTCTCTGCGATGCTCTCTGGATTGGGCCACCTGGAACCTCAGCTTGTTTTAGGGTTCCACACGCAAAGCCCATCTCATAACGAGGAAATGATTTAATCCCCATCAAACGCAGAGAGGTCGGGGCTGTCGTTATCCCACATCAAAGCTAAGGAAACTGAGGTGCAAAAGGCTCGCGTAAGTTGCCCAAGGTCACGGAGCTAGAGAGGGGCCCGGTCAGGACAAACCCTCGGGCGTTCCTGACTCCAAATCCCAACGTCTCTTCTCTCTCCCACTCTGTTCCGGGGAAGGATCCTATGACACTGAATCTTCTCTTTTTCAGAGTTTAATATTTCGGGCCAAATCTGAGTGTGGTCTGCTGTTTCCTCCAAAAATTTGGCCTGACCTCAGGGCACCGCTGCCCAGTCATTGGCAAGAGTCCTCTGCTGGCAGCGATGGGCTGGTGGGCAGGCTGCTCTGGGCATGACTCGGTAGAAACTGAGATAACTCAATAAAAGCTCTATTTACCTTTGTGGTCAAAACACACAGGACAATTTATAGATGTCAAATAGGATAATGGCCAGTGTTGGCATAGATGGGAGAATGGGTACCGCTGGTCTGCGTTAGTGGAAGTTTAAACCTGTACAACCTTCTGGAGAGCAGTTTGGCACTATGAATCTCATGTCTTAAAAATGCAAAACCTTTGACCCAGCAAGTCCACTTCTAGGAACACAGCCCAAGGAAAACAGTCTTACCCACTACACTGTTCTCATTCCCACAGTGACCGACCTCAGACTGAGCTCCTACGGGGTCGGTGGCGTTCACATCCGACTGCTTAACTAGAGCAGCTGTTCTTCCCCGGACTCGTTTTGCTTCCCCACAATTGCAGGAGCATTTTGACTATATTTAAAATTAGTATCTAATCACGCATACACTTTTCTATGTATTTCACGGCTTGGCTTCCAATTCCAAAAGCAACAGAACTTTCAGCCTGGAGGGGACGTCAGGAATTTTCTAGTCCAACGTTTCCCAAAGTGGGTCCCATGGGAGGTGAAAGGGTAGTTGCAGCTGGATGCCTGCATGATGGGATAAGCTCGGGAAAATGGAACACGTGCTCACTTGCAGAATTTCTCAGGGGCTTTGCTAGATGATGAGCGTTGCAATCTCCACACGGCAGATAGAGGAGGCGGCATTAGTCTCCTGTGGCTGTTATAACAAATGGCCACAAACTGGGTGGCGTCAAACAACGGAAGTATGTTGTCTCACGGTTTGGGAGACCAGAAGTCTGGAATCAAGGTGTCAGCGGGGCCAGGCTCCACCTGAAGGCTCTCAGGGAGGATCCTGCCTTGTCTCTTCTGGCTTCTGGTGGCCTCAGGTGTCCTTGGCCTGTGGCTGCATTCCTCCCCCCTGCACCTCTGTCTTCACACATGTGTCTTCCCTCTGTGTCTGTGCCTAAATTCCCCTTTTCTTATAAAGACCCTGGTCATTAGATTAGGGCTACTTTAGTCTGACCTCATTTAAACTTGATTACATCTGCAAAGACCTTATTTCCAAATGACGTCACGCTCACAGGTCCAGGCAGATGTGAATTTGGCGGGGGGATGCTATTCACCTCAGTATAGATGGAAAGACCTTGGGGGCTTCTGAGAGGGGAGGCCCAGGAGCGGACGGAAGTCAAGTTCTCCACGCATCCCTCGGCCTGCTACGTTGGGAGAGAGCACGCAGGGTGAGGGCGGGCTCACGGGGACACACAGCACAGCGGGGATACCACAGCATGGCCCAGGCGAGAAGACGGCGGCCTGGACCAGGCAGAGGCAGTGCAGGTGGAGAGAAGCAGCTGGCCTTGGACTTCCCTTTGCAGGTGAGCCAGTATAAGGCGACCCAGCGTTTGGGTGTGAGATGCGAGAAAATGAGGCCTCAAGGGTGACCTCTGGGTTTTAGCCAGAGACACCAGAACAGCGGAGTTGCCATCAGTGCCAAGGGCCGACTAGTTACCGGACACAGTTCCAGGCAGAGCGATGTGGACGGACGAAGCGGTCCTCCAGTGGAGCGTGGACCTAAATACAGAGCTCGCCCCGCCCCACCCCACGCCCATCAGCCCTCCTGTGAGTCCAGGAGAAAGGCCACCAGGGCCTGTGTATGCTGGCCTCAATCCAGTCACTCCCGACGCCCCTGCTCCAGGGGCCCTGCGCTCCACTCACACCCGTCTCTCTGTGTACACTGCCTGTCAACGCGGGGGCCACAAGTCTTGGGCCCTCCCGCGTTGACATGGGGCCCTCCCGGCAACTGGGCCCTCCTAGGGAGGACTGGGCTGGCCCTTCCCGGCGGGGCCGGGAGGGGAGCTGCACAGGGCAGGACAGGTCCCTCGGGTGGGACTCTTGTGGCTTTCGGTGACTGCGTCTCTGGCTGGGCTGACCAGCTGGGCTCAGCGAATCCTGTGGGCACAGCCTCAAGCCTGGAACCCGCTGCTGTTTCGTCGGGGCCAAGGGCGGTTCACGCTCATGAAAAAGGGTCGTGCTGCCCAGGCTGAAGGCACTCGCCAGCCGCCACGCCACAGGGTCACTTCCCAAGCTCGCCACAAAGCAGGCTAGAGAGCCACAGTCCACAGTCCTAATCTGAGCTCTGAGATGTCTGTGGACCTCTCCCTTCTGCCGGGAATTCAAAGGACTTGGTCCAACATCTGGGCGAAAAGGAGGCTGGCCCAAATTCCCGGCAACTGCCTGGTCTGAGCAGCAGAAGACGTGGCTGTGAACTGCTGAGGAATTTCTCGGGCGAGGGGTAGAGCCCTCAGAGCCTCGGTTTTCCTGTCTGTAAAATGGGATCTCGCTCCCATGTGTGCTGGGCGGGGATGGCTCTGTGACTTTCAGGCTCTGCTCTGTGGAGAAGCCTGGTCCGGGAAGATCCCACATGCCGTGGAGCAACTAAGCCCGTGCGCCACAACTATTGAGCCTGCGCACCTAGAGCCCATGCTCTGCAACAAGGGAAGCCACTGCAATGAGAAGCCCGCGCACCGCAAAGAAGAGTAGCGCCCTCTCACGGCGACTAGAGAAAGCCCACGCGCAGCAGTGAAGACCCAATGCAGCCAAAAATAAATAAAAATTAAATATATATATATATATATCTTGAAGTAACGGATGTGCAAAACCCACTGACCAGCACTGCAGGATCTCGTGGGTCTGATGTCCAGTCTAGGGCTCCTTGGGTTGTGGTCTGAGGGAGCTGGGGCACAGCTGGGGCCCGGCTCTGCCCACCTCCCTTTCCAGCCCTTGGAGAGCTGTGCTCCTCTTACCTCAGTCATGTGATGCTGGGTGAGCTGCCAATCACAGGGCCCCACCCCGAGTGGACATGTGATTCAGGCCTGGCCAATCATAGAACTCCTCCCCCCCAAGTGATAAGTCCACGCCTTAGCTATGTGACTAAGGCTGGCCAATAAAGGCCCTTCCCTGGAGCACCTATATTCTGAAACAGGAAGAGAGATGCTCTCCCTTCTCTTTTTGCATCAGGCTGGAGGACCTAAGCCCGAGGATACCAGCACTGTGTTTCCCACTGCTGGGAGAAAACCTGTTTACTCTCAGAGAAAACGAGGTCCCCATAGAGCCCCCAAGGTGGGGAGAGATGGAGACAGCATGAGACGTCACGGCACTGAAGTGCCTGGTTACAGCCTTCACGGCTCCCAGAGTGGCCTCTGATTGGGAGCCTCTTCTGGTTTGAGTTTCTGTCACTGACAAATACAGGAGTCCTGTCCGATCCACAACCAACAGGGAAGGTCAAGAAGGCTCGCTCGGCAGCAAAGTTCCCAGAGGGGACCTTTAAGCTTCTCGAGGCTACGTGTAACTAAGAACTTTGCTTTTTATTTACTTATTTATTTAGCGGCGTCCTTTCCTTGAGAAACCAAATACAGTTTGCACCACGCAGACAGCACTTGAGACCGGTTTAAGGGATGGAGAGAGGGGAGGCAGGAGGAACAGGCGTGGGGCTGGTCCAGTTTTAAAGGGACCTGACAACTGGCCAAGAGCTAGGCATGCTCCAACCCTCTTTTTATTTATTTTATTTATTTTTATTATTATTATTATTTTTTTGCGGTATGCGGGCCTCTCACTATTGTGGCCTCTCCCGCTGCGGAGCACAGGCTCCGGACGTGCAGGCTCAGCGGCCATGGCTCACAGGCCCAGCCGCTCCGCGGCATGTGGGATCTTCCCGGACCGGGGCACGAACCCACGTCCCCTGCATCGGCAGGTGGACTCCCAACCACTGCACCACCAGGGAATCCCGCTCCAACCCTCTTGATGGCAGGAAGACCCCGACGGTTGAGGTGCTCCTCTGAAATCACACACAGGGCATTTCAAGCAGGACCTGACCCAGAACCAGCTCTCTTAACTCCAGAGCCCATGTCACCAGACTTCTGAATTTCACAGAAATTCAGAAAACTCTTTTTTTCAAAAATTAATTAATTTATTTATTTTTGGCTGCGTTGGGTCTTCATTGCTGCACGTGGGCTCTCTCTAGTTGTGGCGAGCGGGGGCTACTCTTCTTTGTGGTGCACGGCCTTCTCATTGCAGTGCCTTCTCTTGTTGTGGAGCACGGGCTCTAGGCGCACGGGCTTCAGTAGTTGTGGCACGTGGGCCCAGTAGTTGTGGCTCGCAGGCTCAGCAGTTGTGGCACACGGGCTTAGTTGCTCTGCGGCATGTGGGATCTTCCCAGACCAGGGCTCGAGCCCATGTTCCCTGCATTGGCAGATGGATTCTTAACCACTGCGCCACCAGGGAAGTCCCAGAAAAGTCTTTTGAGAACTAACAAAGGATCAGTAAAGTTCAACGGCCATCTCTGGCTAGCATCCCTTCGTAAAACGATTACCCCCAACAACGGAGGAAGGACATAAGCTGTGAGCAAAGGCCAGGCCTCGCGTTTGGATATGTTCAGTTTGAAGGGACACTAGGTGGTTTCCTCAAAGCAATGACTACTGGGAAATGGGCAAGAGCAGGCAGTGGGTGTGCAAGTGTCCTGGGGCCGCCGTAACAAAGCGCCACAAACTAGGGGCTCTTAAAACAGCAGAAACGTATAGTGCTGGAGCCCTGAAGTCTACAATCAAGCTGTCAGCAGGGCCGAGCTCTCTCTGAGGGCTCTAGGGACGATTCCATGGCTTACAGAAGAAGCACTCCAATCTCTGCTTTCATTTACACATGGCTTTCTCCCTGTGTGTCTGT
Organism: Globicephala melas; assembly: GCF_963455315.2. Classification (NCBI taxonomy): domain Eukaryota; kingdom Metazoa; phylum Chordata; class Mammalia; order Artiodactyla; family Delphinidae; genus Globicephala; species Globicephala melas. The sequence goes on along the minus strand of NC_083332.1, from coordinate 58,846,548 downwards.
GTCTAAATTCCCCTCTTCTTATAAGGACACCAGGCATTACATTAGGGCCACCCTAATCCAGTATGAACCCATCTTAACTTGATGACATCTGCAAAGACCCTATTTCTAAATATAAGGTCACACTCTCAGATTCTGGGGGTTAGGACTCGAACAGATCTTTCCAAGGGATACAACTCAAGCGGGCTGAGCGGGCCAGCATTATGGGGCACCCCACCCCCAAGGTCCTTCCCACGCTGACAGCAAAGTGTGAGAAAGACGGATCTGAGGCACGATGCCCTCCCAGATTAGGGAGAAGGCTTGGACTGCCAGGGACAGCTGGGGACCCCTGGGCTGTCCCACCTTCCCTCACGTTTCCCTTCCAGGGAGTAACTGTCTGGAGGTCAGCCAGGTGCCCACTGGCAAAGGCAGGCCAGGACACAGACCTTAGCTCCCGGCCAGGGCTAGACCACAACCTGGGGACCTTCCTGGGGAAGAAGGCCAGGAAAAGCCTCAGCCCCAGGCCAGGAGACCGGCCCCGCCGAGGGGACAGATTCACAGCAGAGGGAAATTCACACTTCGGCCTTTTGGAGGGCAGGAGGGCTTGACTTTGCTGTGAGGGCCCCTGTGTGCCCTCCCAGGACGCAGGTAGAGACACAGCAGCAGCCACCAGCCTGGCCGGACCTCAGTCCTCTGGACGGGGACCAGAGTTTGCTCACAGGCTCCCTGGAGACTGAGACTGCAGGGGGACTTGAGTCAACCGAAACTACACGCTTCCCAGAGAGGGGCGGTAACCAGCCTGAGGTCACACAGCAATCATTCAGAGCCAACGTGAGAGACGTGTCTCCCAGTTCTGCCCGTGAGAGCCTTTTACCCACCACGATGGCCTCTATCAGGGGAGGCTGTTGCCCTTGGGAACCAGGGCTGACCTTGTAATGGTTTTATAGAGCAGTCAGGAAGAAAATATCACCCACTTCCCAGCCAGACCTGCTGGACACCCGATGTTCGGGAGAAGGAAAGAGAGAAGGAACACTGACTGGACACCTACTGTGCACCACACGCTTCAAGCTCACATTCCTGCCCATCTTACCTGTGAGCAGCGCGGGGCCCAGGGCGGCTGGAGTCGGCCAAGGGTTCCCGTTCCCTCTCGGGATGTCAGTTCACCTCGCTGAGCCTCAGTTTACTCACACCTGTAAGATGGGATCACAAGCTCAGCGTCACAGGTGGTCACTAGGATTAGGGATCCCATCCCAGGAATGGGCACACAGTAGGTGCTCAAGAAAGGCGACGTTTGCTAATTATTAGAGGAGTGCAAAGCAAAACTACAATTATTTCTCACACCAGTCAGAATGGCCACCATTAGAAAGTCTACAAATAGCAAATACTGGAGGGGATGTGGAGAAAAGGGAACCCTCCCACACTGTTGGTGGGAATGTAACTTGGTGCAGCCACTATGGAGAACAGTACGGAGGTTCCTTAAAAAATTAAAAATAGAGTTACTGTATGATCCAGCAATCCCACCCCTGGGCATACATCCAGAGAAAACTATAACTCAAAAAGATACCTGCACCCCAACGTTCATAGCAGCACTATTTACAATAGCCAAGACATGGAAGCAACCTAAGTGTCCATCAGCAGATGAATGGATAAAGAAGATGTGGTACGTATATACGATGGAATACTACTCAGCCATAAAAAGTAATGAAATAATGCCATCTGCAGCAACAGGGATGGACCTGGAGATTATCATACTAAGTGAGGTAAGTCAGACAGAGAAAGACAAATACCATATGATATCACTTATCTGTGGAATCTAAAATATGACACGAATGAACTTATCTACAAAACAGAAACAGACTTGTGGCTGCCAAGGGGGTGCAGAGGGATGGAGTGGGAGTTTGGGGATTAGCAGATGCAAACTATTATACGGAGAATGGATAGACAACAAGGTCCTACTCTAAAGCACAGGGAACTACATTCAATATCCTGTGATAAACCATAACGGAAAAGACTATGAAAAAGAATGTATGTAGGGCTTCCCCGGTGGCGCAGTGGTTGGGAGTCCGCCTGCCGATGCAGGGGACGCGGGTTCGTGCCCGGTCCGGGAAGATCCCACATGCCGCGGAGCGGCGGGGCCCGTGAGCCGTGGCCGCTGAGCCTGCGCGTCCGGAGCCTGTGCTCCGCAACGGGAGAGGCCACAACAGTGAGAGGCCCGCGTACCGCAAAAAAAAAAAAAGAAAAAAAAAAGAATATATGTAGATGTATAACTGAACCACTTTTCTGTACAGTAGAAAATAACACAACATTGTAAATCAACTCTACGTTAATCAATTTAAATAAAAAGAAGAAAGGTGATGTTTTGATTTTCTATCGCTGCTGCAATACATTTCCACAAACTCTGCAGCTTCAACAACACACGCTCAGCATCTTCCATCCGGAGGTCGGACATTCAACACGGGGCTCGCTGGGCTAAACCGAGGTATCAGTGGTGCTGCCTGAGGTTCTAGGGGGCAAGCTATTCGTCACCCTTTCAGCTTCTAGCAGCGGCCCCTGGTCCTTGGCTCACGGCCCCCTTGCCCATCTTCAAAGCCAGCGACACTGCATCTCTGAACCTCCTCCACTGCCTCCTCTTTCTCTGACCACAGCTGGGAAAGCGTCTCTGCTTTCAAGGACTCATGTGATTCCACTGGACCCACCCGGATCACCCAGGATCATCGCCCCGTCACAAGGTCCTCAACTCAAGCACGCCTGCAAAGTGCCTTCTGCCGCGTCAGGTCACGTCCACAGCGACTCCGGGAATGAGGCTGCGGTGGGGGCAGGCAGCGGGCAGTACTCTGCCGACCACAGGTGAGCTGAATTTCATAAAGCGAGGGACGCCTGGGCTGGTCTCGGCAGTTCTTTTTGGAAGAAGAGGATTCCACTAAAACCAGCTCCCTGGAGGGCCGTTTCCCATCCCTGCTGTTTTTGACTCTTTTCAAAGAGGCTCTGTCTAGCCAAGGAGACAGGGTCAGGGCTGCCAAACCTTTGCTTCAAAATAAACCCTACTCGGAAATTTCCACGGGACCAGGCCCTTTTCTCCCCCCTCCCCCCAGAGACCTGCCTGAAATCCCAAACCAAGCGGGACGTCTTATAGCAAGACCATCAGACCCCAAGCTCTCCCGAGAAGGAGGTTTTTGTTGCCGTTTGGGTGTTCTTTTCTCTGTTTGTGTTCCCCTGTCCAACTAGACAGCACTGGGCATACTGTTACGCAGGCAGTGAACTGGTTCAGGACATCACCCTCGACTCAGGAAAGCGTTTTACGGTTGTCATCCTCAAAAGGACCTAATCTGTCCCCCCACCCAGCTTACATTCCCCAGGGTCCCTCCCCGTTGCCTTCAAAGAGCGCTCAGCTATTTCACAAGCTCCGCACATTCACAGCGAGCGTATCTTATGCCGACAGTGAGGCGAGCACGTAAATCCCACTTGCCTAACACCCAGCATCTTCCGATTTTATTTGATTCACCCGTGAAGTCACTATTTACCATGGGCTCAGCATCAGATGTTTTGCACGGGAAGGCGTGCACTTGTTTTGGATTTCAAGCAGGTTCACAGGGACAGACGTCATCTCATGAATTCCCCCAGCAGTGTCCTCACGTTCCTGGTGAGCAGAAAGGGTGGGACGGCGAGGGGCCTTGGTTACGGTCACTCAGCCCATAAGCGGCAGGGCTGGGTTTGAAGCTGGGTCGTCTGACTTTAGAGCATCCCAATTTACTGTGGCCACACTCATCCTCTCTTGTGATACCGTGACAGAAAAAGAATGTATATTTGGTCCTAAAACCTGTGTACTTTGCTGATGGGGAGACAGGGGTGTCCTTGTTATCCGTAACAAGCCCCTCTCCACCACACCTGAGTTCATGCTAACGAGGTGACTCTTGGCGGCTCCCAGAGAGCTTCAGCACGGGGGCCAGGTGCCGGAGGCACCAATCATGTGATTATTGGAACTTGCAGCTCCATCCCCGACCTCCAGGGAGGCACGTGGGGCATCCCCAGCGGCAAATGAGGTTATCGGCCATGCTTATATAATGGAACCTCCATGAAAACGCTTCTGGGTTGGTGAACACACCCACGTGTCGAGAGGGTGTGCACCCCAAACTCCACGGGGACAGAAGCTCCCACACTTGGGACCCTTCCAGACGTCTCACTACGTAGCTCTTCGTCTCGTTATTCATCTGTATCCTTTACAATAAATGTAAAGGATTTACATTTACAATAAAAGTAAATGTAAGGAAAGTATTTCCCTGAGTTCTATGAACCATTATAGCAAATTACTGAACCTGAGGAGGGGGTTGCGGGATTCCTTGATTTGTTGCCAAGTCAGAGAGAAGGGTGGGTGAGCTGGGGACCCACCACTTGCGACTGGCATCTGAAGTGGGGGCAGTCTTGCGGGACTGAGCCCTTAACCGTGGGGTCTGCTCTCACTCTGGGTGGTTAGTATCAGAATCGAATTAAGTTGTAGGACACCCAGCTGGCGTCCACAGAGAACTGGAGAATTGCTTGGTGGAGAAAATCTACGTGTTTGGCGTCAGAAGTCTTACGAGCAAAAAACAGATCTTAGTAGTAACTATAGTCATTCATGTATCAATTCATTCCATGTTTAGCAAGTTCGTTAAGTCAACTTTGCACTGCGGTTAAGTGACGAGCAAGACAGGCACATCCCTACCCTTCCCGAACGCGCTGACAAGGGAAGAACCACCTCCAGATCAGTGTCTCTCCACCCCCTACGCCCAGGACTGTGTAACTTATCAACAGAAACAGCAGAGAGTCTGATTCAATTGGTGTGTGGTGGGGCCATCACGCCGGTAATTAAAATTTTTCTTTTCAATTTAGTTACGCAGTGGGCTGAATAAGGGCCCCCAAACATAGCAGGTCCGAATCCCTGGGACCTATCAATGTTACCTTATATGGCAAAGACTCTGCAGATGTAACTAAGGATCCTGAGATGGAGAAATTATCCTGGAGTATCTGGTGGGTTGAGATGCAATCACACGTATCCTTATGAGGGAGGCAGAGGGAGATTACACAACCACAGAGGACAAGGCAGTGTGACAGCAGAAGCCGCGAGAGCAACCAGAAGCTGGAGGAGATAAAGAAGGTCCCTCCCCTAGAGCCTCCAGAGAGAGGACAGCCCTGCGACACCTGATTTCACACTTCTGGCTTCTGGAACTCTGAGAGAATACATTCCTGTTTCTTTAAATCACCAAGTTTTGGTAATTATTACAGCTGTCACAGGAGGCGAATACAAGGCGTAACAGTTATACGTGCAAATCTCAGGTGCACGGCACGATGAATCGTTATATGCGCGCACACCACGTGTCACCATGGAGACCAAGACAGAACATTCCCAGCGGCCCAGGTTTCCGGTCACTACCCTCCCCGGAAGTATCCACTCTCCCCACCTCTATCACGATAGACTGGTTTTGCCTGTTCCTGAGCCCCACATACAAGGGATCACACGACATGTACTCTTGTGTGAGGCTCCTTTGCTCAACTTCATAGCAGTGCAATTCAGGCCTGTTGTTGGGTTTTTTTGTCTTTCTTGGTGAGTATTATTCCACTATATGAATATATATGATTTGTTCATCTAGTCTCCTATGGAAGGACATCTGGGCTGTTCCCAGCCATCAGCTATTAATAATACGCCCACAGGAACATAGTCCTACAGTCTTTCGTAGACGTGCCTCATTTATCTCAGGCCCATAACCAGGAGTGGACGTGCGGGGTCTGGAACGGTAATTGTCTGTAGCTTCCAGGTGATTCAAATGTGCAATCAGGTGTGAGAACCACTCTCCAGGCCAACGGCTCTCGACTGGCAACGGTTTTGCCCCCCAGGGGACAGCTGGCAAGGTCTGGAGACACTTTTGGTTGTCACAACTCAGAGCTGTGCTAAGAGTGTCTTGGGCAGAGAGGTCGGGGCTGCTGGTTAACGTCCTGCAGCACACGGGGCACCCTCCTACCCAGCGCGCGCGCACACACACACACACACAGAGGAATTAGCCAGCTCCCATGGTGGGACCTGAGGGTGGGAAACTCGACCGTAGCCAGAACGCGCGACCCCACACGTGAATAACCCACCTGCACGTAAGCTGCAGCTCGCAGGGCCCGGCCCCGCTTGGAGGGGCGGGACCGGCTGACGGTGGTGAGGCGCCGAGGCCTGGCTGCCCTGGGTGAGCCCTGGAGACACGGCAGGCTGCCCCGTCGAGAATGGGGAGCTGCCCTCAGCTGTGGGCCTTTCGCTGAAGCTCCGAGGCATCTTCCTGCCCCACGGGTGCCAGTGTGTACTTCTGACATCATGCCTCGCTCAGGCCTCTCTTCCTGCGTCTGCTGACTCCAGGGACACAGAAAGCCCCAGAGGCCGGGGACCATGTCTTAGCCAGTCCTCCGATTCTGTGCAGCGAGCACTGAAGTGAGGTTGCCGCGTGGGACACGGGACATGGGAACAAAGTTCCAAAGGGCAGCCTTCCCCCCAGCTCTGTCTACAGGGGGACGTTTAACGGCGTCGCACAGGCAAGCTCACGGGGTCCGCGTGTGACGGAGACCGTCTAGCCGCTCACCACCCCACACCCCAATCGCTTCCTCTTCCTCCAGGGCACACAGCCGGACTGGTATTTCCCAGCGTCCCTTGCCGTCAGGCGAGGTCACGTGACTGAATTCTGGCCAATGGGATTCACGTGGAAGTCATGTGCTCCTCTAAAAACCTCCCACACCTGCTCCTTCCTGCCCTGTCCCTTCCCACCAGCTGGAAGCAAAGGGCTCCTGGGGGCTGGCAGACTTCTCTGCCTTCAGTTGCTAAATTGCCTTGTGGAAAAGCCCTTAACACCTGCTCTCCATTATCGAGAGGAAAACAAACTTCAATTGCATTTAAAGTCATTGAAATGTGGAGACTTGCTTGTTGGGGCAGCTAGCATACCCTTAACTAGTAAACTATATTTCTGCCAACTGGCGGGGGGCGGGGGTTGAGTTTCAGCTCCACTCCTCTCCGCAAAAAGCACTTAAAATGCAGAATGAGGAAGAGGATGCTGAGTTTGCAGAAAAAGCACAGCTGCCGAGGAGACCACTGAATAACGCGTAACTCCGGAGCTGGGAGAGCTGAGCACGGGGCAGGCGTTTCTCAAGCTGTGCAGTGGGGTTGTTGAAATTTACGGATGAGCAAAAACGAGTGATCGTTCTTTGCTCTCCTTTAAAATATATGTGCATAATATTTATTTTATTAATGTACACATTCATATTTAAAATCACGTTAGAGGCTTCCTTAGGAATACAGCCATTTTCTACTCTCACGTTTCACGGACTCATTCTGTTCAAACTGTCCTTGGGTTTTCACAGCAGGGCTTTGTCATCTCTTAGAGCCACGCTGCTGTTCTTTCGCTCGCATTACGATATCTGAGTTGGGGGACTCTCTGAATCCAGATGTTACTTTGACCGCTCCCCAGCTTCACTGTTCCGTGATCCTCCATCAGGGTCCCTGTGGTCCTTCCAGTGGTGACCCCCTCCCCCCAGGAGCTCACCAACCTGCCCCCACAGCCCTATTCCACATTCCCCACTGGGGCACACGGAACTTCTCAAACCCCCGCATGCCACTCCCAAGCCATGGGAAGCAGGGGTCTTCTCTCGGGCCCCAGTCTCCACCGTTTCTATTCTATCATTCGGGGCCATTTGGGAAGTGGTGCTGGGCTGTGGGGTCCTGGGCCTCTTTGCCTTCAAATCCCCTCCTGGTCCTTTCCTTCCTCTGTCCAGTTCCTCAGCCATTCCATCACCTGCATCATCAATTCCCTGCATTCAGTACCCTCCACTGAAATGCCCAGGAGGCTGTCTGCTTCCTGGGCTGGACCTTGACTGCTGCGTGGGCCCACAATGAGGCTCTCTGCCATGGGCCACCTTTCCAGGCCCACCGGGGAGCGGGGAAAGGCTGCATGGGGCCTCCGTCTCCCCAGCAGAGGGCTGCAGCCAGTCTCTGTCTCTCCCACTGGCCCTGCCCCCCAGCTCTTCCTCTCCATGTGCTTTTCTCTTCCCTCAGCTGCCTCTTGCAACCTCCCGGCCCTGATTCACACCGAGGTCAGTCCTCCTGCGTGACTCTTCATGGGACACGGCTCAGCAAGGGGAATTCCAGGAATATTTACTCATGCTTGAAAGCCCGGCTTTCAAGACCCCTGTCTCACCAAGGATTAGAAAGAAAACTCAATTATTTTCCTGCTCAAAGCTGTATGTTTATACCTTTGTAGTCATTCTCCTCCGCCCTGAGCAACAAGCCACATTTCGTGGCCCTGTTGTGATAGCAGAAGGGGTGCTGATAGGGGCACCCCCCAAAAAATTACTGGGCTATTTCCAAATCTTCTTCCCCTACAGGAGTAAAGCCAGTAGCCGGCAAGGAACAGAGCATATTCACGGGAGGACAGCTTTTGTAGAAATTGGTGGATCCGTGGTTGCTGCCCTGTGCCTGCTCCTCTGCAAGGGCAGGTACTGGCGACTGGGAAGGCAAACTGGGTTCCGGGGCCAGAGGGAGACTTGAGTGCACTTTGGAACGGTCACACTTTCCGAAAATGAAGGAGGAAAAACATCTCCTCTCCCTCTCCACAAAGTTCATTTGGCTCAATCGCCCTGTCTGAAAATAAAGAAGAAAAGCAGCTGATAAACGTCTCCTGCTCGAGGCTGTCCTTTGAGGAAGAACCCAAGCCATGACTCATCACTCGCCTGTGATAAGCATTTGCAGTTTCAGGCAGAAACAGGCCACAAGCATGCAAGGGAGGGTGGGGGCAGCGGCCACGGGATCCCCTGCTTCTGGCTGGTTGGCGTTTATCTGCCTTTGGTAATACGGGGGGATTTGAGTGGCCATCATTCCATCGGCCCTCGTTTGGGGAGGGGGGGGTGTCTGTCCGAACACTCACAAGCACACACCCATGTGAGGTCTGAGATTACCCAGGATGCGAACGGGAAGGTAATCAGGGTCCCTCCCGTCCTGTCTGAAGTCAGACCCAGACCAGGCACCCGCTGGAGAAAACGCAGGCCAGCCAGACCTTTCGCTGTCTGGGTCTGCTCCACGCAGCCCTGGCATGTCCGTCTGCTGTCTCCTGGACAGCGTGGCTTGGTGGCATGCCATTTGGGAGGCTGGCCCCTGTGAGCTGTGTCCACCAGCATTAAGGGGCGGGCAGTCTCAGAAGGATTGCATCTCCACAGCCTGCGGGCAAGGGCTTAGACACAAGCTCAGGACAAGCCCTGGCCGAGAGCACTGCGGACGCCACTCCTCACACAACCACCAGAGGGCGCTGTCCAGCTCCAACCCCCGACCGCATCCCCTTCTGAAAACCTTCCGTGGCTCCCCATGGCTCTTAGGATACAGGCCAGCTTCATAAACCCGCTTACAAGGCCGTGAATGATCTGGCCGCTGACCTTTCCAACTTCATCTCCATCTCCATGCTCTGTGCTCCAGCAGTGATGGCTTTCTTCCAGTTCCTGGAGAGGACACTGCCTGCATCCACAGGGCTTTTGCCATCACTCTGCCCACTTCTCAGAGGCTCTCCCATTCATCTCAACCTACAGAACCCTAGTCAACATCTTTTAGGTTTTATCATAAGCATCAGCTCAGCCGCAGAGGGAGGTCTTCCAACGCCCCCAATGAGGTTATGTGGCCATGTTTGGTGCCCTGGTGTCTTGCGCTTCTTGGTAGCCCTTGCCATGGATGCAATTAAATCATTAATTCTGTCGTGGTTCGTTCACTGTCTCCCCAGCTAGACCGTCAGTGCGTGAGTTACCGTGTTCCCTGCTGACCCTCAGGCCCACATAACGCCCGTATTGCAGTGATAGTAGACGTTAGTGCCGGTCTCCGAATATCTCTGGACCTCATTCTTCCGGGCACCTGGTAGGATTGCGTTTTCCGCCCCCTTGTGGTGGGGACACGTCACTGCCTAGGTGAGAGCCTTTAATCGCCAATGTGACCCCTGCCACGAAGTTGAGATGGCGGCTGCTCCCTTAGCTGGGGTCCCTCAGTCCCTATGACGATGAGAGCTCCCCTGCCCCCTGTGAGGAACATGGAGAAGGACCACTCCTGCCATCTGTCACCTGTGACCCACCATCTGCTCGTCACATAGAAATATCTCACACACACATACCCCCCCGACACACTCAGAAACACACAGACACACGAGCGTGGACATGCCCACCACCTAGCATAGTGCCCGGCACGCAGTCGGTGCTCAACATGTATCTATTTAGTAAAAGAATAAATCATTAAGTGAATAAATGACTAAATCAATTAAGTGCTCACTGTGCGATAGGTGCTGGAGGAAACTCCCAAACACACAGTGTCTGGGGTCAGCGTCCCCACGTCACACCCCCGAGGTGAGGCTTTGCGCGCAAGTGCTCCTGGGATGGCGGCCTGGGAGTCGGCCCAGTCCCGGCCTCAGCCTGATGCAACGTGCAGGAATCACGCGTGATACACACGGAGATGCTGCAGGAGGGAAAAACATCTTAACGAGCTTGCCCTGAATAGGAAAGGCGAAGGGAAGGGGGATTACCCGGCCACCTCTGCCAGAATCAGCCAGGGCCCCAGGGGCCTCAGTTTCCCCCTTTATAAATGCACGATGACCCAGGGTCCGGCCTGCTAGGGCTGCTGTTAGCCTCAAGCAGGGGGCTCCTACTGTCAGCTGTGACCGTCAACCATCACTCCGCTCGGGCACCCGAGGCTGCCCTGGTACAACTTCCTTCCGGTTGGCGTGGGGGCCTGTCCGCAGCATGAAATTAACCACATACCCTTCTGACCGAGGCAAGGTGGCATTAAAGCACGATCGAGACCAAGTACCAGCTTCTGGCCAAGCCCATCCGCTGCTCCTGCCCCGCCGGCCCCACCCAGGATCTGCCCTGCGGCCCAGCCTCACGGCTCTGCCTCTGGTAAATGAGCGGTGAGGGCCAGCAGCGGGCAGGAAATGGCTTACAGATGGTAGGTGGGCCAAAGGCAGCTAAAACTGAGCCAGATCGGGGCTCATTTAAAGGCTCGGTACGTTGAAAGCCCTGAGCTGGCCTGGCCCAGCCCAGCCACAGCTGAACAAGCAACAGGCAGGCCGGAAACACTGGGCTTTTTCAGGCTGCACAACGGTCTTTTTAAGTGGAAATGTCAATCGGCTTTGAGAAGACGACTCAGCCCTCGGAGAGAGGCCAGGGCTTTCCCTGACCAACGGCCTCGGCTCACACGAGCTGACCCAACGGGGAGACCCGCCCCTACGTGGCGTCAGGAACTCGGGGGGCCTTGAGGAGACCCCCAAATGGAGCACAAGAGGCTTTGGCCTAGGAGGACATGCGATTCCTTCCTTCTCTCCCTGCCCATGAGCCAGTGAATGGATAAACCAAGGGTGGGCTGTCCTGATGGTGGGATATGATTAGGTCATAAAAGAGAAGGAAGCACTGACACAGCTACGACATGAATGAACCTCGAAAACCTTATGCCAAGTGAGAGAAGCCAGACACCATCGGTCACAGAGCGCGTGACTCCATTTACACGGGACATCCAGGAGGGATAAACCCGTAGACGCAGCAAGTAGGCTGTTGGCTGCCAGGAGCTGGGGGAGACGGAAAGAGGGAGAAACTGGCTAACTGTGTGGGCTTTTCCTCCGGGGTGAGGGGAGGCTTGGGACCGGATGGAGGTGGTGCTTTGCAACACTGTGAACGTGCTAAATACCACTGAAGTGATCCCTTTAAAAGCGTTCATTTTATGTAATTTCACCTCAATAAGGTATTTTAGAACCGAAACGAGACCCACCAGAGTGGGCAAGGCTGAACTCCGGCGAGACCAGCTGGAGCTGCCGATCAGAGGAGGAGGGATGTGGGCAGAGGAGGGGCGGGGGGAGCTCGGCACGTGCGGAGATTCCGGAAGGGTGGCGTCCCCTGAACACGGAGGAAAAGGAGGAGATGCCCCAGCTTCTGCAGGGCCGGCTTGATGGTGGGAATCACCAGCGTCTGGAGCACAAAGGCCCCCGGAAGCTTCTGGAAGAAGAGCGATGAGCCGTCTGTGTGTTGAGTTCGTGGTGCCTGGGGCCCTCCCGGGGTCAGGGAGCGGGGCTGCTCACGTGAGCATCTTCCACCAAGTGAGTCAGAGGGAGGGCTGCTAACATCTACCTGGAAAGACAGGCCACATGTCCTGTCTTCCGGAACCAGCCCTCCCTCCCCACCCTGCTTCCGGGCTGAGCCCCGAGGTCAGAGTGGCTGCCGTCAGCTCAGCGGGCGGCAGACGGGGCGGGGGGGGGGGGGGTCTGAGCCGGGTGGGGTCGTAGAGGCTGGGGCTTCCTGTGGCTGGCAGTGCTGTGCTCGTGTCAAAGGCACGGCCAGGATCCTCCCAGCTCAGCCAACCTTCCCTCGGGTTCGCCGGATTTGCCTCCAGCCATCTCTCTTTTGGGGCAGAATCCGGCCATTTGGGCATTAGGAGCCCCTCCTATCCTGATCGCGGCAGAAACACCGGAGGGCCCGCTTCAAGATGCCCGGGGCTTGCCGCGTGCTCAGCCGGCCAGGCTGGGGGCCCCCGGCCTCACGAGGGTCAGGAGGGGAACTTATCCTGCTGTTGATAAACCTTGGAAAGCCAAACAGTCCCTCTAGAAGCCAGGCTGGGTTCATGGACATCTGGAAGCTGTTAGCCTACTTCCAGTCTCCGCCGATGCCCTTGGCGGTGGGAAAGCTGTCCTCGGGACGCAGAAGTGGGCCCGAGGAGAGGCCGTCCGCGCAGGAGAGGGGACAGGGGCCAGAGCACAGTGGGAACGTCACGCTTGGTGGCCAGAGGGTCAGTGGAGGAGGCAGATCTCACTTGGGTCCTGTCTGATGCGCAGACATGGAGAGGATGGGCAGCTGTTCCGGAATCTTCCATGTGGTGCACCAGGCCTCATCTGAGGCCTTCTCCCCAGACCCCGGGCTTCATTTCCTCGTACGCCCCTAGCCTTCCCCACTAGGGGGGGCCTTCCCTGGGCTGTGGCCTTTGGATGCTCGTCAGCCCCCTTCCCTCCCCACCTCCCCACACCCCTCAGAGCTCATGGCAACATTCCCTGTCTCCCTAAACTGGGTCGGAGCCCAGTATAGGCTCTTGGAGTCCCTGGTGAAACAATGAATCACAGGTCTGTCTCCTGGTTGTCGGCCCAGGCGGGCAGGGGTGTGTCTGGCTGCTGACATCTGTCCATGCCTTGTACACGGTGGAAACTCAGGAAAGGATTTCTTGCATAAACGGATGATCATTGGAAAGCCCTGATAAAGGGTTTTTCTCGACTCCATTTGGTCTCTCCTATTGTAAACATGTTCAGAGACATGTGGCTGACAGAATTCCTAACTTTTCTTATCCTTGTGATGTTCTGAGGGAAAAGGAAGTAGAAACAAGAAGCAGCTACTTGTCAATGTTGCAGCGACTGAAAGCTGCAGGGCACACTCTTCACAGCTCTTCAGCTGCTCCTAAACCTGCAGAGGTTTGCGCCCTGCGCGGGCAGAGCTGCCCTTTGGACTGGGTCCGGGAGGTGGGGTCGGGGTGGAGGGCTGAAGGGTCCAGTAGCATTCCAAAGAACTCCTTCCTGAGGTCTTGGGTTCCCACCTGTGCTCTGGGAACTGTGGTACAGGATTCCACGTGCCTAGGTTTCCTTCAGTACAGCCGGGGTTGAAAACAGGGGTGTGCATCAAAATGCAGATACCTGGGCTTGGCCAATTCAGGAGGTCTGGTTTGGGACCCTCAGCGTGGAGGGGCTTGAGGAGCTCGGGGTGATGGCATGGCCTGTTGCCTCTCTAGGGACGGCCCCCAAATCTGGAGCCCAGGGATAGGGAACTCCCATGAACTACAGCTAATTTGGACATCCCCTCCCCTCCCCCACCTTGGTGACTTCGCGGGAATGAAGATAACTGGGGACCAGGGTGGCCCTGGTTAGCATTTAGATAAGCAGAATGGTCTGACTCATCAGCAGCCTCTCCGAAAGCCAGGTCTGGAAAATTTACACAAGGGGAAAAAAAAAAAAACGCAAACAAACAAACATGAAAAGAGAGGGCAAAAATGTTTTTAAAAGAGGCTGGAACTAATTTGGGGGTTAAACCCAGCTGCCCACACAGATTCATTTCAGCTTTCCCAGTGTTATCCTGTATGATTTATTTCCTGCTAAAGCATTTGACCACTATTGTGTAAACCGTTTCCATTTATCCTGGAAAGGCATCTTTTCCGGCTTTGGGGAGGTCCGACCAGGCCCCAGCTAAATTGAACAACCAGCACCAGTTTTGATTTGGAAAAAAACAGAACCCACAAAAAAACAGAAGAGTAAAATAAATGCTGAGTCCAGAAGGAATCTTCAGACAACCCGGAATGAGTCACCCAGGGCACCTCTGGCCCTTGGAAAGATCTAGGTTTGAGTCCTGCTATGTGTCCTTGGGCAAATGACTTAACCTTTCTGAGCCCCGCTTTCCTCATCTCTACAATGGGGACAGTAGCTGGACCACCTCACAGGGAGGTTGTGAGCATGGCCCATCACAAACACTTAAAAATGGTAGCCGTTACTATGCTTGTAAAACGGAAACATTGTGAACAGTGAAGGACTTTTTCTCCCTACGCATAAGATGTGAGTTCATACTGCAAAGTCTCCAAAGGGAACTGATAGCTCCAGGAATCCACTTTTGGACAGGAGGGTCACTTGTTATGGAGGAAACAGGTGAGGTTCAAGAAAGGCCAAGGGATTCCTTTGCTCAGGCTCACAGTCAGCTGAAGGTGGGGTTCTCTTCTGAATTTAAGCGTCCTTTCATCTGAAAGAAAAGGGACCCTCTTTTTGAAAGAAATGGTTTGCCAACCCCTCACCTGAGTCATTCTTTCATCACCAAGACCAAAGGAAAATCTTACGCCAATGCTGTGAAGCTAGTTAGAGGAAAAAAGAACTTTCCACGAACGGATACGGAAGCAGGATGGAATGCAGGTGTTGGGAAAGGGGCTTCCGCAAATGAGGGAGAGAGGGTTTCTTGTGTGTGCCGGGGTCCGGGGCAGTCTGGAAGGGGGCTTGGATTTTGCCATGAGTGTGTGGATGGGGCCTGCAGGAGGGCAGGGCGGCTCGCCACCTTACACAGCTCCAGAGCAGCTACCATTCTGTGGGTTGCGATGTGAGGGGAACCCCCTGACTTTGGCCCAGGAAGTCTACACTGGCCCACAGCTGCCGGCTGGAACCAAGGGCCCCACAGGTCAGAGCACAGGAAAGGGCCACTTCCATCCGGTAAGTTCATCAGCACATCTGGGCTCCCCGTGGAAAGAGGAAGAGAGAGGCCAGGGGCTGGAGGCCAAGGGAATGATTCAAGGTCAGCACTGCAGAGCCAAGTGAGGGGCAGACGAACAAGTGCAGGCCGGGGCCAGCAGCCCCACACAGCCCCTGGGTTCCCACCAAGCCGGCGGCAGGCCAGGGTCAGCACAGGGATGCTGACCGGGCGTTGGGGAGCCCAGGGGTTCCCGGCAGTGACCCAGGCTGCGGCCGAGGACACAGACCATTCATTCTTGCCTGTGACCTTGGCTGCCTCCTGTCGGGAGGGGCAGGTGACGGGTGGGCAGGGGAGGCGGCCACGGCAGGGCACTTGGGATGCCCTAAGAGTCTGGGAGGTACCCTGTGTTTCAGCCTTTCAGCTGTGACGTCCATTCTGACTCAAAGCCAGGCTTAGCACAGGCCGGAGGGGCCTCAGGACGGGAACACCCCTGCAAATTCCACGAACCTTGCATGCACGTCAGGGCGACTATAGCTCCACCCCGTATTCTAATGAATATCTATGAATCCCCTCTGTCTTGTGTTTTACGTTGAGTTCTCTGGACACAGGGCCTGAGACAAGGATTTGGTACAAATAGCCTGTTGGGGAGGTGCTCCCAGGAAGCACAAGTGAGGAGGTGCCGGAGGGAGGCGGGCAGGGGGAAGACGATAAAGAGAGCGGTCCTGAGCGGGCAGCCTGCTGGGGACCCCACGACTTGGGGCGTGGCGCTGAGTTGTCCCATGGGAGGGGCAGGACCTGGGGTTTATATATATACCAGCCTCGTCCTTCCCTGCTTGAGGGCTGCTCCCTGGACGTTAACTCCTCTGCAAGGTGACCACCTGCCCCGGTCTGCCTGGGACTGAGGGTTTGCTGGGCTCTGGGGCTTTCAGTGCTAAAGCCAGACACGAGTGGGTCACCCTACTTTCTGGCCCTTCTGGGGACCCCTGATGCACCCCGAGCTTGCTCCTGTGGCCAGAGAAAGCCCTTGCTTAGGGCACTGCAGGTAAGAAGCCGTTGGCATGAATCACGATGGCGAGTTCAGAGGGGACACGGGCAGAGGACATCTAGCATTTATCTGCTACACCAGGCCGGTCATCCCCGTAAATCGATGACTGCCACACCTCCCCACATCCTTCCTGCTGTCTTCCCTTACCCACCAGCCACCACACGCCGACCAGCCGCGACATTCCGCAAATGCTCCCGGCACCTCTGACCTCAGGGCCTTTGCACTGGCTGCTCCCTTTGCCTGGAAATCTTTTCCCCAGACACACCCATAGTAAAATGTAACCTCCATGAGGGAAGTTTGTTAGGTACGATCAGTGCAGTGTTGCTCCCGCGGGCCCTGCTCTTAGACCCGGCCTTCAGTGGCCTCAAGAGGCCTCTTTTTGGAGCCATCCTCTACCAAGCACAGACTTAGCTTCCGCTGCCCAATGACGATCATATGTAACCCGGAGAAATCGCGGGCCCCACGGTTGCTCAGCAAGTCCTCAAAGAACCCGTCAGCCTCTGCCTTGTAACTACCAGGGAACTTTGAGAGAGCATTCGAGTGCATCCAATCCAGCGGTCGTTGCAATAGCGCTAGATGCCCCTTTTCTTTCTTCCCTGTTCTCTAACAGAGTGGCCGGTCTCACTGAGCCCCCCAGGCCAGGCTCTGTCTCCCCGACTCCCAGTGTCCGCTCTCACCCAGGCCTCAGCAACCCCAGCGTCCAGCGGGACCACAGCTCCTGGCCCCCACTCACTGAGGAGCCCTCTATCCTCTCTGACTTCAAAACCACAGTCCTCTCGTACTCTGCCTCTTCCTGGAGGATTCCTGATGATTTCTACAAATAAGCAACCTTTTTACAAATAAGTGCTATTCACCGAGGGTTTCTTGTGTGCCGGGCGCTCTGCCCAAGACTCGCTGGCCTACATGACCTTTAAACTTCAGAACCATCCTTCAGAATAAGGGTGGGTGTTATTACGCACCCCTCGCCCCTGCTGCAGGAAGGAAATGGGTGGAGAGGTCCGGTGCTTTGCCAAGGTCACCTTACTGGGAGGCAGAGGAGCGTGGGCTGGACCCCGGCCTGGCCGGGCACAGTCTCCAGCCGCTCCACCGCCTGCAGAGGACCATGTGCTCCGCCAGCCAGAACAGCTTGTCCATGTTTGCTTCCAGAAGGGTGGCCCTCGGGGCCCCCTAAGGCCACGGCTCTCTTCCCATCAGGAAAGAGCTGGCACTGTGGGTCGGCAGCTGGGCGGGGGGCAGAGGGACTCCGTGGCCAGGAGTGATGACTCAGCACGCACACGGCCCGGCCCGAAGGACGGGTTCTTCTCCGCCAGAGGACACGTGACCCCTTGCTCTGGCCGGGCCGGGAGGCTTTGCCGAAACAGCGTCCTGTCAAGGAGCCACACGGGCCGCAGAGGGGCCGCGGGTGGTACCACCCTCGCCCTCTCCCACCGTCTTGGAAACCTGGGAGAAGCTGAGGAGGAGAAGCAGGCTGGCTGGGAGCCCAGAGCTCAGAGACTCAGTTTCTCATCTGTAAAATGGAGCAATAGCCTGTTTCCTGTGCCCAGGTGCCGGGGAAGACCCAGTGAGATGGTGGAAGAGGAAGTATTTTGGAAACTCACTCACTCCCTTAAACACTTCGGTAGAAAGCCTGCGACGGGATGGGCTGGTGAACGGGACATGCAAGGGGGACCGTCCCGTGAGCCCTGCCCTCCAGGTGGCGTCAGTGTGGCCAAGAAGCAAACAGGCCACCAGACCATCATAGATGGGCCTAGGAACCTGAGAGTGCCAGAACATTCCAGAAGGTTCCAACATCAGGAAGGGAGCTGCAGCTGGAAGGATGAGCGGGCAGTTAGCAGTCTGACTCTGGGGAAAGAGCAATCCTGGAGGCATGAGGCAGTCAGAACACGAACTCACCCCAAGACTCTGGGCCCTCCGATCCCCACTGGAATCGGAAGCTCCTCAAATGACCAGTGAGGATGTGAGGCCCGGGAGGGAGTGACTTGTCCAAGGGCACACAGCTGGCACCTGGTGGAACCTTCCCATGACAGCCTGTGCAAAGGCCCTGGGGTGTGGGGGACTTGGGAGAAGTGATAAGTTTGTACTGGGGGTAGGGGCAGGCTCCGAGACCTTAGGGCCACCCCCAGCCCTGAAACTGAAGTCGTGAGATGGTGATGGGAAGGTGTGGGGCGATCTGAGCCAGAGGGGAGACTGCGGACAGAGTCCTTCAGGCCCCGTGGGAAGCACACGTGCCAGGAGCCCCATCCATTCCCTGGTGGCTCTCCTCCTCCAGAGTGGGGTGGGGGGAGACTTTCTGGCTGGGGATGTGGGACTCTGCTTGGCCCTATCCTTCTGGACAAACATTTGGAGCAGGGTGGGGACATTTCCCCCTGGAGATAAGGCCAGGGCAGGCCTCCCGGGCAGTTGCCTGCAAGGACAGCTGTAGACACAGGGCCTGGCTCTCTGGGCCTGGAGATGCTGCAATTCTTCTGCTGATAATTTAGCCCCAAGCCCCCAAAGATCTTAGGGGCTTAACCCACCTCAGGGACTGTATGATGTTTTCAGACAAAATCCAGCTGGAAAGTCTGTAGCCTTTAAAAAAAAAAAACAACCCACAATGTGATGGGCTGCCCTACTTTGCTGTGTTATGAAGGGCTGACCTTGAAGGAGAGGCTGCAGGACAGAGCCCTAACTTGGAGATGAAATTGAACTCGGGTACCTTTTCGAAACTTCTTTGCTCAGGGGTCAAGTTGGGAAAAAAATCAAAATGTTCACAGGTCACTCTTTCCCTCCCCACCCCTCATTAACAATAAAAAAAATAGCTTTAGGGCGTCTCATGGGCAAAACATGGGCTTTTTTTTTTTTTTTTTTTTTGCGGTATGCGGGCTTCTCACTGTTGTGGCCTCTCCCGTTGCGGAGCACAGGCTCCGGACGCGCAGGCTCAGCGGCCATGGTTCACGGGCCCAGCCGCTCCGCGCCATGTGGGATCCTCCCGGACCGGGGCACGAACCCACGTCCCCTGCATCGGCAGGCGAACTCTCAACCACTGCGCCACCAGGGAAGCCCTACATGGGCTTTTTTAAAGGAGCTCTTTTGGGATATAATTCACACGCCACACGATTCACCCTTGGAAAGTACACAATTGGGTGGGTTTTGGCATATTCAGAGTCTTGCAACCATCAATACAATGACTTCTAGAATATTCCATCACCCCTAAAAGAATCCCTGTACTCTTAGCCATCCCCTCCGATCCCCCCAGCCCCAGCAACCACTAATCTGCTCTCTGTCTCTATGGATTTTCTTCTGGACGTTTCATATACATGGAAGCCTACAGGCCGTGGTCTTCCGTGTCTGGTTTCTTTCACCCGAGCATAACGTTTTCAAGGTTCATCCACGTTGCAGCCTGTGTCAGCGCTTCATCCCTTTTTATGGCCAAAATCCTATTCCATTCTGTGGAGGGACCACGTTTTGCTTACCCATACATCCGTTGATGGACATTTGGGTTGTTTCCACTTTTGGGATGCTGTGAGTAGTGCTGCTATGAACGCTCGTGTGCAAGTTTTTTTGTACCTGAGTTTTCATTTCTCTTGGGTGCATAAGTAGAATGGCTGGATCATACAGTAACTCTATAACTTTTTAAGGAGCAGCCGGACTGACTGGGAAACCATAGAGTTTTACAACTTAAACGACCCATTTATTAAAAACTCACTAACACTTGTTGAGCACTTACTCTGGCCAGAGTGTCACATGAACTATCATATTTCGTCCCCACAACAAGCTTATATGGTGTGTACTGTTGTCATCCCCATTGTATAGGGCAGGAGCTGGGGATCAGAGAGGTTGGATCACTGAATAGGGTGGCCCAGCTTCTAAATGTTGAGCAGGGATTTGAACCCAGGTAAGGGGTTCCCCTCCTTCCTGAACACCCCTGATGGGCAGCCTCTATTCTAGTGTCAGGAAAAGGACTGGGCTTCCTTTTTAGCTGTAGACGTTCTCATTTTGGAGAACTGACAACCCGAAGACCACTTTCTAATTCCTCCTCCCGGGAGTGGATTAGGGACTGGGTCACGATGCTGTATGACCATAACTGACCCACTCGCCCTTCACATTAACCACCCACCTGGCCCAGCGCGGGCCGAGTCCTGCCGGGCTGGATCCCTGCTCCAGAACAACATCCTTGCAGCAAACTGGACCAAACTGGGCTTTTCTTCCTCGGAGCAGTATTGACACGTGACTGAACACGAATCAGTGTTACCATCTTGCCTGCTACATTGAAAGCAGTGGTTCTCAACCCTGAGCTGATCAGGATGCCCTGGAGGGATGTTAAAACCCAAATTGCCTAAACAACCTAAATGTCCATCAACAGATGAATGGATAAAGAAGATGTATGTATCCACAATGGAATACTACTCAGCCATGAAAAGGACAGGATAATGCCATTTGCAGCAACATGGATGGACCTAGAGATTATCATACTAAGTGAAATAAGTCAGACAGAGAAAGACAAATATCATATGATATCACTTATATGTGGAATCTAAAATATGACACAGGGAATTCCCTGGTGGTCCAGCAACTAAGAATCTACACTCCCAATGCAGGGGGCCCGGGTTTGATCCCTGGTCAGGGAACTAGATCCCGCATGCCGCAACTAAAGATCCTGCGTGCTGCAACTAAAAAAAAAAAAAAATGACACAAATGAACTTATCTATGAAACAGACACAGATATAGAGAAAACACCTGTGGTTGCCAAGGGGGAGGGGGTATGGGGGAGGGATAAATTGGGAATTTGGGATTAGCAGATACAAACTACTATATATAGAATGGATAGGGCTTCCCTGGTGGCGTAGTGGTTAAGAATCCACCTGCCAATGCAGGGGACACAGGTTCGAGCCCTGGTCCGGGAAGATCCCACATGCTGCAGAGCAACTAAGCCCACAACTACCGAACCTGCGCTCTAGAGCCCATGAGCCACATCTACTGAGCCCGTGTGCCACAATTTCTGAAGCCCGTGCGCCTGGAGGCTGTGCTCCACAACAACAGAAGACACCGCAATTAGAAACCCGCACACCGCAACGAAGAGTAGCCCCCACTCGCCTCAACTAGAGAAAGCCTGTGTGCAGCAACAAAGACCCAACCCTGCCAAAAATAAATAAATAAAATAAAATAAAAATGAATAAAATCTATCTTAATAAAAAAAAGAATGGATAAACAAGATCCTACTGTAGAGCACAGGAAACTATATTCAATATCCTATGATAAACCACAATCGGAAAGAATAATGAAAAAGAACATATATACGTATAACTGAGTCACTCTGCTGTACAGCAGAAATTAACAAACACTGTAAATCAACTATACTTCAATAAAATAAATAAATAAATAAAACAAAAACAAATTGCTGGGCCTACCCTTAGAGAGTCTGATGCTGTGGGTCTGGGGTGGGACCTGAGAGTCTGCATTTCCAGCGAGCTTCCAGGTGAGGCTGACTCTGCTGGTCTGAGGCAATAGGAAGTCAGCAGTATTAGGGCTGGTCCGTATGACTTGAATAAGGTGTAATGTGCTTCTTTCTCTAGTTGGGCAAAACTGCATGTGAGGAATGAGGTTCCTGATTCATTTGGGACCATTCTGGACTTCCACCTGGGGGATGCTTGGAGAGAACGTGGATTCACTTGGAAGGAAGAAGAGGGGCTGCCTAGACGGGGTGGGCAGGAGTTTCACAACTTATCAAAGTACAAATTCAGACCCCTCCCTTTGTATTTGTAAACTGATCCCTGGTGCTCTGCTGCCCCCTAGT
Source organism: Globicephala melas (assembly GCF_963455315.2). Classification (NCBI taxonomy): domain Eukaryota; kingdom Metazoa; phylum Chordata; class Mammalia; order Artiodactyla; family Delphinidae; genus Globicephala; species Globicephala melas. Next base: position 58,824,541 of record NC_083332.1, on the reverse strand, counting down.
GGTGGGCAATTCTGTACCGCCTCCTTTGGGAGGTGCCCCTTGTAGGTGGGGGTGCCTGCTCCCCCGACCCCAAGGCCAGGGTCCTGGTACTTGCTCTTTCTTGGGAACTGATCTGCTGTCAGTCATTTACACTTTAGTAAGAGTCAGTTCAAGTCCTTGAGCTCCGTGCCACTTAAATCCCAAAGCTTATGCTGGAGGACAGGAAGGATTCCCCACTGGCTTTAAGTTTCATGCAACAGAGAATAAAGGGAAGGGTCCTTCCAAGAACCTTGGAGAGCAGCTGCCTCCTCTGACCTGGGAAGGTGGGAGAACCTGGCCGAGGCCCTGATTCCCAGCTCTGGGCACTCCAACCTGGAAGGGCAGGTGTGCATTTTACATCTACCTCGTGAGATGCTCACCTCTGATTCTGGGCGCCTGCCCTGTGCTTAGCATTATTGCTGCATCTTACAGCAGCCCTCCAAGGTCACGGTTACTAGCAGGGGCTCAGAAAAGCTCAGAGGCTTGCTACCTTCATAACCGGAAAGCCAAGTGTCTGGAAGACATCTGAGTGGGCAGGCCAGTGGGTGGTTGGCCCTGGAACTCTATGGACCTGGAACTCAGGGAGGCAAAAGCTGAAGGGGGATGTGGGGTGACCTGCACGTTAATGGCACTTACAGCTTTTCAGGAGGGTCGGTCCAAGGGGGAGGGAAGAGGCCCAGGGTCAGGCGTCAGAGGGGAAGGAAAGGAGCTGGCAGGAGACGCCAGGAGGGAGGGGAACGGGGCGGGGGGTGAGGACTGTAGGTGTTGACAGCCAGATGCCAGCTGGAAGTGTGCGGTCTCAGAAAAACCTGTCGTATGATCAGCCACTTTGCTGGCTGTAGGGCAAAGCCTGACTGCTTTGAAGAGGGGCCAGGGACCCAGCCTGCGGCTCTGTTCCTGGGGTGGAACTGAACTCAGGCACCTTCCCCATCCTTCTGGTTGAAGTCCAATTTGGAGGGATGCGGCCACAAGCCAAAGAAAATCTGGGGCCACCAGCAGCTGGAAGGATCTTCCCCTAGAGCCTTCCGAGGGAGGTGACCCTGCCAACACCTTGATTTCTGGATTTCTGGTCTCCAGACTGGGAAAATACATATCTGGGTTTCTTTTGTTTTTGTTTTAATTAATTTATTTATTTTTGGCTGTGTTGGGTCTTCGTTGCTGCGTGCGGGCTTTCTCTAGTTGCAGCAAGTGGGGGCCATTCTTCACTGCGGTGCGCGGGCTTCTCATTGCAGTGGCTTCTCATTGTGGAGCATGGGCCCTAGGCACGCGGGCCTCAGTAGTTGTGGCACACAGGCTCAGCAGTTGTGGCTCACGGGCTCTAGAGCGCAGGCTCAGTAGTTGTGGTGCACGGGCTTAGATGCTCTGCAGCATGTGGGATCTTCCCGGACCGGGGCTTGAACTCATGCCCCTGCAGTGGCAGGCGGATTCTTAACCACTGCACCATCAGGGAAGCCCCACGTCTGTTGTTTTAAGTCACTCAGTTTAGGTACTTTGTTATGGCAGCCCTAGGAAATTAATATAATAAATATCGAAATATCTGTATACATATATAGATATAAAATAGATAGCCTCCCTTGCCTATATATATGATATATTGTACAAAATGAGAGTATACCGGCTGTGTCAGTGTTTTTCGATGTGTGGTCTGAGGAACCCCTGCATTGCCTGGGGACCTCATCAAAAGTGAAGATCCCCGGACCCCTCCCACACCTACAGGACAAGGCTCTCTGGGTGCAGCCCCCAAATGGGCATTTTAAGCCAGCTTCCCAGGTGATTCTGAAGGACCCAGAAGCCTGGAACTCCAGTGGTCTCCTGGATGTGGCCGTGAGGGTGACTTGAGGGCAGGTGGGAGGAGATTCGTCACTGAGGGCCCTGGAAAGCAGAACAGGAGGGACAAGGACAGAGTGTTCTGCTGAGGGGAGGTGGCTGGCGTGCCTTCCGCGAGGCTGGTGTGTGCTGGGCCCAGATGTCCGGGGTCACAGGGACCCAGCTCTTCCCCATTGCAGCTGCCTGTGGGAGGAGCCAGGAGCACAAGGCCTGCTTGACGCGCTCCCTCTGCACGCCTGGCCTTCCCAGACACTTCAGCAGCTGCTGCATGTCAGGATCTTCCAGGAATTCCAGGGCCCAGGAAAGAGGCCGGGGCTGACATCCCAGAAGCAGCTGGTGGGATGGGCCACAGGCCCATCTGGAAGTTTCCGGGCCTCAGGGAACACTTATGTAAGCAGTTCAGAGGGGACGTTTGGACGGTGGATTAGCTCGGGGGCTGAGGACAAAGGAGCAGCCCACACGCTGCGCCGAGATTCAGGGCAGCCCCTCCCCCTCCCATCCAGTCCGTGTAACGAGGACCATCCCTTATCCTCAAGTGGGAGCCAGGGAACCCGGGAGAAGCCCTTAGCCCAGCCCTGGGAAGAGACTGTCCTTTATCCCGCATGATCCCCGCCTGCTCCACGCTGCCGGGGGAGGAAGGGCGGGTGCACATGTGTAAGCTCTCCTTTCGCTTCATCACTCAGTTGCCGGAGGGCTTGGCACGCGGTCGGCGTTCGCTAGAGTTTGCTGAGTGAATGCACGGACGCATGGACCATGTTTCTGCCCGGGAGGTGGGATCTGGGCCGAGCAGGGCTTCTCAGAGTGGGGTGCCCGGCCAGCGGCATCAGCATCCCCTGAGAACTTAGTAGAAATGCAGGTTCCTAGGCCCCACCCAGACCTCTTGAATCAGAAAGCCGATGGGTGGGTGATAAGCTATATAACCTTTGTGGGTCCTGCTGCCTCCCCGACGGAGAGAACTACTGTGTAGCGTGGTGACGGTCAACCCTGGCTGAGTGCTGGCATCCCCTTGGGAGCCTACGGCACGAAACCGGCACCAGGCTCCCCGCAGGCCGGCAGATCAGAGTCCCTGGCACGGGGCCGGGCCTTAGCTGCGTCCCGTGATTCTCTTGGGCAGCCGGATTGCGAACACACACCGGGCCTGGGAAGTGACACGGGTTTGGGTGCAAATCCTGGCCCTGCCTCTTAACAGCTGGGAGACTTTGGGGAAATCAGTTTCTTCATCTACACACAGAGGACAGTAGTAGCAGAACCCTTCTCATAGGTGCCACGGAGAGTAAGGTGTTCATTTCTGTCTCGTGCTCCCAGCAGCGTTTGGGACAGAGCGACTAGTAAGCGGGAGTTGCTATTATTGGCAGTAGTAGTATGACGATTCTTACTATTCCTCCTGCTATAGTATTACTACTACTATTACCACCATGATTACGATCACTACGATTACTACTGCTACTATGACTCCTGCCATCACTATTAATACTATTACGACCATCATTACCACTGTTATGATTATTGTTACTCTTGCTACCAGTATTCATACTATTATCACTGTTATGACTACCACTGCTATTACTAGCATTACTAGCTTTGTTATCATTGCTACGATTAATACTATTACCATTATTACTACAATCAGTAGTACATTGCTATTGCTACAGCTTCTATCGTTACTGCTGTTAGTATTATTACTATTAGTATTATTGCTACGATGACTCTTACTACTGCTGCTTTTTGTCAAGGCGGAAGAACTCTGTCTTCCGAAGTCCTTTAAGGAGGGACAGTCACCTCTCATGCAGGCTCAGTTCTGGACTCTCGGATCAGGAACGCAACTACAAGTCCAACCCTTTGCAGAACCAAAGGGGTCAAGGTCTTCCCGGGCCTCCAGTGCTACAGCACCTGGCTGCACCCACGGTGGGGGAAAGCCCTTTGGCAATCACTGGCTGGAGGCCGCAGAGGCCTGGAGCACGGCCTCCTTCCCCTGCATTTGCATTTGGGGGGTTCATCTCCCTGGAATGGGGCCGCGATCTTCCCCAGACGGTCGGCAGGGTCCCCCGTGCCAGACTCAGTCCCTCAGGCTCACGTTTTAAAACGTTTCAACCTTCTGTCCTTCCTGAGCAAACACATGGGATTTACGGGGGAGGTTGCTTCCGAGTGGCCCTTCCCCACCCAAATCCTATCTTCTCGGGGTCAGGCGGGAAAGACAACAGTGCACCTCTCCACGTTTTTGAAGCCAGGGAAGGGAACACCTCAATTTTTTAGAAAGGCCCAAGTACCGCAGGAAGATATCAAGCACTTGGGGTGTGGTGTGCTTTGCACGTTTCTTTGGGAGAGCAAGGGAGAAAATGTGACACTGAACTCAAAAAAGAAAACTCTTTTAGAATTCAGAATACAATCCACACACCTGGATTTAACAAATGGAGCAAAAATTTCTTGCAGAGATGGTGAGGACAGAGCCTGGCTGGCAGCTTCTGGTGGAAATGGGTGAGGCTAAACTATGGAGTCCCAACTATGGGACTTTTCTCTCCCTGCTCTGAGCAGCCAGACTTACTCTCTGGAAAAAACTGAAAAACGACCTCCATCAGAGGCAAGGATTGTCCTAGAATTGATCGAATGCATATCGATTTTCACTTGTGGTTTTCCCTAATTATTGTATTAGTACACGGTCATTAGCGATCATTTGGGAAACAGAAAAAGGTAGAAAGAGGAGAATCCCGTGTTCAGAGAGAACCTCTGTTGATCTTTGGTGAATTTCCTTTCAGTCTTTTTTTTGTACATTTTAAAACAAGGATATTGTACTGCAGATTATGTTTTGTATTTTTTAAATTTACCACGACAAAGATTTTTCTTTCCCCCTCCCACCTGAGTTACCTGGCCAGGCAGACACCACCTGGACCAGTTTCTCTAAGCCAGTCACCTGGAGGTGACTGTGACCCTGCCTTCTCCCTCTGCCCAAAGCCCATGAACCCCCAAGTCCTGTCAGGGTGGCCCCCTCAGTATCTCTCAACCCACCCACTTCTCTCCATCCCCTCGGCCACGCTGCCCAGAAGTGGAGGGAAGCACTTTAGAAATATTTGGCTGTGGGCCTCTCACCAGGGCTGGGCTAAGGTCTCCTCCCGGGTTCCCTGGCTCCCACTCTGAACTCCAACCATCTATTCTCCACGCTGTAGCCAGAACACACTTCCAAAATGCAAATGTGATCATGTCCCCCGCCCTGATTAAAACCTCAATTGCCGTAGCCCACTGCTCCTAGGATAAAGACCGGATTCCTCCTCCAGGAAGCCTCCGTGACTGCACACACGAACGCGCCCACTTCATGGCACCGCCCGCCCCCGACTGCCATTCTCAAGGGTGTTGGCGGGTCCACCGTCCAGCATCCCTGAATCCCGGCACCTTTGGGAACCACTCCATCGGCGGTGCTCAGCGAAGAGCAAGCACTCTGAGAACGCATCTGTGGATGAACGAGCGCCATCCATAAACAGCGTTGGAGCAGGCTTATTATTCACACTGCGATTCCTTAAGTCTTGCCTTCTTGCCGGAAGTTAGGATACGTGGTCACGCAGTGTGGTGCACCTCTACACAGCCACAAAATTTTGGCATTGCCATCTTAAATGCTGAGGATGGTGTGATCGCTCCAATTTCATCTGGTTCTTAGTCTATAGACTTTCTGGGGAAATAGCTCGGCAAAAAAGTGGAGACTAGAGACAGTGGTCCCTGAAAACCCTGTTAGTTACCTGCATCCTTGTCTCCCAGGCATGGAAGGAGTGGCCCCAACCTGGGATGTCCCCTCTCCTGGGGTCAGGAGATGCAGTTGTCCTGTGACCATTATACTAATCACTGAAGACCACTGTCAAAGAGAGAGCCTCCTGGGGCCATTCTGAAAAGCAGCTGCCCAGGTGAGCTGAGGCCACACAGGTCCAGCCCAAATGAAAACACTGTTGGAATCTTCCCAGGGGCCAGCTTCTGAACTGTCTCTCCTCGACTATACTTTGGGGTGAGGTCCCCAAGCCCCTGGGGCCAATGTAGCAATGACACAGGAAGAGGCTACTAAGGGGTGAGACGTGGAGCCTGAGCTTTGCTGGGACCCATGCCTGCTGACACTTTAGGGTTTTCCCAAGGTCCCCTAAGGTTTGCCATCACTGTTCTTTTGGTTAAAATAATAATTCTCTTCCAAAGGGGCAGGTGGTGAGGTTTGTGACTCTTGCTCTTGGCAAAGAAACAAGGGGAAAAACAAACCCACACAGTCTGGAAGGAAAGGAGCTGGCCAAACAGTGAGATTTGGACGCAGTTCCTTAGCATCTGGGCCACGAATGGAGAAAATGAAGTGTTTCAGCCTCAAAATCATCGTCATTCTGATCAACATTGCCGCGATCGTCATAAAGTTTGTCCAGCCTTGAGCCAAGGCTGTGGGCACTATTACTGTCTGTATTTTAGGGACAGGAAGGTGGAGGTTTAGACTCAAGATGTCAGGGCTCCTGAGTGGCAGGGCTGGGCCTGCCCCGCACGCAGATTCCTTACCTGGGCATCCTTGTCTGCGGTGTTCCCCTGCTTCCCGGACATCCAGTCAGCTCCGGCAGGGAGACGGCTGAGAAGTTGAAAGATCAGCTTGAGTGGGGACCTTGGGCCCAATTTTCCCATTGGTGTGATCACTCCAATTTCATTATCAGGGGGAAGAAATCTGGCTCTTAGAGAAATTCTTATAGAATTTCTGGGGAAATAGCTCAGCAAAAAGTAGACACTAGAGACAGTGGTTCCTGAAAATCCTGTTAGCTATCTGCATGCTTGGCTCCTGGGGATGGAAGGGGTGGCCCCTCTCCTGGAGTGGGTTCTGGTCTCCCCATAGATGTCACCCCTCTTGCTCTTAGGAGGGTGTGGCATTGCTCCAGTGTGGAGCCCAAGGCCACCACGTCCTAGCCACAGCACCTCGGGCAAGTTAATGACACGCCTGGAGCCTCAGTTTTCCCACCTGTAAAATGGGCTCAGGGTACCTAACTCACAGATCTGCCGGGAAGCATTTTGCCCCCTCTCCTCCTTTGGGCCTTGGTGTAAATTATTTCCACCTGGAAGCCTTTCCGCTCCCACCCTGCTCCGGACAAGTAGGTTCCCGGAGCACCTCTCCTTGGACCCTCCTCACCCTTGAAATTCCTGTCCTGTGTCTGTTGCTTCCCTGAGGGCGAGGGCGGGGGCGGGGTCTGCCTCGTTGACCCTGGAACCACCAGGGTCAGCTCCAGTGCCTGGCACACAGTGGGTGCTTTTGGCACCTCTGGAGCTGGGAGGGAGAGGCGAGGATGTCCAGGGCAGCCGGGGCCTCTCAAACACTCCGAGCAATGGGCCACCCCCCTGAACGTGGTAATCTGCGGCAGCCAGTGGGGGACTGAGAGTGCACAGGTGTGTTTCAGTGTCGGTGGATGTCGAGAATCTGAAAGACAGGTGCCGGGCCGCGCTGCGACATCACAGATTTGGGGCTACTTCCTTTTTTTTGGTTGTTATTTTCTGTAACTTTTTATTTTGGTATAATTACAACAGAAAAGTTGCAATAATAGAGGGGATTCCCGTGTACCTTCACCCAGATTCATTTACATGTTACATTCTTTCCCTATATACGTTTTCATGTAAATATAATAAATACGTAAGTTGCAAACATCAGCCACTTTCCTCCCTGAACACTCTGGTGTATGTTTTCTAAGAACACGACTTTCTATTACCTAAATACAATAAAATGACCCAAATCAGGAAATTTAGCATCTTACCAGAGTATAATACAGCCGAACCTCAGAGATGTTGCTGGCTCGATTCCAGACCACTGCAATAAAGCAAATATTGCAATAAATCTCCTGAGTTTTTTGTTTGTTTTTTTTTTCAGTACGCGGGTTTCTCACTGCTGTGGCCTCTCCCGCCGCAGAGCACAGGCTCCGGACGCTCAGGCTCAGCGGCCATGGCTTACGGACCCAGCCGCTCCGCGGCATGTGGGATCCTCCCGGACCGGGGCACGAACCCGTGTCCCCTGCATCGGCAGGCGGACTCTCAACCACTGCGCCACCAGGGAAGCCCTCCCGAATTTTTTGGTTTCCCGGTGCATATGAAAGTTATGTTTACACTATACTGTAGTCTGTTAAGTGTACAATTACATTAAGTCTGAAAAAACAATGTACGTGCCTTCATTTAAAAATACTGCATTGCTAAAACATTCTAGCCATCATCCGAACCTTCAGCGAGTCGTCCTCTTTTTCGCTGGTGGAGGGTCTTGCGTGGGTGTTGATGGCCACTGGCTGATCAGGGCGGTGGCTACTAAAGGATGGCATGGCTGTGGCATTTCTTTCTTTTTTTTTTTTAGAGAGCAGAAAAATAATTTATTCCAAAGGAGGGCAGACATAAGAAACTCATCCTGAAAATATACTTTGGTATAATTCTGATGGGACAGATTTTCCCTCTGAACATGTTCTCCTGCTGACTGCCCTGCTGGAGTCTTATTGTCATGTAACAGTTTTTAAACACTTCGCTGATTCTCACGTTGTGAGCAGGCGGGAGTCATCTTCACATCCACAGTCTCCAAGGAGGGAGTAATGTTATTTCTCAGAAGAACAGCACCTTCTATCTCGGAAGAGTACGTAAACATTTTATAGAGGCAGCACAGTTTAGATCCAATATGCACATCATTCATCAAAGTGCAAAAAAGGCGACAGGAAAAAATACTGCTTTGTAGAATAAGATATTCAAATGTGGTGGGAACGTTTAAGGCAGCTGACGGCCAAAGTGGGCGAGGCAAGGAAGGTGGTCTGGGTACGGAGGTGATTTTGCATCTAGAGGAGTTCTCTTTGTGACCTCAATGCCTGAGCCCTGGCGAGCAGGTCTTCTTACTCAAGGCCAATGATGCTTAAGGTACCAGATGGTTTCATCTTTCAACTGTGGTCCAAAGAGAGGGTTGAGTTGGGCCAGAATTGCAATCAGCCAAAAGAGGTAGCCGCAAACGGAACAGGTCACCAACATGGTGATGATAACTCCCCGGTTGGGACCCTGAGGGATGAACCAGGGCACCGGGAAACCGACGAAGCCCCAGAACACGCTCATCACGCTGAGAGGCACGGTGAGGCCGGTATACGCCATGGTTGCTGGGGGAGGGGCCAGCCCTGCCCCGCTGCCTCACTCACGGCAATTTCTTACAGTCAAGTTTGCCGCATCGATTGACTTTGGTGACCAATTTCTCTGTAGCATACCGTGCTGTGTGATAGCACTTGACCCACAATAGAACTTCTTTCAAAATTGGAGTCAGTCTTCCCAAACCCTGCTTTATCAACTAAGTTAATATAATATTCTAAATCATTGGACATCCCTGGCGGTCCAGTGGTTAGGACTCCGCGCTTCCACGGCAGGGGGCGCACGTTCCATCCTTGGCTGGGGAACTAAGATCCTGCGTGCTGCGCGGGGTGGCCAAAAAAAAAAAAAAATCTAAATCCTTTGTTGTCATTTCAACAATCTTCACAGCATCTTCACCTGGAGTAGATTCCATCTCAAGAAACCACTTTCTTTGTTCATCTATAAGAAGCAACTGCTCATCCACTCAAGTTTTATCATGAGATTACATCAATTCAGTCACGTCTTCAGGCTCTACTTTTTTTTTTTTAAACGTTATTTCCAGTGCACTTTTGTTTTCTTAATTAATTAATTTATTCTTGGCTGCCTTGGGTCTTCGTTGCTGCGCACGGGCTTTCCCTAGTTGTGGCGAGCAGGGGCTACTCTTCGTTGCGGTGCGCGGGCTTCTCATTGCGGTGGCTTCTCTTGTGGAGCATGGGCTCTAGGCGCGCGGGCTCAATAGTTGTGGCACGTGGGCTCAGTAGCTGTGGCTCGCAGGCTCTAGAGCGCAGGTTCAGTAGTTGTGGCGTGCGGGCTTAGTTGCTCCGTGGCATGTGGGATCTTCCCGGACCAGGGCTCGAACCTGTGTCCCCTGCACTGGCAGGTGGATTCTTAGCCACTGTGCCACCAGGGAAGCCCCCAGCCTCCACTTCTAATTCTAGTTCTCTTGCTGTTTCCACCACATCTGCAGTTCTTTCCTCCACTATATCCTGAACCCCTGAAAGCTGTCCATGAGGGCTGGAATCGACTTCTTCCAAACTCCGGTCAATATTTGGACCTCTTCTCATGAACCATGAATGTTCTTAATGGCTGTTTCCTCTACAGTGATCATCTCTTGCTCAGTGAAGCCAGGCATTGTCTTCCCCTCTCCAGCTCGGAAAGTCCTAGACGGCATCTCCTTCAGGTAGCAGGCTGTTTCCTCCGCAGTGATCATCTCTTGCTCAGTGCAGCCACCTTCATGGATGACCTGAGCCGCAGCTTCCCCCTCAGCACCTGCGGCTTCACCTGGCCCTTCCGTGCTACGGAGGCGGCTTCTGTCCTTCAACCTCATGAACCCACCTCTGCTTCAGACTTTCCTCCTGCAGCTCCCTCCCCTCTCTCAGCCTTCGCGGAACTGGAGAGAGTTGGGGCCTTGCTCCGGATTAGGCTGTAGCTTCAGGGAATGTGGCTGGTTTCATCTTCTATCCAGACCACTCAGACTTTCTCCATATCGGCAGTAAGGCTGTTTCACTTTCTTATCATCCGTGTGTTCACTGGAGCAGCATTTTAATTTCCTTCAGGAACTTTCTTTTGCATTCACAGCTTGGCTGACAGTTTGGCAAGAGAGGCCTCGACTTGGGCCTGTCTTGGCTTTTAACAAGCCTTCCTCACGAAGCTTCATCGTTTCTAGCTTTTGCTTTAAAGTGAGAGACGTACGACTCTTCCTGAAACACTGAGAGGTTGTTGCAGGGTGATTAATTGGCCTAATTTCAATATTGTTGTGTCTCGGAATAGGGAGGCCCGAGGAGAGGGACAGAGGGCAGAACGGCTGGTCTCTGGATTGGTCAGAACACACACGATACTTATGGATTAAGTCTGCCTTCTAACATGGGTGTGGTTCGGGGCGCCCCAAACAATTACAAGAGTCACCTTAAGATCACTGATCCCAGATGCCCACAACAAATATAACAACAACGGAAAAGTTCGAAAGACTGTGAGAATTACCAAAATGTGACACAGAAACAGGAAGTGAGCAAATGCTGTTGGAAAAATGGCGCTGGTAGACTTGCTAGACACAGGGTCGCCACGAACCAGCAATTTGTAAAAAACACAGTAACCACGAAGTGCAGTAAAGTGCAATAAACCAAGGTTGGCCTGTACTATTAGGGCATCGTAGTATATTCTGTGTACTCTAACATGTCACAGTACTACTGTGTAAGCCACAGCTCACTCTCAAGGTCAGCCCAGCTAAGCCTCTAAGAAGCCTTTATTTCCCGGGTCCAGGACCCACGTGTGTGTAGTTACCCCGTTCCTTTGTCTCCTCCGATTTGGAACGGTTTCCTGGACCGTCTTTCTTTCTTGACTTGCTTTTAAGAGTGTCCTTCTTGGACTTCCCTGGTGGCGCAGTGGTTAAGAATCCACCTGCCAATGCAGGGGACTCAGATTCGAGCCCTGGTCTGGGAAGATGCCACATGCCGCGGAGCAGCTAAGCCCGTGCACCACAACTACTGAGCCTGCGTGCCGCAACTACTGAAGCCCGTGTGCCACAACTGCTGAGCCCGCATGCCTAGAACCCGTGTTCCACAACAAGAGAAGCCAATGCAATGAGAAGCCCACGCACCGCAACGAACAGTAGCCTCCGCTCGCCGCAACTAGAGAAAGCCCGCGCACAGCAACGAAGACCCAACACAGCCAAAAAACTATATAAATAAATGAATAAATTTATAACAACAACAAGAAGAAGAGTGCCCTTCTTGTTTTGACACATGAGTTGGGAACTCTGAAAGCCATTCAGAGCCAAGTTTGGAGAATTAAGTGTGTTACGAGACTGATGCCCACCTTTCTGGTCACATCCTGTCACGTGGCCCTGAAATGTGGCTGTGAGCGACCCTGGGTCAGGGATTCCCTCTGAGGGTGGCGTGGCCTAGCGGTCAGGAGCAGGCAGTTTAACCCAACTGCTCGGGCTCAAATCCTGGCTCTGTTCCTCCCAGCCTGTGTGACCTTGGGTAAGTCACCTACCCTCTCTGTGCCTCAGTTTCCTCATCGGTGAAATGGAGATAATACTGGTAGCTACCGCATGAGGCTGTTTTGAGGACTGATAAGTTAATATTTGTAAAGAGCTGAGAACAGTGCCTGGCTCGGGTGAAATGGGGAGGATTTTTGGAATACGGTGGCTGTCTGGTTTCAACCATACAATCTTAAAGATGCAGTGTGTGTCACATTAATTCTGGGTACAGTGGCTTGGTCTTATGAAAGTATTCGTGCTCCCCGCTGTTCCTTTACCCTGGACTCTCCCTTTACACACACACACACACACACACACACACACACACACACACACACGAGGAAACACAAGACCTCCTTTTCTCCGTTCATTTTCTAAGCTCAGAACACCAGGAGGGAAGGACATTCAAACTGTCACCTGAAGCTCCCAGCCTCCAATCCACTGCCTTCCGAGACTCTGGCTGGAAAAGGATTGGTCGCCACTCCCCAGGCAACTCAGCAGGAGTATTATTCCCCTTCACTGTTTTCACTATTTTATCTAGAATCACTGAACGAGGTGGGCAGGGTGAACGTGGGGAAGGGGGCCTTGCAGAAACAAATCCTCTTCTTGTAGGGCTGGGGAAGCAGCCTGCGGATCCAGCTCACAGGTTTCCTGCACAGGGAAATCAAAGTCTCCCCCTTCCATCCGTGTGGGCTTGGGTTACAACCACACACATCCTCACCTACAGCCCAGGGCTCCTGACACCGGAAAACAGGGCCAGGCTCCCGTGGGCTTCTGCTGGTCTAGTCTGGTCAGTTTCATGTTCATTCATTCACTCATTTGTTCATCCATGTGTTGCTGGTATGAGCACTTTTTGTTGCTCAGCTATTTTTATAACCATTCACTTATTATTGTGATACAATCAGACACATTTGCAGGGCTTCCTTTGTTATTGTATTATTCATCAGCCTTTGTTAAATAGTCCAGGTGTTGTTTTAAACACCTTACACACACTATCTCATCGACTCCTCGTGACCGCTCTATGAGATAGGTACTATTATTGGGCCCCTTGTACAGATAAGGAAATGGAAGCACAGAGAAGTTAAGGAATTTGCCCAAGATCACACAGCCAGAAGGGACCCCACAGGGACTCTAACCCAGGGGCTCCTCATTCTTTAGTTATACTCCCTTGCTTGATGATACCAGAGATGAAAAAGATTTTTGAGATGGTGAGAGAAGCTGATGGGCACGTGGTTTGAGGATGAAGCCCAGCTCAGGCCTATGAGCTGTGGGACCAGTCCCCAAGGCGGGTGGGTCTCCCACTGGGGCTCAGAGAGGAACCTCAAAGACCGCCTACACTCAGCAAGTGGAGTGGACCTGGGATCCAGCGCAGGTGTGAGGTGCTGGCTGTGCACCTGGGTGCTGAGTGCCCCGGCGTAGCGGCCAAGGTCACAGAGGGGCAGCTGGGTCTACGGGAAGGTTCGGCTAGCATCTGGTTCTGCCTCTTGTCTGCATGACTTTGGCCCAATGATTGAACTCGGGCCTCTGACAAGTGGGCAAAATAACAATTCTTATGTCATGGGGCTGACGTGAAGACAAGATAAAGCATTTCAGCACGCTCAGCTCAACAAGGAGTAGGAAAGAGGGCCCTTCACTTGGACATTGCACTGTATTTGTTACCTTGAAGCCAGCCAAGGGAAAGCTCCGCAAAGGCAGGAGTGGAGGGGGTGGCAGTGTGGTTTGAATTAAGCTGTTTATGTGCACACTCGTCCAGTGACAAATGGCTGTAGTGACGGAGCAGCGTGGTTTCAATTTTCCATCTGGGATCAGACGTCTCGTGGCTCTGCCAGCCTTGTCCGGAAGTGGGCAGGTCGTCCTAGCAGCCCTGGGAAGGGGGGAAGGGGGGTCTCGGTCCTCCCGCCTGCTCCAGGCCTGGCCTGCCTGCGCCACCAGACCAGCCGGCGGGGGAAGACAGGCCTCGCTGACCTCGCCTGGGCCCCTCTGGGACTTGCGAGCTGTCCTCGCCGCTGTGTCCACAGGCACCCCTGCGTGACAAGGCCATCTTATTTGGGGGGCAAAACCGTGTTAGCCCAGGTCCACGCCCATCAGTAGAGATGCCTCATCTGAATCCACCCATGGGCCAGGGCTGGTGCTTCCGGGCCAGCCCAGCAGGGAGGGTCGGGCCGTATCGGCAGCCGGAGGGGCAGGCTGGGCTTCTGGTCATTTCTGTCTTGATTTCCGTAGTCCCACGGAGTGCAAGCGCTGGCCAGAGGCAACTCAGGCTGGAAAGAAACTCGTGATCAAGGCAGGTCTGGGACTGAGCTCGGGACAGATAGGCCTGGGCGGGACCCGTGGCCCTGGGGGCCTGGGCAAGGTGCTCGGCCGCGCTGGGCCTCGGTTTCCCCATCTGTAAATGGGGTACTGTGGGGTTGTGGCGAGGAATAAATAGGGGATGCCTGTGAGGTGCGGTGAATTTTCCAGCCACCCACACCTGTGAGGAAACTTGACCTTTAGATCTCAAGTCCCCCCCGCCCCTCCCCCCCAACTAATGAACTTGGTAGAATAAAACTGGTCATTCAGGGAAAGGCATCCTCGTTTTCCTTGTTGTTTCAAGTTTAAATCAGTTCATTCGGAAGGCCCGCCTTCCCCCCTTCTCCTTGAGGTGGCTTTTAATGGCCTTTAAAAACAGAAGTCAGAGCCCAGCCCACCATGGCCCTGGACCCACCTGTGGCCTCCATTCCCCTGGAGTCAAACCCCAGTCCTTCCCACTGCCCGATGGCTGTCCCCAGTCTGTCCTCAGCTCTCGCCGCCCCTGCCCGTGCTCTCCCTCCCTGTGGCCTCCGTTGGGCCCTTGGACCAGGCGCGTGCTCTCCCCAGCACCTTGGGGCTCGCCGCTCCCTACACCTGGAACTCTCTGCCCTCTGACTGCCACTGGGCTCCTCCCTCACCTCCATCCCCCTTTCCAAATGTCACCTTCTCAGGGACCTGACCTCACTTCCTGACCACTCAGTGTAAAATGCCAACAGCCCCAGCCTCGGCACGCCCTGCCCCCTTCCCCGTTCTCTGACCTTTACAGCACTTCTCACCAACTGACATAGAACGTGTGGGACTTGTTTTGTTTAATGCCTGCCTCCCCCACATGAATGTAAGCTCCATGTGGGAGCAGACACACTTGTATCTATTGGTTTTTTTCATCTGTAGTGTCTCTAGGACCCAGACAGTGCCTCACACACAGTAGGTGTTCAATAAATGTCAGATGGATGGAGGGAGGGATGGATGAATGGATGGATGGGTGGGTGGGTAGGTGGATGGATGGATGGGTGGGTGGATGGATGGATGGATGGGTAGATAGATGGATGGGTAGATGGATGGATGGGTGGATGAATGGATGGGTGGGTAGATGGTAGATGATGGATGGATGGACGGAGGGATGATGGATGGATGGACAGATGAATGGATGGGTGGGTGGGTGGGTAGATGGTAGATGATGGACGGATGATGGATGGGTGGGTAGATGGATGGGTAGAGGGGTGGATGGAAGATGATGGAGGATGGAGGGATGGGTGGGTGGCTGTCTTCAGGCTGCAGGCTGGGGAATCCTGCAAGTTCTGGAAGGAAGTGGGGAACTAGCCCCTTCTACTCTCCAGTTTCCTGGAACTGACCTGGGGGATTCCTCCTTTTGTCCCCACCTGACTCCAACACAATGAGAGGCAGGCACAGGTGGCCCTTCACAGCACCCTGTACTTATTTAAGCAAAAAAGGGACTTGTTACAAGAACACTGTGGTTCCCACAGAATATCAAGGAGGGCTGGAGGACCAGGCAGGAGGGTTCTGCAGCCAGAAATGACACCCAAAATCACTCTGCAGAATGGTCTGGTGGGACCTACCTGTGGGTGGCTGCCATACAGCCCGCCGGGGAGGGAGTCCAGACTCTCCTGTTATCCCATGCCTAGGGTTGCCAGATGAAACAGAGGTGAGCCAGTCCACTATGAACTGCACAAAAACAATAGTATTTTAGTAAGGGTATGTTCCATACAATATTTTAATGTTATTATTCTACTTTGTCTAAATCTGGCACCCCTGCCTGCTATCCCTGAAGTCCCACTGCTCCCCCGAGAAAAGTCTCTGGACACCACCTTCCTTGCACCAGGGGCTCCCAATTGGAAGTTACAGAAACACGTCCCATGCATGCACCCTAGCTGCAAGGGATTCTGGGAAAGCAAGTGTCTCCAAGTTTCTACAGCACGAGGTGGGCTCAGCCTCCTGGGGTTGGGGAGCCCCTCAGACCATGGCCGGCAGCTGGGTTTAGGCTTCTGCTCTCCTATTCTCTGCAGAGGCTGGGCAGGGTGAAGAACCAGATTCTCCCCAAATCTGCCGTGTGGTCCATGAGATGTGGCTTTTGAGATCTGAGCCTCCTTTCCCTCAACCTATTTTCTCCACCAGAGAGTTTCACGTATCTCTCCACCAAAAGGAAGTAGGGCTCCTTGGAGAAATGACTGATTCCAAGACTAGGGGAAGGAAAGCACAAGGCGAGCCAGGAGCACCTTGTGCCAGGAAGCTGAGCCACAACTGATGGGCTGTGTGAAAAGGACACGAGCCAGCTGGAAGGGGTTCCCACCGCTCAAATCTGGGATGATCTGAGCATCAAAAAAACAAACAACAACATTGTAATGCACTGCATAAAATAAGAATTATTGAGTCCACAACAATAAATGCCTGTGTGTATACATATTCGTATATAACATGTGTGTATACATATTGTATATAACATGTATATTCCAAGTAATACACTTGGAATATACGTTTATAAAATACAATGTGTGTGTGAATAAACAAACGAATATGGGAGAAGGGAAACCTCTTCCTTAGAGGAAAATGCCAACCGATAAATGTGGAAGCTGTAGCATAATTAGAGCAGTCACCATGTGACAGCCGTCATAAAATACTTGTTCCAGGGAAGAGGCATCACTAGAGGGTAAAACCGGTGAGTGAAGGTTTTCTGAGGATAGGAGATTTACATAGTTCCAATATGTCTCTCTGCAAGATCATTATCTATTACCAAAAAATATAGGAACTTCACAGCGGAAAAAGCTGGCAGACACCACCTTAATCAAGATCTCAAAACTGACATCAGAGCCCACAGCAAATAGACACATGCCCTTGGTATGAGGCACTGAGCAGCTTACAATGTCACTTCTGTGAGATTCCTTCCAAAAACGTGTCATCTGAATCTCATAGGGAAGAAACACAAGACAAACTCGATTTGAGGAACGTTCCACAAAACATCTGGTCAGTTATCTTTTAAAAAATGTCAACATCATAAAAGAAGAACATAAGTGAGAGTTGTCCAGATTCAAGGACACGAATTAAGACACGAAAACTGAATGTGACTCATTAGCTGAGAGTTTCTTTTGCGATAACGGACATTCCTGGGACAATCGGCAAAATCTGAGTAAGGTCCGTAGATTAGATCCCATAATGCATCCGTGTCAACTTCCCTGCTGCAGACAATTATACCAGGTGTTGTAAGAAAACGTCTCCTTCCTCAGAAGAGAGTGTCCTTGTTCTTAGGAAATACTGAAGCATTGAGAGATAAAGGGGGTCTCATGTCTGCAACTCCCTCTTAAATAGAAAAGAAAAAAGGCAAAGAAGGTGATCACGGAAATGCAGTAAGTGTTCACATCTGGGGACGCTGCGTGAAGGGTAGAGGGGAATTCTTTGGAGTATGTGTGTGGCTTTTCTGCAAGTCTGAAATGACGTCAGAAGAAAAAATTTAAAAAACCAGAAATCTGTCTAGTAAATCAACAGCTAAATAAAATGTACCTCTTTGTTCCTCCTGTTCTGCTGTGGTCTCCCTTCCCTGAGAACAGCAGGGGCTGCTGCCTGAAGGCCCAGGGCAGGGTTTTAGATGGAAAAAAAATGCCAGGAACGCACAATATATTTGTTAAAATAATGGTATCCAACTAACGTGTATACAGCATTTATTATGCGCCAGGCTTCCAAATGCTTTAAAAAAAACTGTACTAACTTCTTGGAGTCTCGTAACAACCATACAAAGTAGCTGCTATTACAGCACTGTTCACAATAGCCAAGACATGGAAACAACCTAAATGTAAACAGATGAATGGATACAGATGTGCTACATGTATACAATGGAACACTACTCAGCCATAAAAAAAACATAATGCCATTTGCAGCAACATGGGTGGACCTAGAGATAATCATACTAAGTGAAGTCAGACAGAGAAAAACAAATACCATATGATATCACTTATATGCGGAATCTAAAATATGACCCAAACGAACTTATCTACGCAACAGAAACACTCACAGACATAGACGACAGACTCGTGGTTGCCAAGGGGGAGGGGGAGTGGGGGAGGGATGGAGTGGGAGTTTGGGATTAGCAGATGCAAACCATTATATAGAGAAA
Organism: Globicephala melas; assembly: GCF_963455315.2. Taxonomy (NCBI): domain Eukaryota; kingdom Metazoa; phylum Chordata; class Mammalia; order Artiodactyla; family Delphinidae; genus Globicephala; species Globicephala melas. Next base: position 58,806,239 of record NC_083332.1, on the reverse strand, counting down.
GCAGAAACAACAAGGTCCTACTGTAGAGCACAGGGAAATATATTCAATATCCTGTGATAAACCATAATGGAAAAGAATATGAAAAAGAATATATATGTCTATAACTGAGTCACTTTGCTGTACAGCAGACATTAACACAACATTGTAAATCAACTATACTTCAATAAAATAAATTTAAAAAAAACACAAAGTAGCTGCTATTACTGTTCCCATTTTATATATGAGGAAACGGATGCACAGAGAGGTTGAGTAACCCGTCCAAGGTTTCACAGAGTATAAGTAGTAGAGCTGGGATTTGAACCCAGGCCCACTGGCTCCAGATTCTTTTCCCACCCCTCAAAAGTGTCATATTGGGGCGATTTAAAGGTTCAAACTATGAGGGGCTGAAAAGGGAAAATGGGACACAGGGCACAGACTGGACACTGGAGCCACAACACTCACTAATTCCCAGAGTGCTGCCCCAACAGTGAGCTACAGAGGGGCTGGGGCAAAGACCCCAAAGATTGAATGGTGGCAAATCCAAGTGTCCAGGGAGATAAGCTATCACGTGCACAACCAGCTACCACTGCTCAGCCTGCTGGACTGGTGTCTTCCTGTTAGATTGGGTTGAACAGTATCCCTCCCAAATTCATGCCTTCCTGGAACCTCAGAACGTGACCTTGTTTTGAATTGGGATCTTTGTAGATGTAATTAGTTAAGGATCTTGAAATGGCCATGTAAGCTGGGGCAGAGTGATTGGAGTGATGAGGTCATAAGCCAAGGGATGCCTGGGGCCCCCAGAAGCTGGAAGAGGCAGGAGGGACACTCCTCTGAAATCTTCAGAGAGAGCGTGGCCCTGCCCACACCTTGATTTCAGACTTCTGGCTTCCAGAACTGTGAGAGAATACATTTCTGTTGTTTAAGTCACGGGACCTGTGGTCACTTGTTACAGCAGCGCTAAGAAACTACACCTGTGGAAGTTCCCAAGTGAGCTGCATCTTAACTACCCAAGGTCCCTTCTCCCATTCTTCTCCATAGGACCCGCTTTACAGTTGGATTTGCAATGTGCTCAGGAAAAAACATGCATCTCTCCCAACTTCCTTGCAGCTAGGAATGGCTGTGGACCCAATTCTGACCAACAAGTTGTCAGTGGAAATTTACCGGCTGCGACCTCTGGGAAAGCTATGCTTCCGTTGTTTTTCTGGGTGAGTTAGACTTGGGTTCTACTCTCCCAGCGATGGCAGAGTAGCTACAATCAGACCAACCATTCTATACGTGGCAACCACAAACTCCAGACAAAATATAAAATACAAGTCTCTGATGGTTATTGGGAGAAGCAAAGGCAGGCAGAAATTGCATGGGAGTCAACACTTGGAGGAAGGGGACTGCACTGTGTGAGTCTCCAGTGGTTTTCAACTTTTTGCCTGAACACAGCCCTAGTCAGCATCCTATGGGAGTGGCTAAACATCTAAAAGAAGCCTTAAATCTTGAAGAACCAGGGGATGCAGCAGCTGGAAAGTGAGGAGGGAACCTCCAGAAAGGAGAGCGTTGTAGAAGAGGAATGCCAAATTCTGGGTACAAGCTCTGCCCAAGTCTCTGGCTGACCCCTGAACCATGCATGCACACAGCAGACTCCCAGCAGCTCAGCAAAGGCCAACAGAACCGAGAGTGATTTCAGTTACAGGCCACTGCAGTGGAGTAGCATTGGAGTCCAGACAAGTTAATTCCCTGCTCAAACAAAATGTAACAATCTAGAATCCCCAGGATGCCTTACTGACAATGTCCAAGATACCATCTAAAATTACTAGACATACAAAGAAATAAACCAAAAAATGTGTCCATCCTCAAGAGAAGAGGTCAGCACACTATGGCCCAGGGGACGGCCGTCTGCTTTTTCTTTCTTTTTTTTTTTGGTTTACTTTTAAAAATGAAGTTTTACTGGAACACAGTCATGTTCATCCACTCACATATCGCCTATGGCTGCTCTCAGACTACAACCACAAAGTTAACTCGTGACAGAGATGCTACTGCTCACAACCCTGAAATATTTATCAACTGGACCCTTTAAGAAAAGGGTATGCCAACCCCTGTGCAAGAGAAAAGACAGTGAATGGTGACCGGTCCAGATACACGGATTAGCTGATCTATATCTATGTTGAAGTCATAAAGAAAAATACATTCGAAATAAATGAAAAAACGAGAAATTTCACCAAGAATTATAAAAGTAGGAAAAGAACCAACTGGACATTCTAGAATTGAAAGATACAATTTCTGTAATAAAAGGGGGCAACATCACCTGCCATGTGGCTTCTGCCTTTTGAAACGTCTCTTCCTTTCCGGAACGTCTATGACTTGCTGGAGGTGAACCAGTCATCTTTCTATTTTTAAAAATTAACTGATTTATTTACTTATTTTTGGCTGCGTTGGGTCTTTGTTGATGCATGGGCTTTCTCTAGTTGCGGCGAGCGGGGGCTACTCTTTGTTGCAGGTGTGGGCTTCTCATTGCGGTGGCTTCTCTTGTTGCAGAACACAGGCTCTAGGCGCACCGGCTTCAGTAGTTGTGGCACGCAGGCTCCGTAGTTGTGGCTCATGGGCTTAGTTGCTCTGTGGCATGCGGGATCTTCCTGGGCCAGTGCTCGAACCTGTGTCCCCTGCACTGGCAGGCAGATTCTTAACCACTGCGCCACCAGAGAAGTCCAAAGCAGTCATCTTTCAACCACAAGGACACATGCCATGTGCTGTGGCTGGCAGAGCAGTAAGTGGGAAGGAACCTGGTCCTTGAGAACTTCCCAAGCACTGCACCCTGCTCATCTAGGAAATGGAAATTTCTCACAGCATCCTCACCCTCCTACCTTCCACTGTGGTTGGGTCTCTGTTACATGCAGCCCAACACATTCCTAGCTGACATTTTGACAAAGAAAATCTAATGAGGATGTGAATTATTATATTTGACAAGTGTATTGAATTAGCAAGTTGCTGATGGAGATGTGTGCTTATTAGATGAGACAGCATGTGTCTGGTGCCCATTCAGTCCCGGCACATAGTGGCACTCGGCACAGGCGAGCTCCTTTGCCATCTTCCTGGGTCAGGTAGGGGCGGGGCAGTGGGCCTGGGCTAGTGACAGCAGGATGGAGAGGAAATATCCTTGGGACCACAGCCATGTTTGGGGTAAGAAGGTGAGAGCAGGTGAGCTGGGAGCCTGCTGCCTGATGAGCCAGCCCATCCCCGTCCAGCGTGGTGGCAGCCAGGTCCCACAGGGAGGCCTTCTGCCCACCTCGGAGGCAGGCCAGGCACTGACAGAAGAATTGGTTTAATGGTCTGTCTCCCTGGTCCTTGGGTGAAGGCTGCTACCCGTTTAGTTGGCCAAGATGAAAGAGTCAAAGGAATGCCATGAGGTTTTCAACACCTGGGCCTTTGGCAACAAATTAATTTTTTTAAGGGGCTAAAAGACTTTTTTAAGGCCCAGTGGTCAGCTAGGACAGGTTTTGGTTTGGTGTGAAAAACTAGAAGGACAATGGGTAAAACACACAAAATCGAACCCGGTAAGACATAACGGCTTCAGGACCACCTACAAAGTTGTAGGGTTTTTGTTTTTCCTTTATAGAATGAAGGGGCCATGGTTGGAGGAGCCAGGATTCCATAGCTCATGTCACCCCTTCCGTGGGTCCCCAGGGCCCTCTGGGCAGGGCGGAGGAGGGAAAGGCAGGTCTCTGCTGGGAGCCAGAATCCGGAAAGAGGATTTAAAGTAGATCTAGTCTGAGGATCCTCCAGCTTCTGCTTGTATTCTTCCAAGGATGAGAAGCTCACTCCCTCTTCACAAGGGCCATTTCATCTTTGGAAGTTCCACCAATTTGAATCTTCTTTTTTGTATTTGGTAGAAGAAATCTGTCTCCCTGTGGCATGTAACCACTGGCACTAGTTCCATGCTGCAAAGCAATACAGTGATCAAATGTGGCAGCTGTGTGTGCCCACCAAGGGCTGAGCACGTCTCAAGTTCGACCTCATTTAATCCGCATAACCACCCCTTCGAGTAGACACTGTTATTATTTCCCTTTAATGGAGGAGGCCACTGATGCTCAGAGAGGTTGAGCGACTTGCCCGGCATCACACAGCTGGTGAAGAGCTGATGTGGGAGTCAAACTCCGGCATGTCTGCGACCGAGCTCTTAACGCTTACACCGTATGACCCCTTCATGGCCCCCGGTCAGCCTCTCTTTACTCTAAACGTTCCTGTTCTATCCCGATTCCTCGTGATAAACCTAGGAATGGGCACGTGACCCATCCGTGATGAAAGGGATTTAGAAACAAGTCTGCTGGGTGATCCCGGGAAAGATCTTCTTCCCTGAGAAAGGAGAGAATGCTGTGAGGAGGACCCACCCCCTCATTCCTTCGTCCCGTCTCAGACTCAGTGTGGGGACAGTTTGCGGCTGGTGGCCGTCCTGACCACAGAGGATGGGGCGAGGTTTGCTGACCAGGTGTCCCGACATCTCTGAGCTGCTGTCCCTGAATCATCTCCCTCCTGACTTCTCACGTAAGATATCTGAAAGTTTTTCCGAGCAATGATTCTGCAATTGAACCAGCAGTAGAATCCCCCTGAGGGCTTGTTAACTCCCAGAGGTCTGACTCACTGGGTTTAGGCTGGGGCCTGAGAATCTGTCTTTCTGACAAGTCCTGGGGCTGTTAGATGGGGTCTGTGTTATCTGCAGCCCCAAAGCATGCCAACCAGTACGCAGAGTTGCCATTATTAGTCAAGCACCTTTCAGCCTACAGCTCCCCTGTAATCTCTGCACTGCGGTGAGGATGCTGTGAGAAATTCCCATTTCCGAGATGAGCAGCCTGAGGTCCAAAGAGGCAAGAGTGACTTGTCTGCGGTCCCTCGACTGGTAAGAGGTGGAGCTACCCAGGGACTCCCAAGTCCGTGCTCTGTCCCTGTGTCACCTTGTCCCGGCGCCCCCTCTGTCGGGGGTTCCCAAGCAGCGTGGCGCTGGCATTCAGCCTGCTTACAGCACTCCTGCAGACCTCTGCTGCGTCTCAGACGGATTCTGCAAGAAGGAAGGGCCAGCTCCCTCCTCAGCTGCCAGTACATCGTTTGTATGTTGGAGGTTTGGGGCCCAGAAGTTTGGGGCCTGGGATTGTGGCATCCTGGGAGGTCAGAAGAACTTCCAGAAACAGGAGAAAGAGGCACACCAAGGAAGGCTGCAGATTCTGCGGGAGGAAAGCTGGAAGGAAGGCTCCCAGTGCCCTGGGGTTGCTGTCAGTGGGGTTGGGGAGGGCATTTCTACGGCCTTGACAATGCATCCGTCAGAAACCAGTATTTCCCAAACATCAGTCACTATTCCCCCATCTTCGTGGGTTCTGCGGCCCACCTGCACACCTGCTTATGTGATATTTTAAAATCAACATTTAAAAAGCCTTAGATATACTTAGTAAAAAGGAAACCTGGGAGGGCTTCCCTGGTGGCGCGGTGGTTGAGAGTCCACCTGCCGATGCAGGGGACACAGGTTCGTGCTCCGGTCCGGGAAGATCCCACATGCCGCAGAGCGGCTGGGCCCATGAGCCACGGCCGCTGAGCCTGCGCGTCCGGAGCCTGTGCTCCGCAGCGGGAGAGGCCACAGCAGTGAGAGGCCCGCGTACCGCAAAAAAAAAAAAGGAAAGCTGGGAATCCCATGGTGGTCTAGCAGTTAGGACTCTGAGCTTCCACTGCAGGGGGCACGGGTTCGATCCCTGGTCGGGGAACTAAGATCCCGCATGCCACATGCACAGCCAAAGAATTTTAAAAACTTAAAAAAAAAAGGAACGCTAACCCCGCCATCAATGAAAATGAGAAGCACTTGTTATAAACAGAAGGCCCATGAGAGCAAAGGCGGAGGGTGGGTGGCGGGAAGGAAGTCAGCCAGGAGCTCCCTAAGTCGCTCGTAGCTGACAGCGTTTGGAACACGGGGACACAAGACTCAACTGGGCACAAAGGGGCTGATGCCTGGGAAGATGGTGACTGTTAAGGACTGAATGGGGTTCCCCCCTCCCCAAATGCATACGTTGGAAGCCTTAACGCCTGACATGACCGTATCTGGAGATGGAGCCTTTTAAGGAGATAATTAAAGTTAAATGGAGTCTACAGGATAAGGCCCTGATCCTACAGGACCCGTGTCCTTATAAGACGAGGAAGAGACACCAGGGATGCTCGAACAAAGAAGAGGACACAGTGAGATGGTGGCCGTCTGCAAGCCAAGGAGAGAGGCCTCAGGAGAAAGCAGCCCTGCGGCCCCTTGATCTTGGACTGCCAGCCTCTGGAAGCGTGGGGAAATAAACTTCTGTGGTGTGAGCTCCCCCGCCTGCGGTGCCCAAGCTGACTAGGACAGTGCTGGAATGAGGCTAAGCCTGTCGTACTCACCACGCAGAGTGTGATTGGGAGGTCAGCAGTCTCAGCGCCACCCGGAGCCCGTGGAAACCGCAGCCCCTCAGGCCCCAGCCCAGACCTGCCAGACCCGGAACCTGCGTTTCGACAAGCCCCGCCCCCCGCCCCACGTGCTTCACGCACATCTCAGGTGAAGATACTGCAACAATTAGCATCTGGACGCCCCGGGGCGCCACGTTCCTGGGAGGAGTGTCGTAGAAGAAAGTAACGAGCCTGCAAGGAGGTTTTCATTGTTTTATTCCACAGACTGTTGAGATGTGTCCGTAAGAGATACGTCCCAGAGACGTTTTAGAAATCAAACCAGTTTTATTGAAACGACAGCAACGTGGTCCCTGTTCATGCGAAGCACACACAACATTTACAATAAACTTTTGTACATAGGAAGTAGTAAAATACATCATTTTTCATAGAAAAAAGCACACACGTAAGCTGCGGGCTGAGTGAGCCTACAGACAGTATGAAAAATCAGAACACGATGGGGAACAAATCAGAAGGACACCAAAATTTTTCATTTTGGGGGGCCCAGTAACACTGTTGGCCGGAGTTATGTTTTTATGGGTTTAGTGCTGAGGGCATGACGGCCCTTTAAACACGCTAAATTAGAAGGGGGTCCCTGATTACAAGGTCTTATACTTTGTAGCACTGTGTCCATTTCCAGAAGATAAATGGTTCCAGTTTCACAATGTCTGTGAAGGTGAAAAAGACAGCAAGGTCTGGTTCTGGGCGAGGAGTTTCCAGCCCATTAGACGGCCGGTTAATGAGGCGTTCAGGAACTCGGGAATTTGATTTCAACATGAGAGCAGTCCACTCACACTGGACGTTTCAGATTCTCCCTCCGGCAGGATGCTTCAAAGGCAAACCTACTGAAATTCCCCAGGACCGTCACTAATTCTAAAAACCCAAGCTTGCAGTCTGGACGTGGCCACAGACATAAGGGCCTGGTGACAAGCAAAAGTCCGACAGCGTAATACCTAGCATCCGGACGGTTCCAAGGACTCAGATCTTTGGCAGGAACTAGACGCGGTATCGGACAGTCTGACCAAATTCTTCCGCACTGACATTTGGAGTCGAACAGTCAGTACTTGCGCATTATAACAAGCCCACAACGCACGAAGCAAAAACACAGTCCGCGCATCTCAGCTCTGTCAAGCTAAGAGTTTCATTACTTTTACAAACTCCTTTGGGGTGGGGGTGGGGGGAAGCTATCTGCCTTCTGTTTCTTCACTAATTAGGGTTGCCCTGAAACAACACACCAACGTGGTTCCCCAGGTGGAGCTCCTTGTCCAGACTATGTTAGGTTTTGTTTGTTTGTTCATTTTAAACTTTCTGCTGGTTCTTCTGCCTTTGAAATATTCTGATGGAGACTGAAATCAACTTTGAAGTCAGCATTCACGAAAGTGATCTACTGGCCAGCCTGGTGGAGGAGGGTGGAATTTTACCTTCTGCAAAGAAATGCTATTTACAAAAGGGTATTTTATTTCACTGTGGGTTTTGGGGCTAGGCTGCTGAAGAAGCTTTGTACAGCGACGGCAGCCAGAGAGCACCGCACTCCTCAGAGCCTCAGGAACATTTGGCAAGAACTGTTTCACAAAAATAGGAAGAGAAATCCTTCCAGTGTGTTACCATCTCCTGTTGTTATGCCGCAGGACGGTTTCATAACTGCAGGCTGTCCCTCTTCCCAGAGCTGCTAACCTCGGCGAGGAATGTACTGAGGAATGAAGCCATTCCTCTCATGGCTAAAAAAATAGGTCATCCGACGGACGGGAAATCTGCACAATTCAGTGCCGTTTTTTAAAGGCAGCAACAAAACAGCCCTACTTTGGCTGTTCTTAGACATCTCGGTGGAACCCACAGAGACAAGGAGTCGGAAAGAAAAAAGTGGGCTTCAAACAGAATTGTTTGCCAAGCAAAGACCCTGGCGGGAGACACAAAAACCAGTCTGGGCAGGGCGTGACCCACAGCAGGGAGGGGATCAAGAAAGGGTCCTGGTTCATTAGTCCTCAGTGAGACCAAAGGTCACGGCAGCAAACAGACGGGCCACGTGGACAAAGGGAAGGACCAAGACAAGACACATCTCTGGAGTTACGGCTGAACTCGAAGGAAACCAGCACTGCTGTGTATAGAACCAGCCTGCACAGAGCAGGACGGGAAGAGGACGGGTGCCAGGGCAGAGTCCCCTTGTCCCGGCCCATTTGTCTGACCAGCAAACATGAAACCCATTTTTCTCCATTGGTAGGGACGGCCTGTGTTTTTTAATGTTTTAAATAGCTACCTTCTACTCCATTCCTGAAACTCCCCCCTGAGCGTTCTCAGTACGCCCCTTCCCACACCCCTGAATGCCTCGCAGCGTCAGCTCCACAGCCTTTGGAATGCTCTCTGCATCCACAACAGAACACCTCCCAGGGGGAGACCCCCGGGCCTCAGCAGGATGGTCACCGGCTGTCTGCTCAGGACCCCAAGATGCTCCCCTGGGTGGAGCTGAGACCAAGGCACGGCGGATGGGACACGACGCCAATCAAAGGAAGTTTCCCCGGCCCACCCCCCAAACGACAAAATAAAAATAAAAAGCGAACCCCCGAAGCCCTCTTGAAGACGCCCCCTTCTCCCCGACCCTGCAAGCTCACGGCCTGACGGCAAAGATCCGGAAGGCCTTTCCGTCTCGAGGGGTCCTCAAGCTGAAAAAGAAGGGAGAGCACACATTACCGAAAGATCTGCAGGGATGGAGCGGGAACGGGGGGGGGGAACTGGGTGTCCCCAAGTCCCCGCGGTGGAGGAAGCATGGCCAAGGGACAGTTGGCGAAGCTGTTGGGAGCAGAGCATGCCCCAGCCAGGAGGAGCTGGCAAAGCCCTTTGCCTCTGCAGACGCGCCTGGGTCTCAACTGAGGTCAGGGCTGTTAACTTGGAATTTGCTGGCCCCTGTCTGCCTGAACTGAACCCAGCCTCCAAGACTTCTGCCTGGTTTTTGGTACCACCTGTCAACCCAGAGAGTGGCCACCTGCTTGACCGATGAATAGGACGGCATTATAACAAGAATGCACGTGCTCCTGTTACTAGAATGGGCGCACCGATCCGACTGGGCTCAGATATTGTGCAAAGGATTTTCTATACACCTTTACCTCCTTCCGATGAAGACCCATTAGTATCCCTATTTTGCAGGCAAAGGAGAAATTAAGCTTCTGCAAGGTCACACAGCCAGTAAAAACCACCCTCTCAAGATAGGAGCTAAATCCTTTAGCTAACTGCATGCCTTTAAAAACAACAAACAAAAACTTCATTAAGATATAGCATGCCATGAAATTCACACTTCTGAAGCGTACAATTCAATGATGTTTAGTGATGGGGGGGCGGGGCTTGTGCAATCATCTCCACGATCCAGTTGTGGAGTGACCCCGGCTGCCCTGCTCGTTTCTCGAAAGCTCAGATTCCAGGGCCCTCCTCAGGCCTCTGGGCTACAGGATTTCCCTGGATCCTCTGCCCAAATGACTAGTCTGGGAGAACCACCCGGAGCTACGAGGCACTCAGCTGTTGGACGTGGTGGGTAAGCCGCACTGGGGACCACTGCCAGGCTCCGGGATGCTGACTCACTACCAGCAATTCTACAGACGGCGCAGTGGGTGCCTCCACGCACAGGGCCCCCCGACAACCCAGGGACAAGGGGCCCCTCAGGCTGTCGTCCAGGCAGGTACCCTAAGGTTCCTGGAGGTCCTGCCCAGTCCTACCAAGCATCCCCATTGAACAACCGGCCCACCCGGAAGGCACGAGCGGGCCCTGCTGAACCGGGTGTGAATTTCTCAACACAGCACACAGCTGGCCGACTAGGTATCATGTGACACCAGCTGTGGTCCCTTCCACTGCTTCAGGCAAGGGGGGGGTTCCTATTGTTCAAGCTTCAAACATTTACTGAGCTCTAGTTCTCCTAGGAAAGTTGCCAGTTGTATGCATCTGATGAAAAACAAGTGTGATCGGATAAATTATAAAATAATCTCCTTTTCTAAATCTTGCCCTCTGACTCTTTTTAGCCTAGTTTGTAGCTCCCACAGGTATACGAAAAGGAATGTAAATTGGTACAGCATTTCTGGACAATTTTCACAGAAGGTACTGGATGAATTTTCTAAAAGATATTGAACAATGTTCGTAATGGGCATTAAAACTCCTACAAGCACTTCTGAACAAAGAGCTGAACTCAGCGTTTTGTCTGTCATTCAACCAGTGTTTACTGAAGACCTACTATGCACAGGCATCAAGCTGGGTGTCAGGGACACAGGGTTAACCAGACCGATGGGATTCTCGCCTTCAGGGAGCTTATACAGTCTGGGGGGTGGGAGAGCAACAGCTAACTATGTGTGAGAAATACAATAATTTCAGACAGTGGTGGGTGCTGGGAGGAAAACAGCACAGGGTGACGGGATCAGATTAGACCGGGGAGGTGGGCTACTGGAGACCCAACAGCAGGAGGACGCTTCCTCGGGCAGGTGGCATTTGTATGTCGGTCTGAACGACGTGCGGGCCCAGCCATGGGAGGTATAGGAGCTGGGAGGGTCTGGGGTTGGATACCGACAGGTGCAAAGGCCCTGAGGCGAGATCTTGGTATCCAGGAACAGAGAGAAGGCTAGTGACAGGCACTGCTGTGACGAGGAGGGTGACGCACCAGGAGGGTGGAGAAGCGGGTGGGGTGGTGGTAGGTGTGGACTGCCCGTAAGGGGTAAGGGGCGAGGATTTTATTCTCAGCCCTAGGGGGCAGGGTACCAACAGGAGAGAGGCACACTGTGCATCCCAGAAAGAAGTCGATTTGGTAGCTGTGGCTACTCTGATAAAAGGAAGTTACCTAAGAAAAGTGTGGGGAAAGCACATGGGCTTGTGCAAAGATGTTCTTTGCTGTGTTGTTTACAAGAGCAAAAGAGAAAAAGGAAACAACCCAGATGCCAGTCAGCTGGGTAAAGAAATGATGGTCTGGCCACACAATGGAATAGCGTGGAGCCACAGGAGTGACGACGTGGCTACGTCAGGCATTGGAAATGTCGGAAAGACACTCACAACCTGTTGCCGATTGAAAAAAAAAATGAACCGAACGATGCAGAGAGTCTGATCCCTTTTTTTTGTAGAAACAAAAACAAAACAAACACATAAGAAATAAGCTGTTAGTGTGTAAACAGGAAAAATCTGGAAGGGAACATACCAGAATGTTTACAGTGGATGTTTCTGGCTATGGGGTTTTCCATGATAGTAATTTCTTTTCTCTCTTTTTTTTTTTAATTTAAAAAAATGTTTTGGCCACACCGCACGGCACGCGGGATCTTAGTTCCCCAACCGGGGATCGAACCCACGCCCCCTGCAGTGGAAGCGCAGAGTCTTAACCACTGGACCGCCAGGGAAGTCCCATGATAGTAATTTCTTAATATTATTTTCGCTATTTCTTGAAGTTTCTCTAATCTTATTATGAAAAGTAGGGGGGGGGAAAAGGAAGGAAGGAAGGGAGAAGGAGAGAAAGGAAAAGAAAGAAAGAGAGAGAAAGGAAGAGAGAGGGCGGGAGAGAGGAATGGAGGAAGGAAGGGCGGGATGGATGGAAGGGAGGGAAAACCAGCACAAAAATCCCCTCGCAGAACTGGGAGAGAACCTCAGCTGGACTGAGAAGCTTCTGGGGCATCCCCTTGGGCTGACTTAGTGCCCAAGGGTCGCTGACCTATTGGATGAGCTGGGATGGGTGCTCTGGGAAAGGTCGAGTGTCTGCAGCCTCGGGCGGTGTCACCAGCCCAGCTCCGGTGAGTGATTCCAGGCTCCTGACGGCCACTCACCCTGCCCTCGGCTCCAGTGTTCAGCTCTTTGTGCCAGCAGCTGTACCCAGCACACACACCACCATACCCCAGACGCTGCCTCCATCCTTTAAGTAATCTTACCCCGTCCGTGCCTCACAGCCCCGCACGAGATCTCTAGGGTTCCTCCCACTTACAGAGAGGGAACCAAGGCTCTGAGAAGGGATGTGATTTGCCCCCAATTCCAACACCAGTTCCAGGTACAGCTGGGAGGTGGATGCAGGTCTGTCGATGCTCTGGGACCCTTTCCTAACCCTTATCCTAAATGGGTGGGCTGTGGCCACGCCATCCCTGAGGACCACACTGGCCAAGCCCGCATGGCAGTGGGGGGACTCAGAGGCTGGGAGCCCCTCGGAGGCGGGAGGTCGCAGGTCCTCCAGGAGCTGCAAGCGTAAGGCTGCGTCCTGGAGGCTCACTCCTGCTGGTGAAAATTACTCAGGCAGGAATTGATCGGCGTGCGGCAGCACACAACACAGACTGGATTAAAGAGAGAGGACAGCCAGCCATCTGTCCTGGGAGGGACGGAGGGGTTGTCCACCAGTTGGCCGCTGACCCCATGGAGTCACGGAACCCAGCGATAAAAGGATGGCGGAGTATTGCTCTTCTGGCTTTTAAAGGTGCAATATCTTGTTTATTATTAATATCACTTATATGTATACACGTACGTCTTTGTATTTATATATGTGTGTGTGTTATACATATATATACAATTTTTCTTTTGAAGATTCTAACCCTACTCTCCCACAGTCGCACCCTCTACTGACCTTCCAGGAAAATTCAAGAGTCAGACACAGTTTCAGATCTTATCTGTCGGACCTTGGGGTGGTCAATCTGTTTCTCTGAGTCTCAGTTCCCACATAGGTAAACAGGGTCCATAAAAGTACCCCCTCCTCAGGGACCCTGTAGGAAGTGAATGAGCTTCTCCAGGGAAAGCATCTGAGTCAGTGCTTCGCAGTTAGCAGGCGCTCAAAGCCATGGGCCATGGATACCGTCACCCTGCTAGGTTTAAGCCTCGTTCTCCCATCAGGAGAATGGTGGGTACATGCACGGCGATGAACAAGTTATCCACACAGAAGCCCAATCCCCAACGAATCAGCAAACCTCTTCATCTTATTTCATGAACTATGAAATATTTTTTAGAGAAAAAAATTTCAGAGCAGGGTGTATACACAATCTCCATTTTCATTTTTACATGTGTTGCCCGGGGGAAAAAAAGGCCTGGAAGAGCTATAAGTAAGCAGTTAACAGAGGTTAATGGGGGTGTCTGCAGGAACTCTTTTTTCTCTAATCCCTAGACATATTATTTTTATATTATTTATTTAAATTATTTAAATTATTATTTAAATAATAAGTATGTATTTCTTTTCTAATAAATATTTTTAGGGTTACAAACAAGTATACCTTAGGACTGTAAGGCTCACCCCAACCCCTTCTGGGAAGGGCCTGTGCCCCGAGGTCAATGACTTGTCTGCAGTGAGGAGTCACGTGTGCTGGTTATAAGCATGGGTGCTGGAGCAGGCATCCTGGGTTCAAGTCCTGGCCCTGCTGCTTGCTGGCTGAGTGACCTTGGGCAAGTTGCTTTACCTCTCTGTGCCTCCCTTTCCTTACTGATAAACTGTCGTCCCTGCCTCATGGGGCTGTTGGGAGGACGAGATGAGCTAATGTGTGTACAGATCTTAAGAGCGCTGGGAAGCGGGAACAGGCAGGGAGGGAGACGGCAGAGGAAACCAGTTCAGCCTTGGTCCAGCTGGCCTGGGGGAGAGTGCTAAGCTCATTCGATCTGGAAATAACGGCTCAATGGTTTCTGCTTCCCAGAGTTTCTGGACACGTCGAGAGATTTTCAGACGTCCAACGCTTGAGACTCCCAGAGCTCACAGTGGCTACCGAGTGCTTGAAGTGCAGCTCGTCCAAACTGAGACGCGCTCTGTGTGCAAAATAGCCGGCAGGTCTCCCAGCTCTTACGGGTGAAGGAGAGTGCAAGCTTCTCATCAATACTTCTATTCATACGTATTGAAGATCATATTTTTGATACACTGGATTAAATGAAATATACTCTAAATTCTCCCTTCTGTTTCTTTTTACTGTGATTACTAGAAACTTCAAAATCCCATATGTGGCTCGCGGTACGCGTCTGGGACATGCCGCAGTAAACAGAGGCCGCTGAGGATGAAGATTTTTGTCTCTTCCGTCCCTGCCATGGCTCCGGCCCCGAGGACAGTGTCCAGCACACAGGAGCTGCCCCATAAATGCTAGTTCAGTGAGTCTACTACTTGGATAAAGGTCCATCCACATACATACCATCAACCTCTATAAACAGGTTATATCTGTTAAAACCAAGTAACCAAGGATGTTATCTGTCATTGTGTGGTACATTTCCCAATCTCATTGTAAAATCTGTCTTAAAAAATGGTCCTGGGGGCTTCCCTGGTGGCACAGTGGTTCAGAGTCCGCCTGCCGATGCAGGGGACACGGGTTCGTGCCCCGGTCCGGGAGGATCCCACATGCCGCGGAGCGGCTGGGCCCGTGAGCCATGGCCGCTGAGCCTGCGCGTCCGGAGCCTGTGCTCCGCAATGGGAGAGGCCACAGCAGTGAGAGCCCCGTGTACCGCAAAAAAAAAAAAAAAAAAAAAGTAGTCCCGGTCTCAGAAAAAATCCTGAACTGATATCCATCCAGATGTCCAGCTTCTTTCCGAGAACATCTGGACAAACCCTGGTCCCAACATCTGAAGCTCTTCCACACCCCTCTTCCTTCCCTTCCTTCATGCGCACGTGCGGGAGAGAGAAAGTGCCTGTCCTCTTACATTATCCCAGTTCTGCATGGTCATCTTTCAAAACTTTCAGGAAATCGTCTTCTAAAAACAGACAATTGCTAAACCAAAGCCACTCTGAAGCAGAAACAACTTTTGGCCCGTGTCCTGAGAATTCTGTAGAGGAGGTTTTGTTTGTTTGATGGATTGAAGGATTCCCTAAATTTAGAATGCAGCTTGCTGTGAACGGGTTGCTGTATGTCCAGTGTCCACATCTCCCTTGGGACTGCTGTGACCACTCCACGGTCCCAGCAGACACTGGGGACAGAGCCACCCTCCGGTCCCAGGCTGGGTTCCCAGAGTTCCTAATGGGAACAGGCTCTGGGGAAATTTCTCAGCCCTCGTCTCTACGCAGAGGGCCACCGAGGTCCCATCTAAACAAGGGGAGGATGGGGCATGGCCCTGCCTGGGGCATCCAGATATCTCTGCAGGAGCCACGTCACCAGGGAGGCACCTCCAGATAGTAAGGTGGGGCCCCGCTTGGTGTACTCGGCTCCCTGGTACCTCCCTCCACAGCTATGATGCCTGTGCCCTGCTACAGATGATGCTGTTATTTCTGCATGGTCTGTGCCCCAACTAGATGATAGGCCCCACCAGGGCAGAGGTCCCAGTGCCTGGGACATCGTAAGGGCTCACCACGCATATGCCACCTGATGGGTGAGTGCAGGTGGAAAGGATGGATGCCAGGGCGAAAAAACAATTCCTGTAGGATGCTTTTGTCCTTGTCCAGAAGATAATCCATGCGGGCTATTTCCTACAACCGAGTTACCTGCCCCTACGTGACAAGAACCATAGCGTCTTGAGGTTTGCAACAGGCCTTAGAGGTTATGTCATAGCAACGAGGCCAGCGGATCCATCAGACACTTACTCAGAGCCACTGGGTGAGTGCTTTGCCCATACTGTCTCATTTAATCCTCACAGTAGCCACTGACAGAGGAAGGGACCGAGGTGTGGGGAGACTGCCTGCCCAAGGACACCCAGCTGGTGAGCAGTGCGGCGGGGTCGCAAACGCCATCGGACCCTGTGTGCCCTCCTGGCCTGGTCTCTTCCCTCTGTACGTGCAGGGCGGACTCTATCATGCTGGTGCCCACGGATCCCAGCACCGGTCCAGGCCACCCTGAATACGTAGGAAATCAATGACTCTGCATCACAAACTATCAGAATCATGGGCGGTGCCGACTGTGTGCCAGGGACGTGGTCACCCTGGCGTCACCCTCACAGTAGCGGCTCTCACCCTCCAGTGGGCATCAGGACCCCCAGAGGGCAGGTCCACGCAGCCTGCCCAGCCCGTTCCCCGGGGGTGTGTCTGAGGGGGGCCGTAGAACGTGCTTTTCTAGCAAAGCCCCCGTTGATCTCGATGCTGCTGGTACGGGAGCCACTTGGAGACCCACTGTTTTACCACCACCCCAGGGGGCAGGTGCTATCATTTTCCCCTCTAAAGCTTGGGAAACTCACCCACACATCACCACAGATTCCAGCACGCAGGACCTACTCAGGGGAAAGGGTTCGAGAAGGAACGGAAGCAGAATCTCCACTTGCTAAAACTTTTCTGAATATTGTGGGGGGCATCAACCACCCCGGGGCCTGGAAAAGGCTGCCTGGAAGAAGACACGGTCGGCCTTCCGCATCCGCAGGCTCTGCATCCATGCACCCACGATTCAACCATCCGTGGCTGCGGAGTCCGTGGATGTAGACGGCCTCCTGTACTCTGACACTGTAGGTAAGGACCTGAGCATCCGCAGATTGGGGTATCTCTGGGGGATCCTGGAACCAAAGCCCCGCGGATACCAAAGGGCCACTATACTTACAATGATGACACAATCTGGGCGGGTCCTTTGGGCAGAGAGAACTACAGGTGGCGGGGGAGTTAACAGTGGGGAAGTAGATACTTTGGGGGAGCCCCTCTCAGTCCCTAACCCTCCCCAGACACCCACCTGTGTCTCAGCCCTGGGATGGGGGTGGCGGCTGCTGGGGTCTTTTCTCTCTAAGGTGGGGAGAGAAAACAAAGCCCAGCCTACCAGCTTCTCACCAAGACGGTTTCTCCTAAACGGGCACAAAGAGCTCAAGGGATTGGGGTCCTGGCATTTCTTTCCAGCCTGGCCAGGAAATTCCACCTAATCAGCTGCTTCATTTCCCTCCCATTAAATCAATGGAATTTCCCTTCATTACGCTTTTCCCAAACAGAGGTTGCAAACTTTGAAGGAGAAAATGCAGAAGCTCTTAACTCTAGCTCAGAACCCTGGGATTCTGCGTCCCTTGATTCTGCAGGGGCTTCCCATACCTGGGGAGCACCATCCTGGGGCCCAAAGCGCCCCAGGGGGCTGGGAGGGTGGGGACAGCCGAGAAGTTCCCTGGAGCCGTGAAAGCCCAGGCTTCAAGGGACCCAACATATTTTATATTCTTGATTTTACATTCCTTTTCTAAAGCGCTCCCTCAAATATAAACTCTTCAGCATTCCCCTCTGCTATGGGCTGAATTGTGGCCCCCCCCCCAAGTTTATCTGGGACTTCAAAGAGGTGATTAAATTAAAATGCGGTCATTAGCGTGGGCCCCAATCCAATGTGACTGGTGTCCTGGCAAGAAGAGCTAGGCGGGGTACTTCCCTGGTGGCGCAGTGGTTAAGAATCCGCCTGCCGATGCAGGGGACACAGGTTTGAGCCCCGGTCCGGGAAGATCCCACATGCTGCGGAGCACCTAAGCCTGTGCACCACAACTACAGAGCCTGCGCTCTAGAGCCCACGTGCCACAACTACTAAAGCCCGCGCGCCTAGAGCCCATGCTCCGCAACAAGAGAAGCCACAGCAAGGAAGAGTAGCCCCCGCTCGCCGCAACTAGAGAAAGCCTGCGCACAGCAACGAAGACCCAACGCAGCCATAAATAAATTAATTAATTCATTTTTTTTAAAAAAAGCAGAGCTAGGCAACATTTCCACCAAGGCTCCCAACAGCCCCCTAAAGTGGAGACTATGGTTATACCCATGTCACAGGCGAGGAAACGGAGGCTCCGGCGCCCTGCTCAAGGTCACAAAGCTGGTAAGAAGCAGGGCCTAGGTCTGCCGCACTGCAGACTCAGCTCTTATTTATGTAACGAGATGCAACTACATTCTGATGCAGCTATACATAACCACTGTGTGACTACAATTTGATCCCACTGTTTTGTTGGGGACGTGGGCAGGGGGACGCACACACACATATAGAAAAAGGACCCTCTTTGGGACACACACCAAAAATCTCAGCAACTCTCCCAGGTGACAGGTAACAGATGCTTGTTTTCCTTTGGGCTTATCTGACGCCTCTAAATCGTCTACAAAACATGTGCTGGTCACAGAGAAAAGTTCTTATTGTGAAAAGAAAAAGGAAGAGAAAAGAGAAGGACAGGCTTGTCCTGGGCGTTCTGATATTTTAAAGGGCACTGTCTTTGGCCCTCCTCCAACGCCCCTCACTGGCCTTGGGTGTCGAGGGTCCGAGGACGCAGCCGCCCTACCTTTCAGACTGAACTCCATTCCTGAGAGAGCCCACGTAGATCTTCTTTTTATCCACGGGCATCACGTCCACGTAACCCCCGCTCTTGTTTCTGATGACTCCTGCGTGCACGGCGGTCTTACAGATGCTTGAAGTCTGAAAGCCCAGGAAGAGCTGTGATCAGTGTCAAGGGCAGGTGCTCGGGTGAAGAAGCCCTGCTGGGGTCAACCGTTACTTGGCCTCCTGGCTGGTGGCCAAGGAACCCCTAGGAAGTAACCGCGGCCTAGGAAGTAACCACGGTGGTCTCTCCAGGGAGACCTGGCCTCATCCGTCCACTCATTCATTTGTTCATTTTATCAACAAATATTTTCTGAGCACCTACTACGTGCCGGGCACTGTACTGGATATAGGAGGATTCAGCGGGGAACAAAATAAAGACTGTGCCTTCATGGAGTCAAGGGAGACGGACAAACAAGGGACTCAGGCTATGAAGAAAACAAAACCAGATCACGAGATAAAATGACTGGTGGAGGGAGCTCTTTTAGAACGGTTAACAAGGGAAGACTGCTCTTGACGTGACATTTGAGCTCAGATCAGAGTGACAACACGGGAACCAGCCACAGCCATGGGAGTATCTCTGGCCAGAGCGTCCCAGGCAGAGGGAGCAGCTCGTGCAAAGGCCCTGGGGTGGGAATGAACTTGTCATGTCCAAAGTACAGAAGGAGGGACAGGGTGGCTGGAATACAGTGAGTCCAGCAGAATGTGGCAGCAGAGGGGGAGAGGTGAGAAGGGGCCAGTCACGTGGGTGTGTGAGGGCCACAGGGTGGGGTCTGGGTTCATTCCAGGTGCCAAATGAGCCACTGGGTTTCAAGCAAGGGTAGGATGTGTTGTTTTCTAAAGTCATCAAATCATCTAATTCCTGGGTAACAAAATTGTCGAGTTAAACTTTCATTAGGGGCTTAACTTATCCAATAGAAAAATGGCCCTCAGATTGGACTGTCTGAGAGTAACTAATCAACATTTCCCAAAGTTGGGGAAATTCATTCAGGGGTGCGATGGCTGGTGCCCGCTAAAGATGCAGCCTCCTGGGCCTCCCCCTGACCTACTGACTCAGAACCTCCTCAGGTGAGGGCCAGGTGATCCTGACACACACTCAAGGTTAAGAACCAGGTAGGTAGCACCCTCCTGCCTCTTCCGCGGTCATTGCACCTGGCCTGTGCTGGAACCTAACACTGGCCCTGGCAGTGACTCCCCACCCTCACTGTAGCTCAGAGCCACCTGCAGCATCTTTATGTGAAGACGATGCCCAAGTCCCCGCCCTTCCCATCCCTCCCACCCCCAGATTCACTTGCTCCGGGGTGAAGCCCGAGACTGAGTATTTTATTTTATTTTATTTTATTTTTTTGACTGAGTATTTTAAACACTTGCTGGGTGATTGTCAGGTGCAGCCGGGGCTGCAGACACGAGCAGAGCTAATCCATCTGTGGGGTGAACAGCCTCCTTCATGGTAAGTGGAGCTATCGTCGACTCTGAGCTTATTAAATACCAGCCTGGGCTGCCTTTTGTTTGTCATCTCATTTAATCTTCCAATGACATGGGTGACTACTGTCATTCCCACTTTACAGGCCAGAAAGCACAGGGTCAGCAAGATTAGATGACGTTGCCAACGCCCTGCAGACAGTTCAGGGTTTGGGAGTGATTCCAAATGAGGTCTCGTGGACGGCAAAGTCTGTGCTTCTATGGTCGGCAGAATAAAGGCCCCCAAAATGCCCATCCTCGTCCCTGGAACCTGTGGATGTGTGACCTGACATGGCACAAGGACTTCACATGCAATGGGAGAGGATCCTGGATTGCCCGGGTGGGCCCAGTGGAATCTCAGGGGTCCTTACAAGAGGGAGGTGGGAGGGTCAGAGGCAGAGAGAAGCAGCATGAGAAAGACCCAACAGCCTTTCAGACTGTCAGCTCCTGCCACGTCCCTTCCAAATCCAGGTCATTCCAGACAAGTTACTGGTTTTGCAGAAGAAGGAAAAAATGCTCACAGCAGAAGGCCCCGCCCTGCCTGCTCCCTGGGAAGTTAATACTGCTGTTAAAAGGTGGAGAGGCTCAGAGTTGAAAGGCACCCTCATGCTAAAGACGGGAGAACTGGATTTCTCGGTTTCCACCACTAATCGACTTGAGTAACTGAAGGCCAGTTTTTCTAACCCCGCACAAACATGTCTTGTCGTCAGTAAATAAATTAAATGGATGAGGGCAGGGTTCCTTAGCCTGAAGTGGGCTCTGGGGTGGGGGTGGGGCAGCCTGTGAGGCCCTGAGGCTACGGGCATAACTCTGTGGACCTACAGGGTCAGCAAGAACTTTCGAGGTTTTAGCACCGAGCCCAGGAAACCCCGCATCTCAGGCAAACTGGGATGGTTGGTCAACCCCGTCGGCACAAGGAAGCCCTTTTATCCCCCTGGAGGAAGGATCCACAGCTTTTCAGTTCTCAGAAGGGTGTGTGCCCCCAGAAGATTAAGAAGCAATAGATCTGCTGCCATCTAAAAGAGAGGCCGGGAGACCTTGGAAATGAAATGATCATTGTAGAATCCTTCGAAGTTCGCTGTGAGCGGGGCTGAGCTGTGGAAGCGAGCGTGGGTGGGGCTTCTCACCGGCAGGCAGAGCTGGGGTTTTTTTCTGTCTCCCTCAGTATTGCTCACCCTCTGAGTTACCAGCCCCAGGGCCTGCCTGGGGAGGCACATCCTCTGATGGTAGCTGCCAGGAGGTGGGCGCTTTGGTGTTGCGGCCTCTGTGACAGTCTTTGCCCCGTCCCCGGAGGATTTCTGGGCAGCAGAGGCACAGAAGTTTCCCACGATAACGTCCAGCCGTGGGAATGGAAACCACACACGCACAGCCTGATCCTTCCTGCACGGGCCCAGCGATCACTGCACGCGTCTTCCACCGCTGATGCTGGACAAACCCTTTCCTCCCCTTGCCCCCTACCTCTTCCCACCCCTCTCCTCTCCCTGCTTCTTCCCCAGAGGTAGGTACACGTTATCTGCTTTCTCTCCTCAGGACCCAAGGCAACACCAATATCTGAATATTTATTAACAACCACTATCAACAAAGATCTGGTCTCAGCAACACTGTCCCCACCACTTGTTGGCTGTGTGGTCTTGGATGACCTATTTTAACCCCCGGAGCCTCTATTTTCTTAGTATAAAGTGAGGATCAGCGCCTTCCCTGGTGGCGCAGTGGTTAAGAATCCGCCCGCCAGTGCAGGGGACATGGGTTCGAGCCCTGGTCCGGGAAGATCCCACATGCCGCGGAGCAACTAAGCCCGCGCGCCTAGAGCCCGCGCTCCGCCATAAGGGAAGCCACCGCAGTGAGAAGCCCGCGCACCGCAACGAAGAGTAGCCCCCGCTCGCCACATCTAGAGAAAAAGCCCGCGTGCAGCAACGAAGACCCAACGCAGCCAAAAATAAAATTAATTAATTAATTAATTAATTAAGCGAGGATCATATTGGTCACCCTTTTGAGCATTTACCAGGGTGGGCCCAGTTCTAGGTGTTTCACATGATTGATATGGTAATCTCCCACTAACCTGCAAGGTAGGTATTTATTATTATTATTATCATTATTCCCTCTTAACAGGGGTTAAATGACTTGCCCCCAATCACTGGGCTAGCAAACAGCAGAGCTGCGACTGCTACCCAGACCAGCAAGCCACATACTGCTCTACAGGCGTCAGTAAGAACCTAAGAGGGCCTATCGAGACGATTAAGTAAGACCAAGGGCTAAATGCAGGCTTGCACACAGTAAGTGCTCGATAGATGTTCGTTAATAAGACAAGTATCACCATAATCATCACTCTCACCACCACCGTTATCGAAAATTCTCAAGGGACTGTCCTCTCTAACCCAGTGGTCCTCAACGTGTAGTCCCAGACCAGCAACATCCGTGTCACCTGGAACTCGTTGGAAATGCAGATTCTCCGGCTCTACCTCAGACCCCGTGAGCCGGAAACACGTGGGGTGGGACCCGGAACCGTTCGAACAGCCCTCTGGGGGATTCTGATGTATGCGCGAGTGTGAGAGTTTATCCAGCCACCGAGGGAGAGAGGACAGATAAGAAAACTCAGGTTCAGAGCAGGGAAGAAGGCTGGTCCACCATCCCACGACTGGTGAATGGCACAGCTGGGGTTTCAGTCTGCATCTTCCGACCCAGACTTCATTCGTAGGCTATACCCTGCTGCTTCTCCCGCCTGCAGCTCACCACAAAGCACGGGCTCTGCCAGCCAATGCACTCTGGGGGAGCAGGCAGGAACTGCAGGCACTGTTAGGCCCTTCGAAGGTCTGGAGACAACGCTCCCAAAATAAATCTCTCAGCGAAACAGACATTTTCCAAAAGGCATCATCATTTCCCAGAATACAGAGTGACCTAGAAACCAAGGCCAGAAAAGAACCTCTGATATGGAGATAGCTTTCTCTTTCTCCCTTTCTTGCTTCCTTCTTTTATTCTCGGAAGAGCTGTTTAAGCACTGACTACTGGAGTATTTTTGCTGATTTATTGTTTCAACAAACATGAATAGAACAATTATTGGGTGCCAAGCCCTGTCATGAGCACAGTGCTTCCAAAAGCTCAAAACCCTAGTGAAGAAGAGACTGTATACAGGATTTCACCAACAGGCCTGTTCACACCTGTGCATTTGTGAGTGTGGGTGCATTCAAACAAGGCAGAACAGGGTAGGGAAAGAACAGACCCTAAGGCAAGATACACCCTCATTTGCATCTCGCCTTTGCCATGTACTACCTGTGTGATTTGGGGCAGGTTATTCTGAGCCTCACTTTCCTTGTCTGTAAGATGGGGATAACAATACCTAGAGATGGTGTTTTTTAAGAGCCTAAAATACAGTAAAAAGTAGCCTTGTAATATTACTAAATTTTCATCAAGTTCTTGTATTTCTAAATATTTTTTCTTTTTCTTCTTTTTTTCTTTATACGTTTAGCTGCTACACTGTTGGGAGCATACAGATTTGATTTTCACATCTTCATGAATTGTACCTTTCGTGCCACTGCATAACGAACTGTCTTGTCCCATTCAGTATGTTTAACTTTCAATTCCACTTCCTCCGACAGCAATATTGCCACTCCTGCTTTATCTATGTGTTTCTTTGTATTTGGCTGGAATCGTTTTGCTCATCCCTTTACACTTCAAGCACTTGAAAATCGAAGACGCTGTCTTTCAGTAGCAGATTTGGGTTCAAACATTTACTATAACAATGGATATACATTATTTTACTCCTTCATTAAACTTTTAGAACTCAATTTTGAATTAGCAGCTTTCAAGGAGAAAAAAAAGACTCATTTAATCGGGAAAGAAAAAAAGATGGGGGTGGGGGGCAGGTAGCCACGAAGGTTGCTTTGACTTGGCAGAACTCAATGACCTCGCATTTACAGGACTCCAGCATAAATGAAGGCAGATGGGGGCGAAGGGGATGGTCGTGGGTGAGGGAGAACGGTAAAAATGAAGGCTGAGTAAAAATGTCAGCTGGGGATGAGCGATGCTGATCTCATCATGGACTTTTAAACCTAGAAGATTTCCTGGACTAGAAAATCCCAGCTCTGGCTCATTCTACGGAGAGATAAACAACTTGGCAAGAAGATCAAATAGTCTGTTGGGCAGAACTGTGACCACAGTCACATCTTCTGGATCACCATGTCCCTAAAGCCTGGACCACCGGAGGGAGCAGACTACTTTTTGAAGGCCTCACTTCAGAAAAATCAGCCTAGGCAAACTAAATTATTATATATGGGACGGATCGACAACCAGGTCCCACGGTGTAGCACAGGGAACTATATTCAATATCCTGTGAGAAACCATAATGGAAAAGAATATGAAACTATATATGCATAACTGAGTCACTCTGCTATACGGGAGAAATGAACATAACACTGTAAATCAACTACACTTCAATAAAATTTTTAAAAAAGGAAAAGAAAAAGAAAAATCAGGCTAAAGCTTCCTTGCTAAAGTTAGGAGGGAAGAATGGAAGAACAGACTCCAATATAATAAGAGTGGTTATTAACAAGTAGTAAATTGGAGGTAGCTTGTATTTTCTCCCATGTGCTTTTAGCTCCGCGTGTACACAGCCACAAAGAAATGCAGTGAGTACAGTGGATGAACAGCTTATAAATGCAGCAGGAGAGCCAGAAGGGTGATTAGATATCTGGGGGAATGAAGTGTGTGATGCATGGGAGCCTTCATATGAAAAAAGCACGTCAGTAGAGAAGCAGAATTCAGTTCACCAAACTCTGAAGCCCTCTGTGTAAGAGGAGGTACACCTGTGTCCGTATTCATGAGCACACATTGGTGGAAGTTCAAATATTTCTGTAAATGGAGAAACTAGGGCAATGGTAGCAAAAATGAGTGATCTAAAATTAGCTAGAGGCACAGGAATGGGATCTCAAGTTTCTGGTGTCCAGACCTTGGAATGTGGTTTCTGTGGGGTGGCAGTTGAAAAGGCCAAAATACTCACGTCTGCATAGATGTTGGTTCCAAGCACGGGAGCCCAGTAGGATGGCTCATCTTTGCAGTGCGCCGGACAATGTACTCTGGAAAACAAGCAGCATTTAGGTGATGGTTAGAATCAGCAGAAAACAAAATTTCTTGAGAAAAGCAGCTGGCCCTCTTTATTTGAACATCAAGATTTAAGCACTTGGGTGAAAGGCAACTACCACACGGTTTACTCTTTAAGAAAAAGATATGCCTCTCCTACCCTAGCAGTGATAAAGATATTCTTCCTTAAAAGTGCATATAGAATTTTAAAACCCCGTATGGGGAGGCATAAATTGGGAGACTGGAATTGACATATATACACTGCTATATATAAAATAGATAACTAATAAGGATCTACTGTATAGCACAGGGAACTCTACTCAATACTCTGTGATGGCCTAGACGGAATAGAATCTAAAAAAGAGTGGAGATAGATGTATGTATAATTGATTCACTTAGCTGTACACCTGAAACTAACACAACACTGTAAATCAACTATACTCCAATAAAATTTTTTTTAATAAATAAATAAAATTTTTAAAAGCTGTAACTAAAATGAAAGGAATGAAAGGTTTTTGTCTCATTTGCTGGTTGATCAGTTGATTAAAGTTGCTGGTTTACTCAGTGTGCCTTAGTAATGCATGCTTTCTGTTTCCTTTTTCTGACCAGTCACTTATTAATAAAATGGAATATCTTTATGGGAAAAAAAACTCCATACAACAAGACATGTACAAACAGCAAGGTGAAAGGAAATAAAAATCTAAGAGAGGCGAGTATGGGATTGTAAGGGGTTGTGCCTCCCATTCTTGGATGTTGGCTGGTTCACACTGTGGCTACATTATGGAGATTGCAATCAATAGATTTTCGGAAACGCCGCTTCCCTGTGCAGGGGAGGAAAGGGTGGAGGCCTTCACCTCCGTGAGTCACAGAATATTCCAGGCAGGGGGCACTGATAACCCGGGGCAGGAAGGGTTGGCTCACCGCTGCGTCAGTCAGCACATCCCTGCCATAGGGGATGAGGAGAGTGCCTCAAACTGCAATCTCTCACACCAGGAAAGAACATGAGCTTTACTTAAACAAAGGTCTTTTGTCTTTAACCGGAACAGGTGCACCATGGGCTGGAGCCCAGGGACCAAGGAACCAAAACGACATCTGGAAGCCCTCTGGCTTGTGAGTAGCAAAGGGGAGGATTCAGGAACCCCATCTGGTCCCCTCACTGGCCCCCTCCCGGGGCTCTTCCCTGCTCACACCTCGGGGTTCTCCACCTGTTAGATTTTTGTTTTGTTTTTGTTTTGGCCATGCCGCACAGCTTGTGGAATCTCAGAGCTACATGACCCAGCTCCTGACAGGATCTAACGGGTACTTTGGAGATACCCCTTCTTTGGTTCTGATGCAACACCCTCCCAAAACTCAGCCGATTAAGGTTTGGGCAGATGCATGTGAAACCCACTCCTTAGACAAACACATTGCGGTACATCCACAGAATGCAACGCCCACCACTCGGCAGCATGAAAGGATAGAACAAATCACCGATTCCCTCCACAACACGGATGAATCGCAAAGCACTGTGCAGAGTGGAAGAAGGCAGATACCCAAGGCTCCGTGCTGTGACGGCTCCACGTATATGAGATTCCAGAAAAGGCACGATTACAGGGACAGAAAGGAGGTCAGTGGTTGGCAGGGATGTGGGTGGGAGCTGGAGGGAGGGGTGCGGACAGCAAGAGAGCGTGCTGGGGTGATGAAAATGTTCTCTGCCTGGATGGTGGTGTACATATGTCAAACCACATCGAACTGTATACTTTTAACAGGTGGATTCTGTTGTGTGTAAATTACACCTCCAAAAAGCTGAGTTTTAACGAGCTAGTTCTAAAGTGACCCACAGAAAGCGTAACAGATCAAGTACAAGAACCAAGGAGCTGATTCCAAGGGGACCAGTGACACCCAGCTTCCAGAGCTCTCGACGGATCTAAGAGGCCAAGAATGACAGGTCCCAAGGTCTGTCTGGGGGCTTGGGAAGAGCCTGGTGGCAAATGAAGTCAAATACTCTCTCCTTCAAGTGGAGGTGACATCGAGAAGGGCAAAGTTAAGTTCAAAGTTAAGTTCTTTTCAGTTAAGTTCCCAGAGCGGGGCCCTGGGGCCTGGCTACACACGGGGCTCACCCAGGACCTTCTCAAGATGTGGATGTCCTGCTGGGCCACGCCCGGAGATTGGGACTTGTTCTTTTAATGCCTCTCAGGCAATTCCAATGTGCAGCCAGGGCTGAGAACGAGGGGTCTCAGGGAGAGGCCAAGTGGGTCCTTGACCCGGAGCACAAAGCGACTGACTTCCTGGGTGGACACACACCAGGGCCACGTCTAGAACTCAGCTGTGCGTGGCTCCGGGCAGTGACCCGCCACCCAACCTGGCCCTCCTTCTCTCGGCCCCCATGTTTGCCAATCCAGATGCCAGGGAGCCTTACCTTGGGCAGTGGGTCCCCGGCTTCTCATATGGGCAGAGCTGGGCCACGGTGGTGTAGCAGTCCAGGTCCTGCACTGTGAATAGGAACACGGAGGGGAAGGGTCACGTCACGGGCAAGCCTGGGCCTCAGGCTACTGGCCTGTGAAACAGGCTGCTGGACAACGGGTCCTAGGGGTTCCTTGGGCCCCCGAACCGGGATGAGAGCTGGGATGAGGCCCCAATGCTCCTGGCACCTCCCCCAGGGGCACTCTAGGGATGAGATAAAACCCAAGGCCCAAGCGTTTCTACAGGTCGAAGGTGTCATCACCCTAAACAGTTGCTCTGTGGGGCGAGCAAACTTTTCATTTGCATCGTGCTTTTCCACCTTGAAGCCTCTGCCTCTACTTCATCCTGCTGGAGCCTCATGGCGGGTATTATACTAATTATACAGATGGGGAAACTGAGGTCCAGAAAAGCTAAGAGACCTCCTGGGGCTGCACAGGACATGGTTGAGGGTCCACGTTTCCGATTCCCAGCCTAGAGCTCTTTGCTCACACCCTTCCCAAGGGGCAGGTGACTCTTTCCTTCAAGGTCACATGTTGTGTTTTAACAACAGATGTAAGAAAGTGGTTCTAATACTGGCCACCTGTAGCCTCTGACAGCCCGTCCTTGTCCAGTCCAGGGCTCGGCAAACTCTTCCTTAAAGAGCGAGAGGGTAAATATTTCCAGCTCTGTGGGCCCTATGCCATCGTAGCAGGAACCAGCCACAGACAATGTGGAAAGGAATGGGTGCGGCCAGGTGCCACTAAAACTGTATTTACAAAACAGTCAGCAGACAGGATTGGCCTTGAGGGCTGTAGTCTGCCCACTCTTGGTCCAGCCGATCACTTGGACGGGCCAGGGGTCTATGCAGCAATCCAGCAAGGGGACTGGTTCACTACACCAAGGGTCTGCTATACAGTGGGATGCTGGGGAAATCATTAAAATGAGGTTTAGAAGTCCACTTAAACGTATAGAAGACTATTCTTGATATATTATTATTTGAAAAAAAAAATCAAAATATCAGTTTACCAATTCCATTTCAATTTTTAAAAACATATCAATGCATACGTTACCAATGTATATACTCTTAATGCAGAGGGAAAAGAAACACTACAGCTATCCACCAAAATGTTCAGAGCAGTTATCTCTGAATGGTGGAATTTAGGTCTTTTTTCCAACAATTCTCTGTATTTTTAAATTATCTGGAATAAACAGGCATTACTTTTGTAATAGGGGGAAAAGCTGCTATATGCTTTTTTTGTTTGTTTTTTCTTTTTCTTTTTTTTTGCGGTACGCAGGCCTCTCACTGTTGTGGCCTCTCCCATTGCAGAGCCCAGGCTCTGGACGCGCAGGCTCAACGGCCATGGCTCACGGGCCCAGCCGCTCCGCGGCATGCGGGATCTTCCCGGACCAGGGCACGAACCCGTGTCCCCTGCATCGGCAGGCGGACTCTCAACCACTGCGCCACCAGGGAAGCCCCTGCTATATGTTTTTATAAAGATATCTAACCAGATATTCTTGTATCCAGGGCAAATGACAAGAATTGGTTTCCCAAAAGAAGAAAGGGTCAGTGGGCAAGAATCAAGGACAGGGCCCAGGGGAGGGTGCTGGGTGGGGCACCCTGGCATCCCCACCTGCCTGAGACTATTCCAGTCAAGTGCCCGGTCTGGGCAACCATAAACCAGACCCCAATTCTGGTTACAGTGTGCTCTCCCGTGGATGCATGCCACCCTGCCAAATGAACATCCTGGAGGCCATACAAAAATCTGGGCCAGAGAC
The DNA here is from genome assembly GCF_963455315.2 of Globicephala melas. Taxonomy (NCBI): domain Eukaryota; kingdom Metazoa; phylum Chordata; class Mammalia; order Artiodactyla; family Delphinidae; genus Globicephala; species Globicephala melas. Next base: position 58,776,981 of record NC_083332.1, on the reverse strand, counting down.
AGCAAGTATGGGCCACGGACTTCCCCACGTTTCCCTCTCTTGTCCATGGCAGACATTACTAATCTATCAAGCTCCGTGCTCTGCTGAGCCCAGAATGAGGCCTCAGAATCCTTCTCAAAACGACGCTCCAGGTAGCCACTATCGCTCACTAGAAATTGACACTCCCTATGCAACCTATTAGCTACTCTAGACCCAGGCATTAGTACTTCTGTGACAGTCAGCTGGGAACCCATGCCTGTGTTTCAGGTTAGCTATCTAGGTCCATGGCCAAGTTCAGATTTTTTTTTTTTTCACCGTGCCCCACGGTTTGCGGGATCTTAATTCCCAAACCAGAGACTGAACCTGGGCCACAGCAGTGAAAGCGCCAAGTGCTAACCACTGGACTGCCGGGCAACTCCCCCTAAGTCATGATATTTAAAAAAATTAGTTAAAGGATCGACCTCCTCAGGAACCTCTTAAACATGTTTACAGTGCTGAGAAGAGCAACATCAGCAGACACGGTAAACATTAAATCAATAACTAAGAGGAATGCAGTTCCAGGGAGACCCAAGATAACCTGCGTATTGCGGTCATATGAGAAAAGACTGGCCCGCTTACCTTTTACCTTTGACACCGTGAAGGAGCTGGAGGCCTTGTATTTGCTGTAAAAGGAATCATTGGGTAAATGCAAACAGAAACGCGTCTGAAAGTACACGCTTGTTCCTGCACTTATTTTATTTACGGCCTCAACTTCACATTTTTCTACTTGTTTCCCATCAGCCTGAAAGCCCTTGGGACACTCTAGAGCAGGATCTAGAATGAGAAGGTTCTAGAGCAGGGCTCGTTAATCTTCTTGGTGCCAAGGGTCCCTCTAGCAGCCTGGTACAGCCTACGGACACCTTCTCAGAACGATGGTTTTAAAATGCAATGATAAATTGAAAAGAGTAGAAGGAAATCAGGTATTAATATCATCATCGAAGTATTAAGACAAGTGTGTGTCAGCGTCATAGCTCTGCATCTTTATCAACGTATTGAAAACAGAACCTAGCGGCAGGTCTTCTAACTGCTGTCATTTGGGGATCATGACAGCAGAGACTGTTTCAAGGTGCCTCTCCATCACGTGGATGCCCACCCGTGAGAAAGTCGCTGGCCCTACGAGTGCTACTCAGACTGGGGGCTGACACCCATCAGGGAAGAAAATACCACATTTCAATGAGAGGTGAGTGAAACTGAAGTTTTAATTTGCTTTGCATTCACACACTCCCCGACTCTAATTCTAAGACGTGAAGAACCCCACTCTAGATGTAAAGTTGGCCATTGGAAGGGACCAGAAATGGATTCAGGACAAGGGTCCCAGGCAATGCAGGACCTGAACCCTCGGTCAAGCCCACAGCTCCACCGGTGGTGGGGCGGAGCTTCATCAAGGCTGGGGTTGAGGTCACGCAACCGATACCTCCATGAATATTTTCTTTGCTTTCATTTAAACTTCCTTGCTCTTTTTTTGTTTACATAAAATCCCCAGCTAAGACAGAAGAAGGAATATTGCAACACCGCCGGAAGAACCAGGCCTCTCCAAACAGAATGACTCACGTAGTTTTTGAAATGTTCTGAGTGGCCTCACTATTTGGAAGGGACATGGACGTGCCACCTTGTAACTATCACAGGAGCGTCTGCTGGGTGCCTTCCTGCTGCAGACCCTGGGATGGGCACTGACACGGGGGTCCCTGACATGCTGCCTCGTGGTGGGTTAGCTGGGTGTCAGCCCCGGGTCCTCCCGTGGGCCTCATTTATAAATGAGAGTACTGCCACCCCGATGGTATGAAGAAGCCAGCCCAGGTCATGCAAAGGGAGAAGTCAGAGCCGGGTCTGTTTGACCCTAGAGCCCCCAGTGGGTCCCACCAGCTCCTGGTCACCTTATGCCTCAGATGCCATGGACAGATCAAGACATGATCTCCCGCAGTTCTTCACGGTCCCCCCAACCCCATCAACCCCCAAAAGTCAGAATGGCGAAGATGGTCTGCCCCGTCAGCCATCCACATACCTTACATGAAAAACACCTTGCAAAAACAAGTAAGTATATTTTAAAAATGAAAGCTTCGTTCTCAGGGGGAAAAAAAGTGCCAATCAAGAATTAGCCAACGGGGTGGGATACAGAGGGTGGGAGGGAGGCTCAAGAGGGAGGGGATATGGCGATATCTGTATATGTATAGCTGATTCACTTTGTTATACAGCAGAAACTAACACACCATTGTGAAGCAATTATACTCCAATAAAGGTGTATATAAAAAAAAGAATTAGCCTACAAACTCAAAGATACCATCAGTCATTACAGATGTGTCTGAAGAGTTCTCAGGGACAAGGAAGGGAGAAAAAGCAGGATTCAGAACTCAGATTGCAAGGCTATGCTTTTGAAGGTCATGTACGTAGATTATCTCTGGGAAGTGGGAATGAAGAGATTAGTATTTATTTCCGTTTTTCTGTATCTTCATGGCTATGTGTACATTTCATAATTAAGAGCAGTGTTCATTTTAAATATGCAATAAACTTTCCTAAAACCTACAAAAACAAACAAACAAGAAACAAAACTCAACCACATTAAACACACACACCGAAACCCACTGGGATTAAATAGGCTGAACGGCCAATGGGGCGATTTCTGAGTTATGGGATTAAGGTCATCTTCAGTGTTTTCCTCCTTCTTTATATTGTTCAGTACTTTACAAAGTTTCAACAGTGCTCTCATAAGCAGAAAAGGAGTCTTCAGGAACCCTGATCACCGCATAGTTACCTCAAAGACTGCACGCCGTTTCTCTCAGACTTGACGAAAAAGGGGACCTTCCCATTCCTGGTGACGTCCACCAGGCCTCCCTTGTCGTCCAGGACCCCGTAGTGAATGGCGGCCCGGCAGATGCTGGATGCCTGCGGGGGACAGGTCAGACTGTAAGTAAATCTGAATTCATCTTTGTCTGCGATCATTTCCCCAAACATCCAAGATGTCTGTCCTCAACCCACAAAAAGTCGGGCCAAGGCTCACCCCACTTCTCACTCTGGCTGCACTCTATAACACGTCTTTGTTCCAGGGGATGCCTATCTCTAAGAACTCATCTGAGTTGCTTTACAAACTAAGAACAGGGACAAACAGCCCTTTCTCCCCATCCAGTGGAGCATTTAATGCTCGGCCTACAATGGAGACTGGTCTGCTCGAGGGTCATCCCCAGTTCCCAAAAGTGGCTTCACAAGTTTGTGACCCCAGAAACACACACGGATCAGCTCTACAAAAAGGGGGGTTTGACTAAGGAGCGGAAAGAAAATCTGTTCACCTGAAAACCAGCCACCTGCTTTTAAAACAGAGACAGGAGTCCACACAAGCCATTTAAAGGAACGCTGGCCATACTTACGCTTTCATAAAAGAGAGTCCCAAAGATCTTTGCCCTGTGGTGCAGGCAGCCTGCTGGGCACTGGTACCTGATGGAGAAGAAAGAAGATGATTTTCAGAGGCAAACATGTTCATGAAACCTCATCGTGAGTTTATTGGGGTTTTTCCCTTCTGTATTATTACATATAGAAAAGCGTCAGTGATATAGCATGCATTGTTTTGGAGCAACTCACAATTCACCCAGGCTGAAGTTTCTAGCCACACAGACACAATTAGATTCAACTTGACCTCCTTAAAGACTATTTTCATGTGCTTCAGGTTCAAATTGAATAGATGGACAATTCTATGAACAGATAGACAATTCACAGAATAAAGACGAGTGGCTTCAAAGGCACGAAAAAAAAAATCCTCAGATATCAGTCACCAAAGATGTGCAGACTGAAAGGAGTTGGCATTTTCCAGGCATCAAGGGTTTTTTAATAGAATAAAACTAAATGATGGTGATCATGTTCACAAACAACAGTTAATCTTTCCAGAAAGCCTTCAGAATTCATATCCCTTAAACCATAAACAAAACGAAAAGACAACCTCTGCACTGGGAAAAAGTATTTGCAAATGATGCTACCAACAAGGGATTAATTTCCAAAATATACAAACAGCTCATACAGCTTAATAATTTTTAAAAAACCACAGCCCAATCAAAAAATGGGCAGAAGACCTAAATAGACATTTCTCCAAAGAAGACATACAGATGGCCAAGAGGCACATGAAAAGATGCTCAATATTGCTAGTTATTAGAGAAATGCAAATCAAAACGACAATAAGGTATCACCTCACACCAGCCAGAATGGCTATCATTAAAAAGTCTACAAATAACAAATGCTGGAGAGGGTGTGGAGAAAAGGGAACCCTCCTACACTGTTGGTGGGAATGTAAATTAGTGCAGCCACTATGGAAAACAGTATGGAGGTTCCTCAAAAAACTAAAAATAGAGCTACCATATGATCCAGCAATCCCACTCCTGGGCATATATCCAGGAAAGATGAAAACCTCTAATTTACAAAGATACACGCTCCCAATGTTCGTAGCAGCACTATTCACAATAGCCAAGACACGGAAGCAACCTAAGTGTCCATCGACAGATGAATGGATAAAGAAGATGTGGTTCATACATACAATGGAATATTACTCAGCCATAAAAAAATAATGTCATTTGCAGCAACATGGATGGACCTAAAGATTATCATACTAAGTGAAGGAAGTCAGACAAAGACAAGTATATGATATCACTTATATGTGGAATCTAAAAAAATGATACAAATGAACTTATTTACACAACAGAAGCAGACTCACAGACATAGAAAACTTAAGGTCACCAAAGGGGAAAGCGGGGCGAGGGATAAATTAGGAGTTTGGGATTAACATATACCCACTACTATATATAAAACAGATAACCAACAAGGACCTACTATATAGCACAGGGAACTATACTCAAAATCTCATAATAACCTATAATGGAAAAGAATCTGAAAAGCAATATATATATGTATAACTGAATCACTTTGCTGTACACTTGAAACTAACACAACACTGTAAATTAACTATGCTTCCATTAAAAAAAAATTCATATCCCTTAATTCTTGAATCTCCCAAGTAAAAAGACAGAAAGTCAGACCTCCATGTTACTCCAACCATTTGTAATAGGGAAAAACTGTAAATAAGTCATCAGGTGTCAAAGGAATAACCAAATATACTTTTGTGTGGCCAAATGTCAGAGTATTATGCAGCCACTAGAAATGAAGTTTCTGAGGAACAGTTATTGACTTTGGAAAACCTTAAGTGAAACCAGTAACACACAAGATTGCATAACAGTATAGCGTAAGCAGTGCACAGAAACTACATAGAATGGTTACTGACGTTCACGAGATTGTGGGACACTTATTCTTTCCTTTATACTTTCTTTTGGTGGTTGTTTTCCTGAATTACAATGAACAAGAATACCTTTTAAAGTCAGAAAAAAAGTCCAGTAAATATTATTTTTTTAAAAGCACCACGTACAGATAACTGACGTGACAGATGGCGGGACGGCTTCCAGGAGCTGCACGTGAACGTTCTTGTGGTCGCAGGTGGGCTGAGTTCTATATCTTGACTGGAGGCATCTAACAGCCTTCATGTGGACAGACCCCTGCCTTTTCCGTGCTTGGGGAGGGTCCCATCTACCCCCAACCCTGCAGCTCTTTTGATGCTAACAACGAATGTTCTCCAGACTTGTCATTTGTTCCCATTGAATGCTCAGGCGTGATGCTCTTGTAACAAGCCGGCGGTTCAGAAAGGCACATCACCACCAAGGGGCAACTCGGGAGCGTCCCGGGAATCCCAGACCCGTGAGTTTGCGGAGTGGAGACCCCTTCCGGTGCGAGGGGACAGACGGTTATTCCACCACCCTCATTGCCACGTCCTGCTCATCTCACCAACAAAGTGCCTCGTTCTACTTTCGCAGTACTTGCTGGCCCATCGCCAGCTGCTCGTGGGATGACGTATGAGCCCCTTGAACATCTGATCCTGGGCTGCTCTGTCTGTCCCAGGACACTCCTGCCAAAGTCTGAGTGATGCATTGTCCTGGCAAACCAGATCACAAAGTCCCCATGGTATAAAATAGGACCCTCTCTTTTAGGTAATACCATATACCTTCTCTTTTAGCGTGTGCTTTAAAGAACACGATTCACGGTTTCCCTGGTGGCGCAGTGGTTAAGAATCTGCCCGCTAATGCACGAGACACGGGTTCGAGCCCCGGTCTGGGAAGATCCCACATGCCATGGAGCAACTAAGCCCATGTGCCACGACTAGTGAGCCTGCGCTCTAGAGCCCGCGAGTCACAACTACTGAACCCGCGTGCCACAACCACAGTACTGCCCGTGCTCCGCAACAAGAGAAGGTACCGCAATGAGAAGCCCGCGCACCGCAACAAAGAGTAGCCCCCGCTCGCCGCAACTAGACAAAGCCTGTGTGCAGCCACGAAGACCCAATGCAGCCAAAAATAAATATAAATAAAATAAATAAATGAAAAAAACATAAAAATGCAATTCCGCTTTAGATGAATGGACGCCAGAATCCATAGGAAGAAGAGTAAGGGCCCCTCCACCGATAACACAGTTTCCTGCCGTGAACCTGAGGACCCATGCAGGGCCGCTACACCTGTTGGCCACTCACTGCCAGAAGGCGCAGCCCAGCAGCTACGTTGCCAAAACCAAGCTTGTTCTTCTTGGCAGGTGTTTTCAACATCTGAAATGGACGATACTAAGTGACTCCGTCAGCTACATGAATTTGTTCAACGCTGGGCGACACGCAGGCCGCTCTTTGTCTGGTGGGGCCCCTCGGGAAGCAGGCCGACTTGGATTCCACAGCAGCCGTGCTGGACCCGTCCACGGCCACACCTGCCCTAACGCTGCCGCAGCCCCAGTCGTCCCCGGCACAGAGCTCTGCGCTAGCCTGTGCTAGCTCTGGGTAACCCCTTCAGGCAGAGAGATGGGAGGGAGCCCCCAGCCTCACAGAAACATCGGTCAGGATCTCCCTGTCGATAGCACATCTGCTGCTGGCACATCTGGCATTTCTACAGATGTAGATCAGCTGACAGACCATGATGTGACCCAAGACCGAGAGCAGGTGCTTCAGAGGGCTGTAGGCAGCGAGATAGAGATGGGCCAGGTCTTACCTGTTGCACGTGGACCCTTTACACTTGTCCTTCATCTTGGTGTCACACTTGACGACTTGGGCTAGGAGAGAAATGCAGAAATACTTGTCAAGGCAAGAAGCGGGAAGATGAGTCTGAGTTAGAAGACCCCATCCCCCGCTCTGAGGAACTCTCTGGAACATTCTGGAATCCATGTCATAATGAAAACAAGAGCATGGCCCAATGGCTGCAGGCTTAGGGTGAGGTTCAGATCCCAGATCCTCTTTCTAGTAGCACTGTCACCTTGGACACCTTACTTCCCCTCTCTGAGGTTCAAATTCTGCTTACTAATGGGGATGAGTACAGTATCCACCTCCAACGGTTGCTGTGAGCCTGAAATGAGAAAGTAAATGTAGGCTTGGAAGGGAGCCTGGCACACTAAGTGCCCCATAGCCTCACAGGGCTCTGGAGGGCGAGCCTTGTCCAGCCCGGTTGGCGGGCACCCAGCCATTCTCACCCGTGTCGTCTCCCCGCCCCCAGCCAAGATGACTTTGCCAAGCTTTCCTTTTTGGTGTATTTTATAGGGACATATCAGAATCTTGCAGTAGTGTCACAGTTTGACAAAAGGACATATTACTTTGTAACGTTACATTATTAAAGAAAAAAAAACAACTGAAGCGTTTGGAATTTCTGGACAGACAAGAACACCAGCGTATTTCTTGGTCAAAGAAAGCCACAGCTGACTAAACAGGCAGGAAGCCCAGGAGAAAGACATCTGAAGGCCCAGAGGATAGAGACTAGTGGGGGCTGAGGGCAGGGCAGCTGACAGAATAGCAGAGGACTTTTGAGAAAGGTGGGCATGCGCTGGCCTCCTCACTCAGGGGTGAGTCCCGTTTTATGCTGTGTGAGGTTTGGAGGGAAAAGAGAGACACCGGTGGGCAGAGAACCCACACTTGGTGCCGTGTCTGTAAGAAAATGCCCTCCAGAGCCTCAACCCTTCACTAAAGGTGCCGCATACACAGGTGAGCAGCGGAGGGGGTAAGCGGAGCCCGGCAGGGGAGGGCAGAAAGAAAGGAGCAAGCCCTAGCAGGCCAAGTGTCTTGGGAGACCGGGCAGAAGAAAGCGCGACAGAGGTGAGCGTGAGAACACTAGGCGTCTGGGGACTTCCGGAAGTCTCTGGGAGGACATCCAGCTTCCGGCCTTGGGGGGGGGGGTGTCGGAGGCAACTTGATGGTGAGCTCAAAGCACAGCTGACACTGGGTGGCCCCCGTTTACTGCATATAATCCCCACAGCAAACTGACAGAGCTGCAACTGCTATGGTAAGATGTGTGAGAGTAACAGATGAGAACGTTGACATACAGCCCAGGAGGTTTGCCCCAGGTCTAGAATCCATGGCCTTGTTCCCCAGTAATTGCTGCAGTTCTCCTTTGTCAAGAACACGATGCCAGGCTTCCCTGGTGGCGCAGTGTTGAAATCCACCCGCCAGTGCAGGGGCCACGGGTTTGAGCCCTGCTCCGGGAAGATCCCACAGGCCACGAAGCAACTGAACCCGTGCACCACAACTACCGAGCCTGCGCTCTAGAGCCCGCGAGCCACAACGACTGAGGCTGCGCACCACAAGTACTGAAGCCCGCGCGCCTAGAGCCCGTGCTCCGCAGCAAGAGAAGCCACCGCAGTGAGAAGCCCGCGCACCGCAACGAAGAGTAGCCACCGCTCACCACAACTAGAGAAAGCCCGCGTGTGGTAACGAAGACCCAACACAGCCAAAAATAAGTAAAAAAAAAAAAAAAAAAAAAAAAGAACCCAATGCCTCTTGTGAAATATGGACATATGAAATGCACAGGTCCATATCTCACTGATTTAAAACAATGCTGACAGAGGCATCACTGCTCCCACTTTATGGACGAGCACATCGACTCTCAGAGTCGGGTGACTGTCCGAGTCACAGGGCTGGTGCATGATGACCACGAGAGCCGGGCTCCACGCTGCACGTTCATCCTCCCTTTGGGAGCCAGGCACTTCCAACAGGAACCCAATTTTAGCCCAAGTCCTCTCTGAAAGGACAAGAGAAGGTCTAACCTTAAAGTACCTGCCAGGGGGGAAAAGGCCACCCAAGCACAGCTCCTATAATGCTTCTTTTGAAATGACTTAAAAATATCGTTTTTTAGAAACATCTTCAGGTCGTGCTTTTTGCAAGCTACACCCCACCCTGTTCCCTGCTGTTTGTCGACTTGGAGACCTCTCAACCCACCAGTTTCCCTCCTCTGCCCACCCCAAAGAAAACTGCCCCCTCCAGAGGCGGCTGGCAGAGGGCAGAGCCCCACTCACTCATGTGGTTCACGGCAGGGGCTTTCTTGGGCTTCGTGGGTCTGATCACCCTCGGCGGGACCCAGATGTGCTTCTCTTCAGGAATGGGGGCCACTTCCACCTCGTTCATCTCGTCCGTTTCAGGTTTCTGCTCGTATGTCTCTTAATAGTGAAGAGGGAGAGAAAAGCAACATGCTGGGATTCAACCAAAATGCATTTAGGAAAAAATAAAGAAGCAATTTGGAAACTAAAGTTGTTCGAGGTTTGGCTTCACAAAGGGTCATTTCAGTGGCAAAGAGAAAGTTACCTTTCAGGACAGTGCTGGCCAGGTGGAATTCTCCCCGCCAAGGGGCGGTGGATGGCTCTCTGGTCACTGTGTTTGCTTTGGACACAAGAGCGGCTGGGCTGACCAGAGGTTAGAAGGCCCTGGCGCCCACCCCTGGATCATCAGAATGGTTTCTTGTCCCGTCTCTGCCCAAGGAAGCAGCTTCAGGAAGCCGCCTCATCCTCTGACCCCAAACCGTAGCTGTCTCCGCTGAGGTGCCTCTGGCCCTAGGTTCTCACTGGAGGAGGGCTCCGCCTCATTTCCACGCCGTCATGGCACACGAAGACCCTCGTCAGTGGTCTTGGACCCCAATGCCCCTCACCACCAGCACAGTCTGCTTCCTTCCCCACTCCTGCAGGCCAAGATCACTTAACCTTTCTCTGCACTGAAGTTTCGAAGCCCAATAACATTGGAACCATCATCTAGAACGAGCCAAAGACCCAACTCTTGGCTAAAACACTTAGTTCTTCGGGTCCCAATATTTTCCCCACCTAAATATTATTATTTCTCCAACCATGACCATGACCTTCATGTTTCAAAACATTCTAATTCAGTGAATACATTGCATTTATTAAGCATCAGTTTATCTTCCAGTTTTCATCATGAAAGTCAACTATTAACCACTCACTGTGATGTGTAATCAGGCCAGCTGGATACCAAAGCATAAATTCCAGCCAAAGTAGAGCAAAGTATTGCTGTTTGGGTTTGCTTGAGCACCCTTATCAAAGATGAATCAGTGCGCATCTCTGCTGGGGGACCCCCGCCCCTCCAAGGATGTCTGTGGACCCGAGGGGGAAACCCCTGCCTTCCAAGCTCCTCCAATGAGAAAAGACAACAGATGTGTTTGGGTAAAGAACGGTTTCAAGGAGCAGAAATGAAGCGCCCTTGCAGCCTCTCTGAGTCAACGGATTAAAATTAAAGTCCCATCACGTGTTCACCAATCCCCAGCCTTATCCTTACTTCTTCTGAAGAGCAACAACTTTTCTCCAGAAAGCAGACCAAGGGTCTGCGTTGATACAAGACATTCAAGAATATGAAGGGCAAGTGACATCTTCTCTGATGCTTTTCAAGGCTGGGATGCTCTGCAGCTGTTTCACTGGCCGATTCATCACGGCACAACCACTACCCTGACTCATAGGAGGATGGACAGGATTTAAGCCGGAGGAGAACAGCAACCCTGAGTCCCAAGTTCATTATCAGAGCTCATGGACCTCCATGTACTGCTCCTGGACGGCGTGCTCACCACCACCCACCTCCCCCACCAGCTGGAAACTCCCTGAGGCCAGCAGCCAGCCTGCTTCACACCACACTACACCCAGCTCCCAAAACGTAGTAGCTGCTCAACAAAATTTGCTGAGTGGAGGATGATCAAAATGCCCAACAAATTCTGTCTTGGAATTCTTTTGGGGAAAACAAAAAAAAAATAGTCCCAGCAAAGCTTAAAGACATCCAGGAAGGGAATTCTGAACACATCATTTGTAGCCAAACGCTATAGGTGAAATCTTTATGAAGATGCTGGGTTTGCAAATACCACTTGGGACCCAGCGGCCGTCTCTTGTCTGTCTTCCCGTCAGTGTGGCTATTCATGTTTGTCCTTCACTGAAAGCCAGAGCTGTCTCTGGAATAAGCTGGGTTTTCTTCCACTGGCCTTTAGGATTTTTATACCTCATAATCGTGGCTTTATTTAACCAAATATAGTTGGGTAGAGCAGTCTAAAGCATTTGAAGGCTCACTATTTAAGAAAATGGGTAGACGGTCCTTGCCCTCAGACACACACATGAAAAGTGGAATGCTTACCCAGAGGACGGGCTGTATTTGATCACATCCTAATTAAGATCCCCTGTGTGGATCAGCACAGGCCTGGGGAAATTCCGTGCCCAAGTTCGCGGCAAGGTTACCCCGTGCACCGTCCAGCTCCGGCCCAGGGGTCTCAAGGCACACAGCATTGCTCCATCATTCTGCAGATTCCCGCCTGGTTCCATAAGTGGGGATGAAGCTCTCACCTCATCCTCTCGTTTCCCTGGGAGGCATGAGCAGCTCCATTTTACAGACGGGAAAACTGAGGCTCAGAGAGGCTATGTGACCTGCCCAAGCTCACACAGCTGAGAGTCAAATCACCTTTCCCCAAAGTCCACGCCCTTCCTCGCCACACAGGGAAGGGCTGGAATCTTCTCTTACGGTCTATCCTTATCCCTGTTCCATCTCCATTAGAGGTCAAGGCCTTGCCAGGAACCTCAATAAATGCTTATTAAGTAGCTTATGCAGATAAGCTGCTTTAGAAGAGACTTTCTGCATGGTTAGCTAAGAAAATCGGGACGCCCACCAAGTGAAGTTGGGCATTTTCCACCAAAAATAAAGAAACAAGTCTAGGAGGCTTCATTGGGTGGGTTAACCAGCATCTAGGCTATCTTTGTGTGTATTTGTTCTTCGAAAATGACCCTCTGTGGATATCAGGGGTATATTTGTTCAGACAACATGCAGAACACACCTGCTACGTGGCCCTGGAGGCCCGGGAGTGAACCAGCAGTTGTAACTACAGGTGAATCAAGTGCAAGGAGAGTCTGGGTGCAGTAAGAGCACGGAGGCAGGTGGGCTGCCTGTCTGTGGACTCAGGGAAGTCTCCCTGGAGGAGGTGTGACACCAGAGCTGTGTTTCCCGAGAAGAGAAGGGGTCTGCCAGGATCCTGAGATGGATGGGGCCCCCAGGCTGGGAGAGGGCCCCCAGTACCTCCCAGGTGAGGAAGAACCCCACGCCAGGTGATAAGCGCAGTCATACCTCCCCACTCCCACCTCTCCAAGGAAGTAATGAGCTGTGTCCATAAGGCACCATGTGCAGGCTGCTGTCCTAGCAACTCACATCCTCCGTGTTGCATCCTTCCAGCAAATCATCTGCGGGAGAACGATGTCATCGCTCTTACAGATGGGGAAACCGAGGCTCAAAGAAGGCAAGCGGTGTGCCTGAGCACACACGTCCAGGAACGCAGAGACACCCCGCTCTGCCTGCCCTGCACCCTGACAGCCTGCCTTGTGCGCACGCGGAGCCCCCTCCCAATGCGAGAACCAACGGGGAGCCCCAGTGGGCATCCCTCCCTCACGGTCCCCAAATCAGCACTCAGGATCTGATGGGGGCATTTGCCCCTCTGGGTGACTGGACAGCAGCCACAGGACCTGCCTGAATGGGGATTTGCGGCCTGATATGCCTGGAGTGTCAGCCTGCATTCTTCTCAGCCCTCCTACGACCCCCGGGGGCTGACACATCACCCCATTTTCACACAGGAAGGCTGAGGCTCAGAGAGATGAAATGCCCTGCCCAGGTGCTCACCGCTGGAACATGTAGGGTTGATATTCCTCAGGCAGGTGTGCCGAACTCTAAAACCCACGCTTATCCCACGAATCCAGGAGTCAGAGTTGGGCTATCTGGGAATATTTCACGAAGGACAGGTGTGGGCACCTCCCTCTCAAAGAGAGTGAAGAGGTGTGGTGCCTGAGAGGGGGTGGGAGAGCAGGAGAAACTCCATCTAACAAAAGCTTACAGAGCCCCGGCTGCGTGGCAGGCACTGCCGGGACCTGCACATCCCTGTGGGCCCTTCTGCCTCACAGTCTCGTGACCGCGATGCCTCATCTTCCAGGCCTTTGCACATGCTGTTCCGCCTGCCAGAAACACCCTTCCCTTCTCTCATTACTAGGCCATGTCCTCTGCCTCAATAGCCACCTGCTTGGGAAGCCTTCCCTGACTTGGCTGATGGTGGATACTCCTGCTGTTAAGCCCTGAGGCATCTGTTACGTCCCCTGAAAGACGCGTGTCCCTCCTCGGGGCAGTGGCCCCGCTGGACCTCATGTTCCCGAGGGCAGGACCGTGACTGTCGGGTCCCCACAGGCATCCCCACCCCATCCCCTGGCAACGTCCTGGCACACGGCAGGCGCTCAATACACTCGCACCAGATGCACCGACTCTCTCATCTGAGCCCGAGATCCGTCATGGAAGGTTGGAGGTATCATACCCATTTTGCTGGTGGGTAGAGTGATCAGCTGGCTTGAGCGAACAGCCTCCAATCATGCAGAGCCAGAACCAGAAGCCTAATGTCCAGACTTTGGGTTGAGGCCCCTGAGTTCCCCCTGGAGGCTCAGCCACCCGCATATAACTCACGACCCAGGGGACCAGCACGGACTGGACTCTCAGATCCTTGCTTCTGCCCCCCTGCAAGATCCCCACGCCCTCCCCGCAGTGGGCAGAATCAGTAGCGAACAGCGGGCCTGGGAGGGTCTGGGAGCCCCACGCTTCACCCCGGAGCCCAATGGACTGATCCTGCGTTTCCCCCCCAATCCCACCTCTCCTGAAAGACCCCTCTCAGCCATTACGAGACCTGTTAATGGAGCCACGGAACGTGGGAACATTCTGAGCCGCAGGCAATAAGCAAATGCTGGCATCGCCGGAAAACACGGCCTTTGAGAGCCTTTGAGAGCTCGGCTTGGCCTGAGCTGTGGGGTAGGGGAAACAGGTTTCTGACGAGTAAGGGCCGGACAAGCTGCACACGCGGCTGGGTGGCCTGAGGGGGACAAGGACGGGCAGGAGGGGCTCTGACAAGCCGCGGAGGCGGCCCCTAACCGGCCTGCAGCTGGCCGGACCATCAATCACGTGGCTGTTTTAAATTCCTTGTTTGTTGTCTGTTTTATACCAAACTCTGAGCATCAAGAGAGCAGGGATGCCTCCCATGGGAGACGCCCACTGGGGGGACGTCCCAGGGGCAGCCGTATCCCCGGGGAGCTGGGGCTGAACCCTGAGTCCAGAGATGGGGAGGCGAGGAGGGGAGGGCCGAGGGGGAGAGCAGGAGGGACCAATTTCCCCCCCAAACTGTCCAACTTCCCCGTTTCACGTCAGCCACTCTGTGACTCAGGGACTGGAGGGGACGCCCATTCCAAAGGGTTTTGAAGTCGTTTCCTACCTCGGTAACACAAGTTGTTCCTGCAGCTGCCTCCGTACCTGGGCGGGCACTCGGAGCAGGGCCGGCCAGCTCTGTAGGGGGCTTCTCCGATCCAGTTCCCCCTGAGGACAGACCAGAAACCCCGTCAGGGGGCCGCCACGCCAGGGCCCGGGGGGCTTCTCGCTCCTTTCTGGAGCCTCTCGGGACCCCAGACACGGTCAGGGAGGAAGGAAGGTGTGAAGGGGGAAAGGCACCTGCCCTGAGCCCCCTCCTGTGTACAGAGTCTAGAGAATTCCAGAAGAATCCCAGTCGGGAGCTACAAAGCATCCTTCTCCCTGCACCTTTGTCCTGTGGCCTCATGCAACTCTGAATGCTGTCAGCCACCCCCAGTCCCAGCCCCGATGCCTCTGCACTGGAAGCTGCTGGGGTCCTCTGAAGCCATTTCTCAAATGAGTAAAGGTCAGCCTGTTCCAGGGAGTGCCTCGTGTTTACCACGTACCTACCTGCTCACTCCATCCTTCCAACACCCCAGGAGGGACGTGCTGGAGTTCAATCCTTTTTCAGAAGAGGAAACTGAGGCTCAGAGAGGTTAAGGGACTTGCCCAAGGTCACACAACGAGGGAGTGGGAGGGCTGGGATTTGAACCCAGGCTGTGGGGCTCAGAGCCTTTGACCACACTCTGCTCTCGGGGCTGGGACCAAGGTCCCTCTGGGCATTGCAGGTGCCATCCGCCTCCCTTTGAAGTTCCCAGGGCAGGAAAACCAGAGGCCGGTCAGTGGGATTTCTCCAGGGGCCAGGTTGCAGGTGGTGAGTGGAATTCTCAAGCCCTTCCCCCAGCACCTGGGCCTTTAGCAGCACAAGCCGGAGAGGTGAGTGACTGGGAGCCAGTCTTCGTGATCTGTTCTAGAAACTTCCTTCATGGGTGCCCCGTCACCTGTCTGTCCACTCAGGAAAGAGACTGGCGGCCCCGATCCTGGGCCAAGCATGGCCGAGCGGTGATGAGCAGACTCCCGGGGCTGGACGTGGCCCTGCCAGCCGGGTGAACCCAGCCAATGCCCCTCGACCCTGAGCCTCCGCCCCCTTCTCTGTAGTGGGGTAACCACGGGGGGTGGTCATGAGATGAAGAGGGCGTCTGTGTGGATGCCTCAGACTGGGGCCAGTCCCTGGTGACGGCAACATGCTCTCTGAGCATTTGCTAAATCAACATCCTCACTGCGTGACGTTTCTGACGGCTGTCCAGGGTGGCCAAGGAGGGGTCCTGATAGTGATGGCCGGGAGACAACTGCAGAAAACACACTCTCTGTTTGGCCCCAGACGGCTCAAAATAGCGGACCGGCATCACCCAGGGCCACGTGGGCATCGGGCCTGGGGATGGTGGGAGGGCGGCTGGGGGGTGCTGTTATAGTCTGCACCCGTGGATGGAAAATAACACCCCCCACCAGGCTGCAGACCCTGCCTCGCTGAGCACCTCGGCCCCATGTGCAGGCTGGCTAGGGGCGCACGGGGGCCTTCGGGATGGCCCTCCCAAATGGACCATCACCCGGCGGACCCAGGGGACCCCAGCACCTGCCCTGTCACCGGGTGGGGCTCAGTAGGTTTCTTCAGACACTCCGGGCCTCCCAGACAGGCTCCTCCCCTCCCCCAGCCACGTGCACCAGCACAGGTAGCTTCCACATTTCCTCAGCGACAAACCAAGTCTCCCACACAGCTGGAGCAATAGCTCTCTGGGTTACCGGTCGTGGATGCGGGCTGGGGGCTACGCGTCTTGTAGACGGGCAACCTCCCCGCTCCCAACAGCCCCAGGAAGTGAGCACCCTCCCCCCCACCTGTGAGGCCGTCAGGGCGCAAGACCACCCCACCCCACCCCCTCCCAAAGAGACCTGAGCCCAGACACCACCCCAGGGCCCACCCTCTCAGCCACTGCCCCCTGCATGGCAGGGGCTCGGACTCTTGAAGAAAGAGGCTTGTGGACATCATGGAAAACCACAAAGACATCTGAAAAAAAATGCCCACCGAACACACAACACCACGGACGAATCTCCCAGACACGGTGTTGAAAGGCAGACGGCAGGCACAAGAGGGCATATCTGTCCATTCACAGAAGGGTCCGAACCAGACAGACTGACCGATGGGGAGGGGTGTCAGAATGTCAGCCACTCTGGGGGGCATGAGGGAGCCCCCCACTTCCAGCCTGGGGCCCTGGAAATACTCCCTCCCTTGACCTGGGTACTAGTTACACAGGTAGACATAATGCATACATAATGCATATACATATGCATGGACTGAACGTGTGTGCCCAGCGCCCCCAATCCGTATGATGAAACCCAGCCCCCCAACGTGGCTGCATTTGGAGATGGGGCCTCGGAGGAGGTGATTAAGGTTAAGTGAGGTCACAAGGGTGGGACTCTGATAGGATTAGTGTCCTTATAAGAAGAGACACAGAGAACTCAATTCCCCCTCCCTCTCCCTCCCCCTCCAACCCCCAGCACACGCTGAGGAAACGCCATGTGGAGACACAGGGAGAATGTGGCCATCCGGGAGCCAGAAAGAGACTCCTCACTAGAAACTGACCCTGCTGGACCCTGATCTGGACTTCCAGCCCCCAGAGCTGTGAGAAATAATGTGTATTGCTCAAGCCACCCGATCTGTGGTATTCTGTTACGGCAGCCTGAGCTGACTAATACATGTCTATATGTGTGAAAATTTATCCAGCTGGGCTCTTAGGATTAGTGTACTTTACTGTACACAAGTCATTATTTTTTCAAGAAAGCGGTAAAGACTAAATAAGGGAAGAATGGTACTTCTGGTTGGATCTTCTAGTGTATTTTTTAATATAAAGACTTAAATCAAATGATTCCTCACTCCCCACCTGCCACTCTGCAACGAGCTCCACCGTGGGGACCACCTTACTCCTCTTCCATGGGGCTCAGGTCCCTCCCATGGATGACGTAACCCCCCTGCCCTCATCCCCGTGGGCTGCCTGAGACATCATTACCACAGACGTCCCAGATGGTTTACGGAGAGTTTCTATTTTCCTCCCAACCTCAGCGATTCCCTCTTCATCCTACCTTCTCACGGCTACTCCTGATCCAACCCAGTAAATGAGGTCATTCCTGTTTCATGCAGTCATGGAGAAAACATGCCTCAAGGGCACACTGCGTGCAGGGCCCAGTGCTAGGATGGCGGCCAGCCCAGTGGCCAGTGTGCAAACCACAGGCTATAACTGGGTGAGCGGGTCTCTGAGAATCAGCACACACTTGTCTGATGAGCAATGGAGGTGAATGAGTAAAGGGATAAGTGACCCACTGATGACATCAGGATGCTGTCAAGAGAAAGTGGGACTATGACCTAAAGGTGTGACGAGGTCCCTTCTGGGAGGGGAAATATAAAGATGCAAAAACTAGGGCTAGCATGAATACCTATTTTCTAGAGTGCTATCTGCTGCGTATTTTCAGAGAAAAAGAATCTCTATGACAGACCCCACTGGCTGCCCAGCCAACTACTCCGCTTCTGACTTATTCAAGTAGCCCCAGGGGGTGACGTGCAAAGCCAACTGGGGCGATTTCATTGGTCAAAGCCAACTGGGGCACTCTTGTTCTCCCTTGTCCATGAGTGGTCTAGTTCTGGCCAATGACATAAGGAGAAAGTGGGCCAGGGGTGAGAAAAGCCTAAGGAGACAGGCCTTTTCTACCATTCTCTTCCCTTCTGTTTGGGAAGATGTGATGCCTGGTGCTCTGCAGCCATCTTGGGACCATGAGGAGAGGACAATACAGCAGAAAGACAGAAAGTTCTCATTGACATGCTGAGCTATTACGCTAACCTAGACGCACCAACCTCTAGATGCCTTGTTATGTGAAATAATAAAGAGATTTTACCACTGAAGCCAGTTTCAGTTGGGTCTTCCATAGCAGGAGAACACACCCCAACCCATAAAACCACGTCACTTGTTCTTACTTTGGAGAGTAATTGCAGACGAGGTAGACCGCATTCTCCCAAACATCTCCCCAGACATTCATCCTCTCGCAGGTGTTCACAGCACAGCCAATCTTGGTGGTTGTGGCCCAAACTATCTGAAAAGATGACATCCATACATCTGAGCTCAAGGGACAAATGACCAGGGTGATATAATCTGGTCTGGATCCACAAGGTGCTGGCACTAAAGGGGTGTGTGGTGAAGAGGTGAAGGACCAGATTCCTCCCCTAACCCATTAAAGAGCCACACATTCCTTTAAAACAAAAGCAAACAAAAAAAAAGAACAAAAAAACACACAAGGAAAATTCCCCAGCAATGTAAAGCTGCCACAGAAGTTTCCAGCGCTTACTCTCAGTTTCCATATTTGTGAACTGGCCACAAACAGCCTGGCCCACCAGCTATACTTTGAGTAGTGCTGAATTAAAGGAAAAACTTAAGGCAATGATAGAGCAGAGGTTTTCTGACTGGGCAACAGTCCCACAGGGCCAGGTGAGTGACAGTGTTTGGGGGTGCCAGGCTGAGGTCACACCTGATCTTCAGCCTTACCTGTGTGTAGTGGGTGCACATGGCCCCAGAGCACCTCTCTGGACACCAGGGGTTGCACTCGTGGGGGTAGGGGTAGGTGTAGTCCTTCACCTCGTCATACCAGGACTGCACGTGGAAGCCAGGAGAGCGATACCTGCAGGGGCAGATCAGCTTGTTACGTGCCAGCCACCAAGCACCCAACGACAGAGACCCCCGCTGGCAGCACTGCCACCCATGGGGCAGCTGGAGGGGGTGCTTCTTTGGGCCAACAGCCCCATATCCCACCCAGTATCTGTTAAAAGTGCTTAAAACCCGAATTGGCCTCCTCTGGGTTCCAGGAGTGTCCCTGGGTGACCTACAAGCCACCAGTGTGTGTGGGAAACTTTTACCTGGCTCCCGGTGAGTTCTTTTTTATGTGAATAATTATGTATTAATTTTCACGTACGTTTGGGGAATCCCATATTTCACAGATGTTACCGCTTAAGAACAAATCCCATATTTCACAGATATTACCGCTTAAGACAAAACTGAAGGTGCAAGTCCATTTACAGTCAATGTAGAGAAAAACAGTAAGTAGATAACCGAACAGATCCTGCCCAGATAACTGAACGGTGGCAGGGGAGGGTCTGGAAGTTGGGAAACAGCTGCCTATGGCGGACAGAGCAGGCAGGTCCCTGTCACACACACACACACACACACACACACACACACACACACACACAGCCAAAGAGCAGCCTAAAGCCTCACGTTTCTGTAACGTCAAGACCAGCTTCGTTCCTTGGCTGCCTGGGGACCCGAGGACTCAGACTCAAGGAAGAAAATTCATTCAAGGCACAGGAACCCACAGGTGTGCAGAGCCCTGCAGTCAGCTGGGCAAACCCTTGTACCAAGCTCCCCTTTGGGATTTTATCACCTGAGCCCTCCCTCGTCCCCAACCCTGAGGAGCACGCCCCCCAGCCGCTGTTGGTGGCCACCACCCCCTCGCTTCAGCCCTGTCCGCCAGGTTGGCACCGGGAAAGAAAATAAAC
Organism: Globicephala melas; assembly: GCF_963455315.2. Taxonomy (NCBI): domain Eukaryota; kingdom Metazoa; phylum Chordata; class Mammalia; order Artiodactyla; family Delphinidae; genus Globicephala; species Globicephala melas. Next base: position 58,756,876 of record NC_083332.1, on the reverse strand, counting down.
CAGATTGGAACCCCCGGTCGCTGTCACCAGCAAGTGTCAACAAAGCGGTTTCAATAAAGAGAACAGATGTGGTGGCGACTGGTGACTTCTGAGGGCACCGTGGGGACCCGGGTGGTTAGAGGTCTTATAACAATTACTGTCAGGACGCAGGGAATGGTGGTGGTCAGTGCCGTGGCTGGAGAAGCAGCCTCCCTTCCTGGAGCCAGCTCGGGGAAAGAGACACACGCAGCAACAGAGCTCTAGGGACACAGGGAACCCGTCACCAGTCTGTCTATTTCCCTGGAACCTCACAGCCAGGCTGGGGTGGTTTTGGAAAGAGAACGGTTGGCTGCAGAGGGGCCTTCAGAAGAGGCTCTCTTTTGTAAAGTGAGTTGGCAATATTCATCCAGAAGGGGGACAGTCTTTGTGCCCTGGGACCCATCAGTCCTACCCCTCAGAGTTTTCCTACTGAAATCATTCAAATGAGCCAAGGGGGAAAAGAAAAAAAAAAAAACAACCTAGCTACAAGAATGGAATGGCTTGGGCTTCCCTGGTGGCGCAGTGGTTAAGAACCCTCCTGCCAATGCAGGGGACACGGGTTCGATCCCTGGCCAGGGAAGATCTCACTTGCCGCGGAGCAACTAAACCCGTGCACCACAACTACTGAGCCTGCGCTCTAGAGCCCGTGCTCCACAGCAAGAGAAGCCACCGCAATGAGAAGCCCGCGCATGGCAACGAAGAGTAGCCCCCTCTTGCCTCAACTAGAGAAAGTCCACGCATAGCAATGAAGACCCAACATAGCCAAAAAAAACCCCAAAAAACAAATAAATTAATTTTTTAAAAAAAAAGAGGGGCTTCCCCGGTGGCGCAGTGGTTGAGAGTCCGCCTGCCGATGCAGGGGACGTGGGTTCGTGCCCCGGTCCGGGAAGATCCCACATGCCGCGGAGCGGCTGGGCCCATGAGCCATGGCCGCTGAGCCTGCGCGTCCGGAGCCTGTGCTCCGCAACGGGAGAGGCCAGAACAGTGAGAGGCCCGCGTACCGCAAAAAAAAAAAAAAAAACGAATGGAATGGCTAAATTCCAGTCTGTCAACTTCATGGCCCAAAGGCAGCCTTGAGGAGGTGATAACCATGGCAACTATGTAACAGAAAATTGTTTGATATCGTAGGAGAAGGAAAAAAAAAAGAATTAACAGCTGTCCTGGCCACAGTTACAGCTACGTGAAAACATGCCGGCCCACAGCCAGATGCAGCCCAGAAGCCCAGGAACACGCAAATTGCTGGACCAGGGCAGTGGATCGATGGGTTTGGTTCCCTTTAGACATTTTCTCTTAATGCTGTCACAAGACTGACTTCATAAAAAGCAGAAAAGAATGCTGGGTTGCTGTGGTTCCACGAAGTCACACCTCTGGACACACGGTGACACCTGCCCAGGTCCTTCCCGGAAGGGCACTGGCTAAAGGAAGATGCAGCTACTCGTGGCCCCATTACACTCCCCGCTTAAAGAGCTGGAAATAGAGTAAACAGGCAGTTGAAGGCAAGCACACCCTGACGTGTACTTTGAGGGGCCGTTTCCAGCCCCGGCCAAATTTTCAATAAGTGCGGCTCAACGAAAGCAGACCCAGGGACCCTGGGCCCCCGTTCGGAGGACTCGTGTGCACAGCACGTGGTCAGTGAGTCTTAACCGGTCAGAAGACATTTTGCTCATTTCCTCTAAGGCAGCCAGGCCCTAGCCCGGGAGGGGCTGCCAGCTGGCTTGGGGGCTCGGGAATGTGGCCCGGTTGACCTGGGGGAAGGTCCGTGGACGACATTTAACAGACACCGTCAAGGCCTTGGAGGTCTGGCGGCGTGAGTGAGACCCTGTTCACGAGTAGGGTCACAGTGGCTCTTACCTGCCCCAGTGCACGGCCAGGTTCTGCCCGATGGACACCAGCAGGCTGTTGGGCCCATGCTCCCAGATGCACTCCTGGGCCCAGGCCACCGCCGACTTCTCCAGCTCTTCATCCCAGGTCTGCAGGGGGACGAGAAATGGGCACCAGGAGGTCAGGGTCAGGGGTGGGTGTAAGAACCCAAACCGCAGAGACGCCCCAGCTCAGGCCCTGGGAGACCCCGAGGGCCGGGCTTCGGCTTCCGCGACACTAGACACAGGGCCTTCGTGCATGTCTCCGATGGGTTCCTTGCTCGGGAGGTGGGAAGAGGCCGGTCAGCAAAGAACCTAGAGGAGCCCCGATCCTCAGAGCACCTGCTCGGCCACTAACTTGTCGGGGACACTGGCAAGTCCCTTCTCTCAGCCTCAGTCTCCTCATCTGTGAAATGGGAGGATGAATAAATCCTGGAGATGAATGACGGTGATGGCGGGGATGGTTGCACAATGGTGTGAATGTAGTTAATACCACTGAATAGTGTATTTAAAAATGGCTGAGATGGTAAGTTATATATTACGTATATTTTACTATTATATATATGTATATATGTATTTTTTTAGGTAGCAAGAAATGCCTTCAACTCGCCCAGTCCTGTTACCCTCCAACACAGCCCTCCCTGAGTCAGGGGTCTGGGCCAAAGAATCTGCAGCCCTCTTGCCTCCCAGCTGGCCCAGGGAGCACACATAACTCCTCAAGAAAGAACATGGTGAACAAGGCAAGTAGGGTCACTTCTCTTCTGCGGAGGAACAGATGCCAAGCGGCCCTCCCAGCTGCGAGCCAGCGGCTGTCCCGCCCCCTCCCGGAGTCTTGGGGAAGATGCTGCAGCTCATGGGCAGCCAGGGGCTGTCCCTCGCTCTGGGAAGCCCCAGCCCTGGCACGCAGTAGTTGCTCACTGAAAGCCTATCGAGGCAGAGCCCCGGGACCATCCAGGAACAGGAACAGGAGACTGGTTGAACCAACTGTGGGACCCCTGAATGGAAGCTGCCCACTGCCCTCTCCTCCTCCTGTCTCGCTGTCTCCTTCTGGCCAAGATAACTGCAACTCCTCAACACCCAGGGGCAAGTCCTGCCCCAGGGCAGGCGCCTGGGGAGGGGGGGCAGGGTCACACCTCTGGACCCACCGCCCATTTCAGCTGCAGGGGACATTCTGGGTTTCTCCCCGACAGTGCCCCACCTTCAGTGCCCACCAAACCCTGTACCACTTCTGCCTCGGATCTTTCTCCAGTGCCCAAGCACAGCCTGAAACAGGGGGTCAACACCCTCTGGGGGCCACACTCAGTCAGTGGGAGACAGGCCTGTTGATAAGAGCACGCACCTCCCACCTTCAGAGGGCGGGGCAGTGAGGTGCTCTTGTTAGGTGAACCTGGGTACGGTGCCAGGCTCTGCCTCTTGCTGGCTGTGTGACTTCAAGCAAATGGTTTCACCTCTCTGTGCCTTTGTTTCCCTATCTCTAAATGGGCTAATGGTACCTGGAATAGGATTTGGGGGAAGGCTGAATGACAGCAGGCATGGAGCCCCCAGATGAGAAGCAAAGGAGCTCTCAGTCAATGGTACCTGGATATTAAGGAAGTTAACTTTCTCAAGCACCCGCCAGGGCAGTCATCATCTGAACACCTGCCCACTGCAGGTAACATTAGAACCATTTTCTTATTTAACTCCCCCAACAAGCCCAGGAGGTATGTTTTATCTCTCCACTGTTGCAGATAAAATGAACAAACAAACAAAAACCTCTGAGTTTAAGAGAGGTTAAGTAACTTGCCTAAGGTCACCCAGCTAGGAACTTGTTAGAACTTTAACAGCCCAGCCTCCAAGGGGGATCTTCCATCTTCCTGCTCTGCATGCTGCCACCAGGTGCTGGTCCCACTCCACTAAAATAATGGTTACTAAAATAATAGCAACAGTCTAATTCACATTTATTTAGTATCATGCATTGTCTTACTGACTCCACCAAACAACTCTGTGAGAAAGGGACTTTTGTCGTCCCCCGTTGTGCTTGGTGAGGAATTATAAACACAGAGAGGCTAAGTAACCTGCCGAAGCCACACAGCTGGCACATGGCAGCTACCTAACCCCAGAGCCCGTCCGCTCATAAGACCTCAAAATGGGGTATCTTAACTTCTGGAGTGTTAAGATCCACCTCTCAGTGCTCAGCCTGTTTCAAAGGACTGTGGCTACAAGCCCCAGCAGGCAGGGCCGAGCAGGAAGCCATGACTCTGAGACACTTTCTCAAATCAGTGTCACTTGTCTGGGTGGAGACGGGCCGGGCAGCACTGCACCGAGGATGCCCAGGGGGAGGGGACGGTGCTGAGGCTCGGACTGCCGGCCCCGCCCCGAGGGCCCCTGCGCAGAGGCGGCCTCAACAACACCCCTAAAGGCTCTGCTTCCCCCACAGGGGGGCTGTTGAGAAGGAAGGAGCAAGATCCCAGCTCCCATCCTGAGATACCATGAAATAAACAAATAGGAAAACACAGCAGGCTAGTCGCAGGCTGCCCAGGGCCTGTCCCTGCCTGCTGCGTACCCAAGCTCCTTTCCGCTGCCCTGAATCTCCCCCACAGGCACCAGACAAGCACAGGGCATGAGGAGAAGAGCAGCAGAAACCCAGCCTGCTCCCCACAGGAGGCAGGAAACAGCCAGGACCCCGGCGGGGCTGGGGCTCAGGCAAGCTTCAGGCCCAGGAGAATGCCTGCTCCCTGGTAGGCACCACACAGGGCCTTGGGGTGGGGAGGGGCACAGGATGGAGGGTGACTGATCCAGAAAGAGGCGGAGAGTGTCTTTTCCCCACAGGGACAGAAGCCAAATGACCAGTTGCTGGGAAGGAGCGGGGAGGAGTCCGTGCCCTGAAAAGAAAATCTACCCTGACTCTCTCCATCCTTAACCCTGTAAAGGTCTGCGCAGCTGCCCCCGGCGTTAGGCGCCCCACGTTGAAAGGGCGCCCACTTTGCCTCCTAAAATTATCACAGCCCCTTCGGAATAAATGTCTGGACCATTTTCTTCAGAGAAAAAAGAAATGGTTTCATAACGAGTTCCCAGAGGACTGGGGGCTTGCTCAGGGCTCTGCGCGGACGGGCATCCATTCATCCGTCCCACAGCTGGTGATGGGCCACCTCGCGCAAGCACAGACGTCGAGGGACTCACAGGCACGCGGGCAGGGGACCGACCGTGAGGGTGGCCGAGGTCGGAGCACAGGCCACACGGAAAGCGGCAGCTGAGAGTCCAGAGGAAGGAGAGGGCCTGGGGCCAGGCCTGCAGGGAGGTGGATACGGGAATGATGAGGGTGCAGCCCTCCTGGGGGGGGGGCGGGGTCTGTAACACACACAGCACCCAGAGGCCTCTCCGGCCAAAGGCAAGGGAGGGAAACAGGCTATCCAGACAGACAAAGGCTTGCGATAGGAGGCCTCTGATGCCGGGAAGGAAGCACAGAGGGCCACCGAGGCTCCTGCCTGGGCAAAGGCTGGAAGAGAGTGAGATTTAGAAACTATAACGCGATACCAGGATGCAGAAGGGGCCGGAAGAGGGCAAGATGGGAGGTGAAACAGCCCCTGCCCCCACTCCAGGGCTGAGGCTGCCCCGATAATCAGGGGAGGATGGAAAAGGCTGGTGGGGTCGGGGGAGGGGGGGAGGGGTTCAACTGAGCGTGGAGAGGGGACAAGAGCACAGGTCCTGGACTCAGCCGGACCCAGGTCAGCATTCGCCTCCGCCTCTACAGCTGTGTGACCTCGGGCCTCGGTTTCCCAGTCTATAACGTGGGGGGATACCACGGCGCCTGCTTCACAGGGCTGGGGGGATGGGACACGGAGACACACGAGTGAGGGCAGAGCTGGGGACGTGCACTGGGGAGCTGGCTGCCCCTTCTGCTCCGAAATGCAGGGCTTCTCCAGATGCACAGGGGACCCTCCACTGTCCCTTCTCTACTCCTTCCTCCCCAGCAGACACCCCATCACTCACGGACTCGGCCACCCCTCGCTACTCAGACGGAAGGCGCAGCTAAACGGTGGGGTGACGCTAAGGGTGACACAAGGACAGCGGTAACAGCACAGCCCCAGGGCTGAGCATCTGTGCCAGGCAGTCAACACACGTGCCGTTAGATGGTCACGGGGCGGGGGGGGGGGGGTGGGTGGGGGGGTGGGGGTGGGTGGGGGGGTGGGGGGACACATGAGGTGGGATTTCCAAAGTAGACACTGAGACTCAGACTAGCTAAGGAGACGTCAAGGTCACACGGTGAAGACGTAGCAGAGCTGGGGTCGGACTCACCACAGCCTGGCCCTTGACCCTCCCCCTCCCCCTCCCCTCCCCCTCCCCTCCCCCTCCCCCTCCAGGAGGGCCGGGAGCTTGGGCTGAGCTACAGAGAGGTGCAGCCTGTGCTGATCGGGTAGGGCATCCAGAACAGAGGCAGGGGGCCCTCTCTCACCAGATGTCCCCAAGCCTGCCATCCCCCCCTCCCCCCGCGGATGGGGCCAGCCCCTGTGGTGCCCCCGCGCTCACCATGTACTCCATGTTGGAGGCCGGTGGTGACACCTGGCCCCGCAGCCTGTTGTGAAGCATGAGGATCTCCTCCTTGTCCGCCCTGGGGATGGCCCTCCGGACCCGGGAGTGGGGTCTGTCCTGCTGGTACTTGCTGAGCAGCTTCTCTAGGTGTGTGACATTGGGCAGGAAAAAGCCTTGGGCTCCACAGAGCAGTAGCACCAGCCCCAAGGGCACAAGGCCGTTCAGGACACAGCTCATGGCTCCACGCTGGCAGCAAGGGCTGGGATGACAGGGGGGCCTGGGCTCCTGAGGCGCTCGTGTGCTCTGAAAAGAAGCAGAGGGCGGCAGGAGAAGTCGATCAGTGTCAAACCCACGACGGCACTGACCGTACTGGACGTCATTCTCCCCACTTTGCAGATGTGGAGACTGAGGCCACAGAAGCTGAACCACCAAGGTCCCGCAGGCAGGAAGTGGTGGAGCTGGGACTCAAGCCAAGGGTCTCCAGCAAGGCAAGCGGCCTGATGCCACATGGGACATCCTGGCTGGGTCTCTCCCGGACTCAGCTTCTCACGGTACCATCTATTCTCACTCGGAGTCAGCATTTGGACTCATTCAGGAGTCTACGGCCTGAATTAAGTTCCATCTCCCGCCCCCCAAAGAGATTGCTAAAGTCATTTCACATCACGAAAGGACGTGCCGTGAACCAGCGTGAGTGGCAAACTTCCTGGTCCCTGTGAAGTAAGACTCAGTTCCCAAAGCGATTGTCAGGCATCCCCAGACCCATCACCGCATGAGGCCTCACCTATCACGGCCCTTCCACGGGGCACCACCCGTGTAACCGTCATACACTACGACACCATCTCCCAGGACCCAGCCAGGGACCCAGCCATGCACTCTGCCAATTTGCTCCTTGGAGAAAGTGACAGTAGAAAGAGAGAGGACCTCCAGGGGTATCTGTGTGCCCACTCTCATCCCATCCCTGCCTGGCAGAGCCCCTAAACAGCCTGGCGTGCAGCCTCCCCCAGGCAGCTTCTGTCTGACAGTGAGCCCGTTACAGGCACTGCCGGGTGTTACCCTGTTGGCTGCTAAGTCAGTGGTTCATAGGGGTTATTAGTACCCAACAACGGCATCAGTAGGGCCGAGGGGACAGAAGATGGTGGCTGGGACTCCCGGTCCTGCAAGGCCCATCTTGGAGCTGCACTTCCCAAGGAGTACTTCTGGAACCCTAACCCTGACACGTGCCGGGCTGGGGGCCGTGGCGCACGGCCTCGTGGTCACGGCGGTTGGGATTCGCCCCTCTCAGAGACCCCCGGTGCCGACTGCCGAATCCCTCACTTTAGGACCCAACAAGGATCTTGACGATCCCTCCTTGCCTTTGGGCGACAGGCCCTTTTCCCAAATAACGCCGCCTACTAGCCTTTCTTAGTGTCTTAGGAAAAGCTGCCTTAGTCTTGGAATACACTTAGTAATTTTAAAATTCGAAGTTAGTTTATGAGGTGAATTTCCGCTGTGCCTTGTGTTCCTTCCCAGAACCCTTCCTGAGCATCTGCGTGGGCCCGCCACCTCATTATGCCGTTTCCAATCCTCACGACAACCCAGGAGGTCGGCCTGTTATCACTTCCATTTTACAGGCAGGAGGCTGAGGCGTGACGTGCTGGTCCCAAGGCCACTCCACGGGTAAGACTCGAACCCAGGTGTGGTGTCTCTGAGGATCCTGGATTTCCCATCATGCTACCCTGGTTCCACGGGGTCACACTAAAGGTCACAAAGCATGGTCTTCCCCCTGGCTTACTGTCTGGTCCAAGAAGACAAGGCGGGGCTTGAATGAGTGTGTTGTTCACCCTCTCGCCTCTGCTTTACTCCCAAGGAGAGTCGGTCAGTCACCCAATGACCTTTAGTAGACACCTACTTTGTGCTGGGTGCCGGGACACGAAGATGAAGAGGGCCCTGTCCTGGCCTCAGGGAGCTCCCAGTTGCGCGACAGGCGAGGAAACCCACAGCCCCTACCCAGCGGGACAGGCCTGACCAGACAGCGCGGGGAGCTGGAGGGAGGGGCTCCAGGGCCCCCCTGGATGGGGGGGAGGCAGCCAAGCCTGGACGCTGACCCACCCGGAACCCCGGGTGGCCCCTCTGGTCTTCTCCTATACCGGCAACAGCTGCGTTTTCACCAGTCGCGTGGTCTGGGGCTGCAAGCCGGCAGCTGGAGGAGGACATCCTCAAGGGCGCATCCAGGGCATCCCAGGAGGCAGAGCTGCAGCGGAGGAGCTATGGGAACGCAGCAGTTCCCATCTCCAACCCTGGAAACTCTCCAGGGTCCTGACCGAGCTTACGCCATCTAGGGGGAGGCCCGACTCCTTGGAGTGGGTGAGATGTGGCCTCTCTCCCGAGGAGTTCCCTTTGGGGCAGAGCCTCAGGGACCTGGGTGAGGGTGGGGGACTTCTGAGTGCTCGCTCGCCCTGTGGGCATCAAGCCAGAGACGCAGACGCTCTCAGGGTCCCTGACGTCTCCCTGCTTAGTCACACCACCATATACGAGCATTTCCCAGCGGCAGAGGCCAGGCTGAAAAGGATGCCAAAACGCACTGACACTGGGTTAAGATTTAGGACAAAGAAGGAGCGGCATCGACATCACGGAGCGTCCGCTCGGGCATCACGGCCACACCCGACTGGTTTTACTTTTCAGCATCCCGAGGGGCAGGGCACCCCAAAAGGCATGAAATAGGAATTGCTTACATGACTCAACTAAACTGGCTTTGGTTTAAATCACCAACGGGCACAACTCAAACGACTCTCAGCAGGGGGATGGGTAAATGAACTGTGAGTCCGTGCGGGTGGAATATTATACAGCAAGTAAAAACGATGGCCTGGAGCTCTGTGAGTGTTGGCATAAACGAAGCTCAAATCTAATGTTGGGCTAAAAAAGCAAGTTGTAGAATACTATGCTAATGGTACTATCTGTGTGCATTTTAAGGCATATAAACCATACCTTGTATAGTTTATAGATATGTGTACAGGTACATACATCTGCGTATACGTGTGTATTATATACACATGTACTATACGTGTGTGTACATATATGTATACGGTGCGTGTGTGTGTGCGCACGTGCACCTGCATGTGCTTGTATGGTAAAACCAGGACTGAACAGACCAAGTTCATGGTGGTAGACGATGCCAGGGTGAGGTAAATTGAACCGGGAAGGAGAATATGAGGGAACTCACCTTGATGTCTAACATATTGTTTCTATTAAAAATCTCGGGACTTCCCTGGTGGTGCAGTGGTTAAGAATCCACCTGCCAATGCAGGGGTTTGAACCCTGGTCCAGGAAGATCCCACATGCCGTGGAGCAACTAAGCCCGTGTGCCACAACTACTGAGCCTGCGCTCTAGAGCCCGTGAGCCACAACTACTGAGCCCGCGTGCCACAACTACTGAAGCCTGCGCACCTAGAGCCTGTGCTCTGCAACGAGAGAAGCCACCGCAATGAGAAGCCTGCGCACCGCAACGAAGAGTAGCCCCCGCTCCCCGCAACTAGAGAAAGCCCGCGCGCAGCAACGAAGACCCAACACAGCCATAAATAAATAAATAAGTAAATCTATTGAAAAAACAAATTCTCAAGCAAATATTGCAAAGTGTAAGCTCCGTTCACACTGAGTGGACAGGCTGAGTTGGCAGGAATGTGATGTAGTCACCAGAGGAGGGTGTCCTCGGGGCCGGACGTCGGTGGTGAGTGCATACTAGCCTTTGGACTTGTCTACTTTAAACTTTTTAAAATATTAATGAATAAAACAAAGCAAAATGCCAAAGCATGAAAGGACAGTGAAACCACTGCTGGTTCCAAGTGCATTCTCCCGGCACGTTCTCCTGAACAAGGGTGACCTTACTCCGGAAGACTTCGTCGGCCGCCTTCACTCTGAACATTCAAGGGCCTTGCTTGGTCCATGGGCCGCAGACAGGTCCTTCCCTCCAAGGGTCCAGAGACAACTGATAAAGCCTCAGCTGGAGCTTCAGAGTTGGGAGAACCATGGGGTTTGTTTGTTTGTTTCTTTGTTTGTTTATGGCCACACCGCGTGGTTTGCGGGATCTGAGTTCCCCAACCAGCGATTGAACCTGGGCCTTCGGCACTCAAAGCACAGAGCCCTAACCACTGGGCCACCAGGGAATTCCCAACCATGGGGTTTAGTCAAACCTTCCCACGGGGAGAAACACAAGTGTAAAGAGGCGTTTCTCCAAGTGGCTTCTCCACCTTGAGACAGTCGCTAGCCTGGACCACACCAACTTGTCTTGGGTTGGGCCATGCGGGATATGGTGCTGGGCGGCGCTACTGGGTCTGAAGACGGTCTGGCCTGGCTGCAGCTCAGGGAGGGTTGGTGGGGTCCACGCTGGGGAGGGGGCAACGCCTGTACCTCGATGGCCTCCGCTAAGTTTGGGCCATAGGAGAACACTGAAGATTTAAGCAGAACGGTAACAGTAACAGGGCTGGCATCTCACATCTACATTCCAGAGCACAGCACTGGGCTGGCACACAGGGAAAAAAAAACAGAATCTTGGACTGAGCTGTGTGGCCTGCAAATTCCTGTGTCGAAGTCCTAACCCCCAGCACCTCAGACTGTGACTGTATTTGGAGAGAGGGTCTTTAAAGAGGTGGTTAAGTTAAAATGAGGTCATATGGGTGAGCCCTGCTCCAGTATGACTGGTGTCCTTATAAGAAGAAGGGATTAGGACACAGACACACACGGAGGGACGAGAGTGTGAGATACAGCAAGGAGACCGCCGTCTACACGCCAAGGAGCAAGGCCTAAAAGAAACCAGCCCCGCCGACACCTTGATCTTGGACTTCCAGACTCCAGAAGCGTGAGAAAATGAATTTGTGTTGTTTAAACCACTCAGTCTGTGGTACTTTATCCTGGCAGCCCTAGCAAACTAATACAAGCATCAGATAATAAGCGAGGAGAACTGTGTTCTAAGTATCCCACTGGCAGCTGTATGGAAGAGGGTAAGAGAGGAGCAGCGAGGCAAATGGGGAGGCCAAGGGTGGGATCGTGGCTGGAATCTGGGCAGTGGCGATCAGCGCTGTGTCACAGCACAAGCCCATCGGCCAAGGCGACTTGGCCGGGGCCCCGCCAGCCTGCCTTGGCCTTCAGCTTCCACTGCCGAAACAACTCGGTAAGAGCCTAGGGAAAAAGCACTTCAGCCCCCTTTCCATCTACAATTTAAAAGAAACAGACTCACAGACATAGAGAATAGACTAGTGGTTGCCAAGGGGTAGAGGGGATGGTGGGTGGGGTGGAGTGGGAGTCTGGGGTTAGCAGATGCAAACTATTATATAAAGAATGGATAAACAACGAGGTCCTACTGTATAGCACAGGGAACTACATTCAATATCCTGGGATAGGGCTTCCCTGGTGGCGCAGTGGTTGAGAGTCCGCCTGCCGATGCAGGGGACACGGGTTCGTGCCCCGGCCCGGGAAGATCCCACATGCCGCGGAGCAGCTGGGCCCGTGAGCCATGGCCGCTGAGCCTGCGCGTCCGGAGCCTGTGCTCCGCAACGGGAGAGGCCGCAACAGTGAGAGGCCCGCGTACCGCAAAAAATATATATATATATATCCTGGGATAAACCATAATGGAAAAGAATATGAAAAAGAATATATATTTGTATAACCGAGTCACTTTGCTGTACAGCAGAAATTAACACAACATGATAAACCAACTATACTTCAATAAAATAAATTTTTAAAAAAAGTTTTCCCAATGAGACACACACACTGCCCACCACCACCAGGGGCTTTCCAATGACACGTACAGGCCCCCACCAGGGAGGCCAGCAGGGCTTACATGGAGGGAGACCTACCGCAAGCCCGTTGCTGCACTTCTCACTTCACCCTCCCGATGATTCAGAGGTTTGGGCTCTATTGCTCCCATTTTACAGGTGAGGAGACTGAGGCCCCTGGAGTGTCAGGAACCTGCCCAGGGTCACACAGCTGCAAGCAGAAAACCTGGGGCTGGAACGCAGCTCCGTCTGACCTCCAAGCCGCTTCCTCAATGCCACAGTGCCTTCCCAAGGGGTGGGCTTCCTTGGGGATTTCCCGTCACTACCCACACAGGGGAGGGCCGCCCACAAACAACCCAGCACTCACTGCGACCCTCCCTTCCCTTCTCTGCTTCCTGCGCGGACAGTGGGGCTCAGTGGAGACAGGCACCGTGCCCCACCCCAGGTAGTGACTCTGTCGAGAAGGCATCCGTTTGTCGCCCCCAGGGGAATGAAACCTTTACATCATGGTTACATCTCACCAAGATACTCCCCGTCATGGGGCTTGGCACCCACCCAGTCTCTATCTGCTGACGTACCTTTGACTAAAATATGACGCCCACACCGACGGACCCTCTCTGCCGGGCACCCTCCAGCCGTCCTAACGTTCCCGAGGGGCTCACACTTCAGGGGGTCAACCCGAGCTCCCTTCTGTTCCTGGAGACGGAGGCCCACACTCCCCAGCTCTGCACTTTTGTCCCCGCTTTCTCCTAGGGTTGCCAAAGGCAAGCTTCATTTCTAGAGAAGCCCTTCTCCACTCTCTGTCCCTGGCCTCCTGCCAAAAGCCCGAAACACCCGCGTGGACAGCCGTACAATTCACAGAAACGCCGTCTGGGAGACATCGTCTCCTTGGCCCCAGTTGCAAAACCCAGCCCGGAAGACCACAAACAAGATAACGGCGCCAGGGTCCCATAAGCACATACCAGGGGGCGGGGAGGGGACCAAGAAAACTTTCACGCCCCACGGTCAACGTCCAGACCCAACCTGGGGTCAGATTCCTGCAGCACAGCCTCAGCTTTCAGATGCACTTGGACCCTGGCTGTTTTCTACCCCATTTTCTGGAAAACAAAAACTGAGCCCGGGAGACGTTATGTGGTATCTGTGAGGTTGCGGGTCTGGTTTGAAATGGAACCAAGGCTTGAAATCCAGCTTTCTGGAAGCGTGGGGAACTCTGAGCACGTGGGTGCTGCAACGTCAGCTCTGCCATCACCCCTCTACCCCGGCTAAGGCTCTGGGGACATTTAGGGCATCCACAGCCCCGCATGTCCCCCATCTAGCCAGGGGTCTCCTCAAGGGCTAGCTCCTGGGGGACGCTGCCGCCAAATTCAACTCTCAGGAACGAGAGAAAGAAAGAGAACGTGGTTGGAGTTCGATGTCATCCCGCCTGGGCTGCCTTCGCCTATGTTTAAGAAAGCCTGCCAGAAAGATGACTCGTAGGACGGAGCCTGCCAGCCGTCAGCCCCGAGACCGTGCCAAGCTCTCTGCTTCTGCACATGCTGTTCTCGCGGCTCATCTCATGACCCCAGCCTGCCCCTCCCCCGCCCGGGGCCCACTGATGAATGAAGTCCTGCTCGTGGGTTAAGACACAACTGCAGGGTCGCTGCTTCATCACGGCCCCAGACCTGTCCGCCTTGTTCACCGCTGAACCGCCGGTTTCTGACCTCGTTGGGACGAGGAGATCTGTACATTCACTACGTAAATATTTATTGAACACCGCTGGCGCCTCTGTGGGTGAACAGGACTGACAGGTCTGCTCGTGCGATTCAGCTCCAGGAGGCTTCCAGAAAGTGACGACCCTTCGGCTGAGTCTTCACTGCTGAGCGGGGACGGATCAGCCTGCAGGGGAGGGGGCAGGCCGGGGTCAAGGGACGAGCCGTGGTACGAGGAATGATGGAGATGAGGAACACGAGTGTTACAGTATTACAGGGTTCGCTACGAGGTCTACGGCTAATAGTACTGGCTATGACGACAGCGATGGTGATGCTCAATGCTCCACAGATGCACGGTGTGGAGGGATGTGGGGAAGGCTGGGATTAATAATGGGGAACACAGTGAAAAGGCTATTCTCTCTTCACCACGTTATTTCAAAGCCCCACCTCTGGGCTTCCCTGGTGGTGCAGTGGTTGAGAGTCCGCCTGCCGATGCAGGGGACACGGGTTCGTGCCCCGGTCCGGGAAGATCCCACATGCCGCGGAGCGGCTGGGCCCGTGAGCCATGGCCGCTGAGCCTGCGCGTCTGGAGCCTGTGCTCCTCAACGGGAGAGGCCACAACAGTGAGAGGCCCGTGTACCACAAAAAAAAAAAAAAAAGAAAAAAAGCCCCACCTCTGCTTTGAGACAAAATCTAATTTTTAAAACTCCAATAAATGTCTTAATGCTTGTCGGGGGCGGGGGGAAGCCCACCCCTAAACTTGAAACATGCTTCGGCTCACTGCATGCCTGGGGCCTTGGACACGTTTTCCCAGCTTTCTGGGGAAGTGGGTTCCGAGACGTCACAGACCGGGTCTGCAGCGTGAACGTGACCAACTGGCCGGGACCTGGATTCACAGTGGTGACAGTCAGCCGGTTCACAGGCCAATGCGGTTGCAGTGCTGGGTCCCCTTCCAGGGCTCAGCTCGGCTGAGTTCGCCGGCCGTGGGTGTCGAGGCCTCAGCAGCCTGCCTCCTGTCTGCTCACACTTGCTGCCTTGCCCGCTGAGACTGGGCGCTTCTAGATGGCTGGAACCACTGCTGTGCTGGTAAATGTTTAACAACTGATGCTCGAAAAACCCCAAAATACCCACCCTGATCTGCAGTGTCTGCCAATTCTCTTGGTGTAAATATTCCCACCACGGCAACTTGAAGCCACCAACGTGGGGTCACTGAGCATGGAGTTTCTGGAAAGAGCCTCATGATAACACAGAATGATGTCGTTTTTCCATCACATGCACAGAATAGACATCAACCACCTCAAGGGCAGAGAGAATAGTAAAGCGAGGTAAAAGAATTAGGATGCGCTAAGTTTTGAGTATTTATTACCTTTGTTTTAAATAAGACTTATTTCACTATAAGTTTATATAACATTTAATGTTGGTGGTGTTCACGGGGAGTTATACTCAACATTTTGTAATAACCTATAAGGGAAAAAAAAGTATCTAGAAATACGGGTATATATACATATATGTGTATATAACTGAATCACTGTGCTGTACACCTGAAACTTACACGACATTGTACATCAACGATACTTCAATTAAAAAAAAACAAAATGATGGTTGGGTTGACCTTTTCAGAAACTTAACCACAACTTTTCTGAATACTTAACCACGGGCTCTCACAAGCCGGGACAAGCCAGCATGACCCAGTCGGCCAGTTCCAGCACAGCACTGGCCAACTGGGTCTTATTCAACTTGAATCCTCAGCGCGTATTAACTGCCCAGCAAACACTTATCCCCAATAACCCAGCCAACACTTGATGAGTGAGGACGAAGCGGCAGATGTTGTTCTGGGTCCTCTACTCCCAGAATCTCCTCTGCACAGACTGATGGGGTCACTGCAATTATGATCCCTATTTTACAGATGAGAAAACTGAGGCTCAACACAGACAAGCGGCTTGCTCACAGTCATACAGAGTGCCTGCATACAGGAGCCTGACTGCCTACCCATCCTGCTCTCCAAAGAGTCAGGGCAGTTCTGACCTGTGCCCCGACGTCAGCCGGACTCAGCGAGAGACCTCGAGGCTAACCCCCAAGCCCAGGGTGCCCCAGGCTCCTCTCTTCTTCAGAAGCACAAGGGAGAACTCAAAACGTGAGCAAGGCCAAGGGCAGAGCAGAGTCAGACCCACAAACCACCCAGAAATTCCAGGAATGAAGTGGTGGCTGGGCGGAGGGGGGCGGGACACCCCAGCCTGTCTCAGGCAGATCCCAGGACTGGGTAAGTATCAGACACCCCAGGGGTGGGGATCTCCCTCCTCCACTGGAGCCAGTTTTCCTTAAACCTTTCTCAACAGAATTAGGGCACGACAATGGAGGAAACAGGCCTTCCCTTCCCTTGCCAACTGCTCTGCCCTCAACCCCACAAAGATAGACACTAGGCTTAACAAAAATGCCACCCCACGCCGCCCCGCTGCAGGCACTCTTTCCTCCTGTCCCCTCAGCCAGAGATACATCCTTATGGGACACACAGGGCAACATCTCGGGATGCTTACTTGAACAAATACAATATACAAAACCCATTCAGTTTTTTAAATACTATGCTGAGAATATACACAGTTCTGAACAAAAAGAGAACACTCCCTCAACAATCATTTACTTAATCTACTCTGTGTGAAAAAAAAAGAACTAAAAACCAGGTTTGTTCAGTGCAAGCCAAGATAATATATGAGAAGCCACTTTAAAGTGACCGGATAATAAATTAATATGTTCTTAAAATACCCAGTACATAACTCCTGGGGCCCCTTTCTCCCTTCTTGCAGATGTGTGGATGCTTCCTTGGAAACAATGCTCCCAGCAAAGCTTTAGATAGATGGCAGGAAACCTCCACCTCCAAGGGACAAGAAATCAAGGACCCCCAGGAGGCAGCGTCGATAAGCGTGGACATGGGGTCAACCCTAGTTCGAATCCTGACTCCACATCATTGAGCTGGGTGCTGCCCAGAGGGTCCCTCAACCTCGTGGAGTCTCCAGTTCCTCATGGGCAAAACGAAGCCCTGAATTTCTCCCAGGGCTGGGGGAGGATGTGCAGAGTATAGAGATGCTGGTTCTAAAGAGCCCAGCAGCAGAGTCCCAGGATCTACCGGTGCTTAATGGCTGTTCCTTCCCTTCCTCCTCCTGGGTGAATTCGGGCATCCCAGATCATCTCTGCTCCAGGCTACGAGGCTGACAGCACCTGGACCAGCCTCCCACCTGAAATGCATGATTCACTGGTATTGGGTGGTACCTGCAAGGATGAGTCACAGCCTTGAACCAAGCTCAAGAATTCTATAGCAGCAGGTTATGGAATCTCCACACTGCTTCACAGAGGAACATCCCCAGGGCAACCCTCACACGGCCACGGAGTCCCTGGGATAGGCCAGTGAACAAGCCTCTGTCCCCAGGAATCGGGGGGCGGGGAGGGAGGGAACATCGCAGCAAATAGACGATACAGAGGCTGGAGGAAGACAGCCCCGGGACACGGGATAGTGAGGCTGGGCAGAGGGAGGGGCAGGGACCACTCTGGCTGGGGTGAACTCCAGGCAGCAGGAACCGCAAGCACAAAGACTCTGAGATGGTCACCATCTTGGCTTGACCAAGGAAGGGTGCAAAGCCAGTGTGGCCGGGGAGAAATGGGGTCACAGAGGCGAGCAGGGCCAAGCAGCCAGGGGCCTTGGGGGCCATGACAAGGATTTTATTCTAAATGCATGAAGGCGGAACTTCGCTGGTGGTCCAGTGGTTAAGGCTCTGCCCTTCTACTGCAGGGGGTGCAGGTTTGTTCCCTGGCTGGGGAACTAAGATCCCGCGTGCCATGTGGCATGGCCATAAAATAAAAACAATAAAAAATTTAAAAAATAATTGCAAAGAGGGGTGTGTGTGTGTGTGTGTGTGTGTGCGTGCGTGTCGGGTGCAGGGCAGATGAAGCCGATGGTGACAGGGTCTGATTTATGCTTTGAGAGCCTGGCAGATGTAGCATTGCAGACGAAGCTCACAGACATAACACTGAACCAAAGCCAGACTCCAGTGATGAAACATGCATGGTTCATTTACGTAAAGTTCAAAACCAGGCAAAACCAACCTATACCGTCAGAAGTCCGGAAGTGGTTACTCTGGGAGGTGGGGCTATGGGAGGGTTCCTGGGGGACGGTCAGGCTCTGTAGCTCTGGGGCCACGGCACGGGTACGCGCACTTGGAGAAAATGCATCCCCCGACGCACGAATGCATGTGCATTCTTCTCTAGCATGTTGAACTTTAATAAAAAGTTTAAGAGAAATTTAAAGAAGTTCTGGCTTCTGTTGGAAGAACGGCTCCAGAGAAGCTGGAGAACAGATTATGCAAGAGAAAATCCTCCAGGGCTCCCCCAAGGAGGCTCCGCAATGAGACAAGTCCGGGGCCGGGTCTCCTACAGCCCTTCAAAGTGAACTTGAAGGTGCTGGAGCCCAGATAAAGCTCCGTGCTGCCAGAGCCTCCCACTTGGGCCAGACACCGACTCTCCCAGACAGGGCCCAGTTCATCCCCCGTCTGAAGGGCACTTTGTCCAGCGATGCCAAAGCCGAAAATATCTCAGTCCCCGGGAAGCCCGGCCTTGAAGGTTCCCGGGAATAAACAGTGTTTTTACAGCAGCCCGCGCTTCCCCCATGAGAACAGACTGGCTGTGTTGGGAGCTGGTTTGGGGGCGGGATGGGGAGGTGCAGCGCACACGTGCATACACACAGATGTATTTTAAATGCTGGGAGGGAAACAACCCATTCTTTCACAGGGGCCGCTTAGGGGTTACAAACAGACGGACTTCACAAGCTCCTGGGCACGCGGGGCTCTAAATACAGGCGGAAGGAAAAGGCGGGAATCCTCAGGACACTTGCTCGGGCCCCAGAGCAACGGGTGCCAACGCCGAGCGCTCTTCCAGGAGAAAGTCCTAGGCGCACGTCAAGAGCTTGTTCTCAGGGGCCTCGGCTCTGGACAGAAGAGGTCATTCTAGCTCCCAAGCCACTGGCTCCATTCTCGCCACGTGATCTGTTTCTGGTCATACCAGGTCCTGTAAACAGAACCTTCTGCCCCCATCAGCCAGCCCCGCCCACCCCATTCTGGGGCCGGGGCCCAGGGCAAGTCTTCTCAGCTTTCCAGGGCAATGGGTCCCACCCTGGAGCCCGCACCAGAAAGTGCTGGAAGCCGCGTGAAAATGCAGATTGCCGCCCCCCCCATAGCTCTAGGAGGCCTGGGGCAGGGCCTGAGAATCGGCATTTGGACGAGCTCCTGGGAGCCGCTGCTGGTCCGGGGACCCCACTCTGAGAACCGCTGCTCTAGGTGGTAACAGCCTCTCAAATTTTCTCACGCCGCACCTCAGTCCAGTGTCTCCCGAACTCCAGCCCTTGGCACACCCCCTTCCCCAAGCTTTGCCCACCTTCCTACCATCTCCCTGTTCTAGTTCACACTTCGTATTTTATTGAAGTTGGCTTGCTTTGGGGGTTCAAAGAAATTTACTTTAAAAAGGGAACCTTCTCTCAGCAGCAGGGGCAGAGAACCTGAGGCTAGAGGAAAACGGAGCACGAGGAAAGCAGAAGAGAGTTGGGGCCAGGGGCGTCACTGTAGAGGGCGCTCTCTGTTGCAGCGAGGTCAGGGTGGGGAGGCATTCGGGGCAGAAGGCACCCCCTGAGACGGTCGCCTCGCTGTGACACAGAGGAGAGAACAGCGCCTGGGTGGGAGGCCTTTGCTGCTGGGTCACTAGACACGCTCAGTCACCTCGGGGACCAGCAGGATGGGCTCCCCACACTTTGGGGGATACTGCTCATCCCACAGTGATCTGTTCTCAAGTACAAAAGCCAGCCTGTGACTCTCCTGTGCCCCGCAGCCCAGAGCGGGAAATCCAAGCTCAGTACCGCTGACCCCACCGCAGGGCAGGCTCCTCCGCCCTGAGCCTGACCCTTAGACCCCAGACACCATGAGCTTGTCATTCTCAGGGTGCCAGGACCCTCCCCTCCTCCAGGCCTTTGCACATACCTGGTCCCTCCCCTTGGTGTACCCCCCAACATCTCCCCCGCACAACGTCACCTTTCCTTGCCAGAGAATACTGCCTCCTTGCTCTAAAAGGACTTCTAGGATCTTAGCAAGTCAGCCTCAGCAGTTGCCGGCTGAATGCCAGTTCCCAGTTCTAGAGAGATCCAGGAGTTTTTTTTTTGCTTTTTGTTTTTTCCAAAATGGCATATAATCAACTTTATTCATAAGTTTTTGGAAATTTACATCTATCCAGGAGTTTTTCAACACAAAAGAACCTCAGGGCGGGGTCCATTCTGGGACACCTGACTGCAAACAAAATGGAAGCTGGATTCTTTTCCCCTTCTGGGATTTCACCATTCTGTATTCACCGTGGGATGCGATCCAGAAACTTGGACTGAAAATGTGGGATTTCATAATTTATATTTTTAAAAAATGATGGTCCAAAAGTTGCATAATCCTCATTAGGATTTTCCTTTTTCCCCTAAATCTGTGGTTTTTGTCTAAGCTGACACAGCATTTGAGACAATCAGAGAAGATATATCTCCCTCGGGCTGTAGCGTGAGAAACTGTCTATCCCCACAGCCTTGAAGAGGGGGTGTCTGTCGGTGAGTACCCACAACTGCACAGCCTGGGGTAGAAAGCTGAGCTCCCCCAGGGCAAAATCTCCGACACGAATCTCTGTCAGTTGCTCTCCTGGTGCAGAGGCAGGGGAACTGTGGACACCTCCCCCCAAACACCCAGACGCCAGATTCTCATTCCTGAATGAGATGATCTCAGTTGATGTTTCTTCAAGAGGGAAGTCAAGAAAATGGGACACGTGTTCCTTAATACCATGTGACCCAGCTATTCTGCTCCTAGGGGTAGACCCAAACAACTGAAAACAGGTGTACAAACAAGACTGTGTACACAGATGTTAACAGCAGCATTATGCACAACAGCCAGAAGGTGGAAATGGCCCAAACTTCCATCAGGGGAAGAAGGGATAAATGAAAGATGATGTATCCATACACTGGAATAGCATTCAGCCATAAAAAGGGATGCAGCACTGACACAGGCTACATCATGAATGAACCTTGGCAACGTTGTGCTCAGTGAGAGAAGCCAGACACAAAAAGCCACATACTGTAGGATTCCATTTATATGAAATGTCCAGTATAAGCAAATCCAGAGAGACAGAAAGCAGATGAGGAGTTGCCAGGGGCCGGGGAGGACAGACGGGGAGTGATTGCTAATGATGGTTATGGGGTCTCCTTTTGGGATGACGAAAACGTTCTGGAATTAGACAGTGGTGACGGTTGCAGAACACTGTTAACGTACTAGATGCCACCCAACTGTGCACTTTAAAATGTAAAATTTATGTTGACGAGTATTTTACCACAATAAAACCTTTTTTTTCAAGGAAAAAAAGAAAGAAAGGAAAAAGAGCATGGCTGGCCCTACCAACCACGACCCAGATCTGCCTGACCCTCCCTGTTCCAGAACAGAGTGTGCTCCCTTTGGGACTTTATGAGGGGCTCCAGATGCCCTATCCCGTGAAGGTCTGAGAAGCTATTCAGCTCAATGGACTGAAGATGAAATGAAATGACGCCTGTGTTATATTTTCCTTTCTTGACAAGCCATGAGCCCCTTTGAGTGATGCTGGGTTTGCACATCTGGGACTGATCAAAAACCAGTGAGTCTGCAAAAAAAGGGGGGGAAAAAAGCTTCCTAGGTCGGGAGCAAGCAGACACAGAGGCACCTCCCATACGCAGTAAATTACTCTGGTGACAGAGAGAAGAAATGTTCCAGCTCCCACAAGCCCAAAGAGGTCGGCATTTGGGGGTCCTGCCTTTAAAAGCCAGTTTTCAAATGCAACCTACCACAAACCCCAGATATCCAACGTGAGGTCTCTGAGGGAGGGATGCAGTCTGGGGGCTTTTCAGAAGCTCATGCTCTTCGGCTGAGCTCCAGCCCCTCCCCATCAAGCCAGCTCTCCTTTCCAGACGCAGGACTGTGGGAGCAGCTGGCATTGCTCCGGGCTCCCCAGCGGGGCCCTCTGCACGTTGATACAGGTACCTGTCAGCAGAGTGGATCCCAAGCCCCTCTCCAGGCCCACCCTTAACCGGGGCCAGGGATTCAGAACCCACATGGCAGAAGCCTTGCGCAGCAGCGTGCTCTGCGCTGACAGTCCTGTGGCCGGCCACCGGACGGGCATCTTCTTCCAGAATCTCGGGTGGGGTCCAGCCAGGATGGCAGCTCTTCCCCGCTCTGGCCGTGTCACGTGGGGTACATACCTTAATCCCTCTGAGCCTCGACTGCCTCCTTGTAAAAAGCAGGACAGTCCAGCTCATAAAAAAGCCAGCAGGATAGGTCATCCGTGTAAAACCCCAGGCGCGTCTGGGCCACGGTGTGCGCCAGATAAACGTCAGCTGCTGGGAGGATTACAGATGCTCTCGTTACTATTCGTACTCCTATTTTTTAAGAGGCTGTAAAAATCAAAATCACTCTCTTCATTCTCCTCCCTGGCTGCGTCAGCAGGGACGAGGCTGGGGCTCAACTCTGCTGCTGTTTCACGCGGAGCCCCTCTCAAACGAAACGGTTCCTTGTTGAAGGTCAGGTTCAGACGCAGAGTCAGCAGTTGGGCAGAGAAGTACCTTAAAGGAGGCAGGACCCAGCCGCTAAGCGTGTAGGGTAAGTGGACAGAGAGACCTGGGGTGACAGCATCACACACAAGCCAGGGGACCTTGGGCAAGCACGTCACCTCTTTGAGCCTCGGTTGCCTCATCTGTAATGAAAACCTAGAGGCCTCGTGCCCAGGTGTGTTGCAGGTAAAGACGACGGCAACGGCCCTCAGAGCCAGCACACCAGCAACACAGCTCCCACACCTTCTGCTCCTTCCCCCACGTGCAAACAGCCAGGTCAGGGGCAGAAACCGAAAATCAGGTGCACAAGACAGAGAGCCCTGAGAGCTCCCCTCTGGGTCTATCTGGAGAAGGGGGCACAGCCTTCACCTTGACCTTCACATGGTCTCTCATCTGTCAGGCTCCAGACCCTTGGTGTCCTGACCCCACTGGGGAAGGCAGGCTCACCCTATTCTGCCCGGGCAAGGAGACCAAAGGTTCAAGGTAGAAACTCACAAGCCCACTCTTGGTTGGAAGTTGAGCTGGGCGCCTGTCAGACTCCCAGCTTCTCTTGACCAGAGGAGTAACTCACCTCTGGATAAAAGACACCCAGTTCAAATCGGACTGCGATGAGCAGACGTCAGCTAAGCCCTTCCTGGCTTGTCCACCAGCCCAGCCCTTTCAAGGGAGGTTCTGGGTCTGCACTGCACGAGGGGCTCGCCCTGGCTCTTCCACCTGGGGCTGCAGATCTCCTAGACTCCAGAGCTGAGCCCTCAGCTCCCAGCTGTCCCCCCACAAGAAGTTTATGCAGATATCCACTCTGGTTGAAGAGACCCAGGAACTCTTCCCAGACCTGTAGGAACTCTGATATGCCCCACGCCTGGACGCATCCACAGCCACATGGAGCTTTGGAGGCAGACAGAACTGGGTCCCAGCCTCCGCTCTGCCTGGACACTTCACCTCTCTGACCCTCAGGAAGACTACCTGGAAGGTTTGTTCCAAACAAAATCATAAAGGGGCGTGGCCCTGTAAACTTGCCAAGCAGGACGCACACGCCCTTAGGATCACCCCGGCCCTCCACACGTGGGCAGGACACATTCGAAGTCCTGCCACATACACACCATCAGCTTTCTATTTATTGACGCCCACTGTGTACACAGGAACGCAACAGATGTTAGCGAACTGCACAGGTGAGGGAGGAGTACACAGCCTCAGGGAGCACGATTCTGCGGTCAGACGGCCTTTGAGTCCTGGCTCCCTAGCTTGCAGCATGTGAGGTCTCAACCAACTTGCCCTCGCTGAGCCTCAGTTTCTCCATCTGTGGACGGGCATGCTGCCGAGCACGGTTCTGAGATACAGGTGGCGCGCTCAGCTAAGAGCCTGCACACAGTAAGCCCTAAGAGACGGCATCTGCTCTGGCTATTTCAGCTTCTCGGAGATTGCGGGAGCGGATCGTACGGTGCAGAGAGGAGAACAATTTAAATCACACTTACCTCCCTCCGCAGGGCTCCAGCCACCTCCTCGCCGGCGTCTTCTGAGTGGAGTGGCGGCAGCGTCAGCAGCAGCACAGGCACAGCGGCCACAGCGGGCAGGTCGCGGGATACGGGACACCGGTGCCGCCGAGAGATGCAGTGGGTCCGAGGACCCTGCGCGCCGCCTCTTGTAGGCTGCCCGGAGCCCCGGGGCCACGCCCCGCGGCGGTCGGCGGCGCTCATCGCGCCGCGCCGTCGCGGCCCCGCCCTTGTACTCCCGGCCTCGCCCCGCCAGGTCCTCCCCCACCCCACCGGCCCCGCCCCTCCCGGCCTCGCACCACCCCGGGAGCCCGGAGGACACCCGGAGGCGCGGGCGCCCGGGGTCGGATGGGGGGCGTCGCAGAGAGCGCGGGACCACCTGCGCCCAAAGAACTCGGCTTGACAAGAGGAGGACGCACTCAGTTTCTCGTCATGACCATAAAAGTATCGTTTCCATTGACAGCTTAACGATGCACCCAGCGCGATGCCAGGCACTTTCCACCAGGGGTGTGCAAATTTACCAAATTCCACTTCTCTGCGGCTCAAGTGGAAAATGGGAAAAGGGAAGCTATCTCCTGAAATCAGGAAGGGCGGGGGCTCCACCAACTATGGTGCAGAATATACACTTGCTAATTTATTTCCATCCTCTACGCGCGGATAGAAAACTTCACTCTTGACACACACACACACACACACACTTCCAGGGTGCGAATGAAGACAGGAAGACCTTACTGGATGAAGGCAGTAAAGCTGAGGTCCAGGCTAAGCACTTTACCGTCATTATTCCAGTACAGGTTCACAGGAATCCAGTGAGACGAAAATGATCCCATTTCACAGACTGGGCAACTGAGGCTTGGAGAACAGAGTGCCCCAAGTCCCCAGAGGACACTGCAGTTTAACACTCTAATCAATTGAGAGCCAGAAGCAACTGCCTTTGAGGGATGTAAAGCCAAGGCCCTTGTTGGCAGGGGAAGAAACCAAGGCTGCAGGAGCTAAAGGACTCCCCCGTGCTCCCCACTCAGTCACATAGTGTGGACCTACTGTGTGCTGGTGGTACCCAAGGGCGAGATGGAGCCTGTCCTCACCACGTTGCTTATTCCTGCATGAAGACACCGAATCAGCTCACTCAGAATCGACTCCCCACACACAACCCCCATCCAGTCACTCTGCACCCGCCCCTGTGCTATGCGGACGATCTCAGAGTCTGGGGCACCCGGACAGGTCAGAGCACACGGGGCGGGGAGGGGGTGTGGACAGGGATAGGGCAAAGATGAGGAAAGAACCTCAGTGATTGGCTAGACATGTGTGACACGGATTCAGAAAGCTGGAAGCTCTTGAAGATTTTGGTGCAGCTCAAATGCAGATAAAAAAGTTATCTTTTTTAAACTCATATTATTTTCATTTCTTTTACTTTTCTTCCTTTTCTCAGTTTTTGAAGCATCATTTTCAGCTCAACAACCATTCATCCAATACTTATTAAGCACCTACTATGTCCCAGACTCTGTCCCAAGTACTGGGGCATTTAGTGGTGAGCAAAAGACTGCTGCAGAACAAGTGTCCTCGGTTTCACAAAGAGCAAATCCAAGGGGAGAAGAGATTTGTATTCTTTTTTTTTTTTTTTTACTTATTTATTTACTTTGGCTGCATTGGGTCTTCGTTGTTGGGTCTTCGTTGCTACGCGCGGGCTTAATATAGTTGCGGTGAGCGGGGGCTACTCGTTGTGGTGCGTGGGCTTCTCATTGTGGTGGCTTCTCTTGTTGCAGAGCACAGACTCCAGGCGCACGGGCTTCAGCAGCTGTGGCACGCGGGTTCAGTAGTTGTGGCTTGCAGGCTCTAGAGCACAGGCTCAGTAGTTTTAGCGCACAGGCTTAGCTGCTCCGAGGCATGTGGGATATTCCCAGACCAGGGCTTGAACCCGCGTCCCCTGCATTTGCGGGTGGATTCCCAACCACTGCGCCACCAGGGAAGTCACAGATTTGTATTCTTGACGGATGCCTCTCAGGTACCCAGCCTCATACCCATCATCCTGGCAAACTCCCCACTCCCAGCGGCCCTCTGAGGCTGCTGCTGTCATCATCAGGAAACTGGGCACAGAGAGGTAAGCAGCTTTCCCAAGGTTACACAGCTCCCTAGTGGAGGAACTGGGATTTGTTTTTTTGTTTGTCTTCGTACTAGGGGAGAAATTTTATTTCACATTTGCAATTTCAATTAAACTTTGGTAGAATAGTGACTGTGCATCTGAATCTTAGGAATACTGAGCAGCTTCTTAGGGCCTCACTCACCTCTCACCTACCAGGCTGGTTCCCTGCTCTCACGCACACTCCCTCCCATCCCAAGGAACTGGGATTTCAGCTCACGCTCACCCCCACTCAGCTGCCCCACCTTGTGTACCATGAAACCTGGGGTCCGGGGGAGTGGGAGAAAGTGGTCCCTGCCCCAGCAGAGGGGAAGGGAAGCCACACAGAATCAGATTTCTCACGGGCCCAACATTTGGGTTGGGGTGGGGAGGTGCGGTCAGCACCGAAACACCCACAGCTCAGCTTGCTCGGGCCTCCGCCTCCTTTTTGTGGCAACTCTGCAGGCTCCTCACTGGTCCCGGATGGCTCTGGGGACACCTTTCCCAGCTCAGGTGTTCCAGGGGGGCTGTTGGCAGAGCTGCAACCTGAGGGCGCCTCTCTACCATGTCGCCCCCCAGCCGAGCTGCCAACTCCTGCCCAGACTGGCAGCCGCTGCCCCAGGACCCTGCACCAAGGAACTTCCAGACCCCCATCTCCCGTTTCTCCTTTCCTCTCCCTCTCTGGTCTCCTCTTCATCTGTCCACCTGCTTCTCGTCTGCTGTGCTGAGAGACGGGATCTGACCGTGCCCAGCACTGCCTGCTGACTTCCATCCAGCAAGCACTCACGCCTGTGACCTTGGCCCTGAACCAGGTGGTCTGAGAACAGAGAGAAGGACTGCCCACAGTGTGAACCCGCCGGGCATTCTGAGCGACTTCATTTCTCTTTAACATCTCAGTGGGGTTAACACTTCTCAGACGGGATGTTATGGCCACTGGTGCTGTGTAACAAAACATCCCAAAATGTAGTGGCTTAAAACAACCATCTTATTTTGCTCATCGTTTTGTAGCTCAGGAATCTGGGATGGGCCCCGCTGGATGGTTCTTCCTTGCTTCACTGTGTGGTTGCAGTCAGAGGTTGGCTGGGCTGCAGACGTCTGAAGGTTCCACTGGGCTGGTCGTCCGAGCTGAGTCACCCACGTGGTAGGAGAGCCACGTGGCCTTTCCAGGAAGGTAGTCTCAGGGTAGCCAGACTTTTTACTTCCCCCAGAGCAAGGCTCCCGAGAGAACCAGGCAGAAGATGCGGCACCTTTAGTGGCCTGGCAACGGAAGTCACAGAACATCACGGCTGCCGTGCCCTTGACACAAGGGCCAAGACACAGCCTGCTTGGAGTCAAGGAGAGAGGGCACGGACCACACTTTTTAACAGGTAGAGATCAAAGAATCTGCAGGCTTGTTTTAAATCCTCTCCAAGTTTTAAAACGGACACGATAGGGAATTCCCTGGCAGTCCAGTGGTTAGGACTCTGCACTTTTACTGCCACGGGCCTGGGTTCTATTCCTGGTCAGAGAACTAACATCCTGCAAGCTGTGCCGCGCGGCCAAATTTATTAGTTAATTAGTTAAATAAATAAATAAAACAGACACAATATGTGGAAACACACAGACAGTGCCAAGCACCGAGCAGACACTCAGTGAAAGATAATCAATCCTTCTCAGGGAGCTAACTAGTTAGTCCAGGGGAAGGAGGGTCTAGATGGATGTTTGAATCCCGACTCCACCAGCTTTGTGTCTTTGCTCAAGTCACCTGGCCTCTCTGAGCTGCAACTGCCTCCCAGGCTGGATCACCCCACGGGCAGCTTAAGTCTGAGTCTGTAGCCTGTGGGTCGTGCCACCTTCTGGAACCAGTGGAGCTGAGTTCAAATCCTGGCTCCTCTACTTCCAAGCCTGGCCTGTGTTCAGCTGCCCATCTGTAGAGTGCGGTGATGATAACAGCATCTTCCTTCTTCAGGGCTGCCATTAAATGGTTAATACATGGAAAACAGAACACGGCCTGGCACTTAGCAAGTATTAGTTAATATTATTGTTATTAGGGGCCAACAAGGTACAGAGAGAGGGGTTTGCTTTCCATCAACTTTTCCATCATTGTGCAATCTTAGACTCTAATTTCCAAAAAATAACATTTGAATTTGAATAAAATGGTGTGTCATGGGCAAATGGGCTCCTGGGAGGTCCTGGATAGGAAAGAACCGAGAGGCATCCAAGAGTCCTCCTGAGAAGGGACTGGCCACTTATATCCTTGGAAATCCCAGCAAAGGATCCCGTTTGTACCCAGGCAGGAGTTAAGTCATGGAGAGTCTGAGACCAAGGAAAAGGCCCTTCTGGTCATAATGAAGCACGATCTGGAAAAAGGAACGCTCCGGCCTGGAGAGGTTCCACCCCTCTCTCCACTCGCTCTCTTGGAACCAAGGTGGGCTGATGGGAGGACCACACACGTCTGCAAAACGGTGGGGTTGCGCCAGACGGCCTCAAGGGCTTTCCTTCCTATCTCGTGAGGTGGTTGCCATAGAACTAATGGGTCTTGAACTCACACCAACATCTTCTCACCAGTTGTTTTGATTGGCGCCTCTGATTTGGACACCAAGAGCTAAGGCTGTGGAGTTCCAGCTTCTCGTCTGTTCCTGCCACACCCATTCAGCAGCTGCACTGAGCCTCAATTCGGCATCAAAGACCACTAACAGTTTGAGTCAAGGAGACACAGGCGTACCATCTTGTGATGGGCATGGCTTAGAAAGAGGAACGAAAAGGACGGGGAAGATGATGACACCTCTGTTGACAGGTGCCGATCACGCGGTCCTCCGGGATCTCAGTGGGGTGGATTTGCCTGACTTGCCGGAGAGGAAGGGTACAAGTGTGAGCTCCGCATCTTATATTGGCAGGCAACTCTTTGGGGGAGGGGGTGTAAATCTAGGGTAAGATCTTGATCAATTGAAGTTGCAAGTAACAGAAACCCACTCAAGTTAGCTTAAGCTCAGAAGGGGGGCTCTTGGTAGGATACTGGGTTATTGGGGAATTCAAGCACTGCCAAGACCCTCAAAGAACTAGCATGAGTCCTGGAAGGGTGTCAAGCACGCTGGCAGTACTGTCTATGTCTCACACTCTGAAAGGGGTCCCTCCCTTCTCCCTCTGCAGCCAGGCCTTGCCCATCCCCTGTGGACATGACCATCCCACCAGCATGGGAGTCATCATCTCCCTTGTTCCAGGTTCCAGCTCAGGTTGTGCCCGATCATCTCCCAGTTCTAACTTCGTAGAGAGAGAATCTAACGGGCCCTGCTGGGAGCAAATGTCAATCCACGGCCAATCAAATGAGACCAAAGCCCCCAAATGCCTGGGACTTACTTAATGCCCCTGAGGCATCGGCTGACAGAGGCTAACAGGGCTGGGGGTGTAAATACCCCAGATCCTGCGCTCTCGGCTGAGATGATTCCGAGGTGGATGTTTCCCAGGATTCTCCAGCCGATCACACAGTTGTCGGCTGAATGCTGTACACTTTACCACGTTCCTTCCCTTCCCTGTATCTCTTTCCCGTATTCCTTGCATCTCTCAAATAAGCTGCCTGCCCTCAAATCCTCAGTTCAGGGTCTGCTTCTAGGAACCCAAACTAAGACGAGGACCCTGAAGTCTAGGGAAGGAAATCCAGGAGTCTCTCTATTCTCTGAGGAAATCTGTGCCTTCATTCTTCTATGCACTGAATATTAGTTGAGCACCTACTATATGTCAGACAAAGTGCGGGCAAATATAGGAGAGAAATAGGAAAGAACTGAAAAAGTCTAGCCATACAAAGAGGAAGGCTTTTTACAAGAAGAAATTGGGACGCCAAAGGCTGAGCTGTGGTATTATTTAACTATATAAAAACTATGACTCACACAGGAAAAGTGAACACCAAATCCCAGAATATGATGAACACCCCCTTAAAGTTCGAGAGAGGTAGTTTAGAGCAAATTAAAGGAATTCTTCAGCCAACAGTGAAAAGCAAGTTTATCCACCTCAAGTTACCCCGCCAAGAAGTAATACAGGCAGAAAATGTAAATATATTTTTAAAATAAATGAATGCTGGAGTTCACTTTTTATTCTATTTGATGACATTTACTGAGGACTTCCTTTGGACCAGGCATTCTGGGAATAAAGAGATGAATAAGGCAGACATGAGACAAGCCTTGTGACGGGGGGACCCCGGGTGGACAGTCAATGCATCCTCTGTGCTGAGGGCAGTGACAGGGATCTACAGGCTTCCAAGGAGCCCAGAGGGGGCGGGTGTCTGGACCGAGAGGTGAACAGAGGCGTCACGGATAGACGTGATGGGGGGCCAGATGCAGGTTATGGAAACGTAACTAGGACACACTGAGGAAGAAAAAGAGGTGATGTATCAGCTACTATGAGTGGGAGGCCCAGAGGAGAGACAGTTTCAGGTACACCTGGGACCAGGGCCTCAAAGAAGATGGTCACATCCCTCTCCCCTCCCCTGACCTCCCCCCACCTCTCTGGGCTCTGCCTGGCTCCTCTGTTCACCCCACGAGGCAGAGAAGGTGGCCACTGGCAGCTATGATTCAACAGGCCACACCTTCCACCTGGCTACAAATTGAGAAGTAAAATCCCAGGGAAAGACACGATTGGCCCTGCTCAGGCCACACGTCCACTTTAGGAGATGCTGTCATGCCCCATCCTGGTCCTTACACCCTGACGGCTGCAGTGCCTGCCTGCCTGACTTCCAGCTGCCGGCAGACATTCCTTTGCCTCTGGGCACGATGCCCATGGCAGGCCAAAACTGGCATGGAATCACACCCATTGGAACAGCATCAACCAATAATTTCTTTTTTAGATGTTGGGGGTAGGAGCTTATTAATTAATTTTTGCTGGGTTGAGTCTTCGTTTCTGTACGAGGGCTTTCTCTAGTTGTGGCAAGCGGGGGCCACTCTTCACTCCGGTGCGCAGGCATCTCACCATCACGGCCTCTCTTGTTGCAGAGCACAGGCTCCAGACGCACAGGCTCACTAGTTGTGGCTCACGGGCCTAGTTGCTCTGCGGCATGTGGGATCCTCCCAGACCAGGGCTCGAACCCGTGTCCCCTGCATTAGCAGGCAGACTCTCAACCACTGTGCCACCAGGGAAACCCTCAACCAATAATTGAATAAGACCTGGAGTATAAGTACCCCAGCTCCCTCACCGCTCAGGGAATGACACTTGCTCCCAGAGAACCCAGGGGACTATGCTCCAGGTGCCCCAGTGATAGCTGACATGATGCCCACTCTCCATTCGCTCGTTCCCTTTTCCCCCTCCTCCTGGTATTTCCTGGGATCATCTCCCCAATAAACTACTTGCACTCACATCCTGTCTCACAGGCTGTTTTGGGGGAACCCAAACTAATACACCCAGCCATCACCACAAGCCTGTGGCCGGGGGACAGGACCCGGCGCACGTGTTCACCCAGT
The DNA here is from genome assembly GCF_963455315.2 of Globicephala melas. Lineage (NCBI taxonomy): Eukaryota > Metazoa > Chordata > Mammalia > Artiodactyla > Delphinidae > Globicephala > Globicephala melas. Next base: position 58,725,391 of record NC_083332.1, on the reverse strand, counting down.
GGCCGGGGCAGCCAGAGCTGTTGATCCGAGTGGGGAAGGATCCAAGGCAGGGGGGCTTGGCAGAGAGCTGGCCCAGAGAGATGGGTCTAGAAGGATGAACAGGGAACACAGGGACATATTGGGGAGGCGAGGCTGGGGGTGGGAGCCTGAGCGAGCCTGCTAAGCAATGTAGATGTGAACCTGGGGGGAGAGAATTAGGAGCCCCCAAAAGGCAGACTTCCATCTGGGGAAGATCATGAGACAGCCATGGGGAGGATGGCCCGGGGCCAGGGGAGCTGGAATGGATGTCTTGGGGGGAGCTCCTGGCACCAAAGAGGACAGTCAGCCACAGCCCCCCAGACAGCTCCCTTTCTCTCTGGGCACCTGGGTGCTGGGTGAACCCCGAGCCCACAGGAGGGAACTAGGAACCCCAGCTCATCATCTACTGAGTGCTTTGCATGAATCCTGTCTCCCATCCTCATGCCGGTACTGTGAGGCGGGATCTGTGGCATCCCCATTACACTGAAAAGAAAACTGAGGTTCACACGCATAAATAGGCGGCCCAGGATCTCACAACAAGATACAGAGGCTGTGAGCCCAGTGGACCCCAAAACCTGGGCTTTTAACAAATCTGTGATGTGGTAATTGATCACTAATAGGTCCAATGGGGGGCTCCCTCTCTGTCTTTCTTTCCCTCCCTCCCTCCCTCCCTCCCTCTCTTTCTGAATCTATTCAGGTCCCGAGTTCCAACTGTGAGCTTCCAGCTAGCAAGGGATACCTGTTGAAGCAAGGAGGTGGTCATAAGGGAGTAACCTATTAAATTCTTTCGTTAGAAAGTACTAGAACATTCAGGGAGCTTTTTTTTACAGGATTTGGGATGGACACGCTTTAATGGTTTTGAAGTACAAACAATTATCCTGGAACACTCATGAATCCTTCCTCCTCAACCGAGGAAAAGCTTATGAAAAGTGATAAGGTTGCCAAATCATCAACACCCAGGGTGACACAGTTTGTGGCCACCCTGGGACAATAACGCCAGCTTCCCAATGCTCCATCTCAGTGCTAGATCCCTTTCACCACAAAATTCCCCAGCAGCGACACAGAATGCTCAAGTTGCCTCCAGATAGCTCATCTCTTTTCTTCCTTAAAAATAAGAAGCTTCTTGATTTCTAACCGAGTGCACTGTCACTCAGCTAAAAAATGATACTTCTCAGCCAGGCTTGCACCTTCTCCTTTCTGTAGAACTTCATCTAAGTCAAGGAGGAGTGAGTGGAATAGTTTTGTGTGGCTTCAAGGAAGTCTCCCTAAAGGGAGGGGGAGGTTTGCCCTTCGCGGTTCTCCTTCTTCCTTCCTGCCTAGAATATGGGCATGACCGCTGGAGTGCAGCAGCCACTTTGGACCATGAGGTACCTTGGGAACAGAAGCCATAAATGGTGGCACTCGGGTCCATGACTGATACAGGTCTCTATATCAGTTCTACTACCTACATCGGACTTCTTTTATATAAAAGAGAAATAAACTTCTATGCTTATTTAGGTGGGGAGGAGGGGTGGGGTTTTTGTTCCTCCCTAGTAGCCAATCCTGATAACGTCTTTAGTTTAAAAGTGATAATAAATCGAATGTCAGAACAAGGGAGGCTGTTTTCTGCTGTTATTGTTTCTTTGTCTTCTCTTTTGTTTTTTTGTTTGTTTGGTTGGGTTTTTTGGGGCTTTTTTGGGCCGCACTGCGCGGCATGCAGGATCTTAGTTCCCAGACCAGGGATTGAACCTGCGGCCCCTGCAGTGGAAGTGCAGAATCTTAACCACTGGATCTCCAGGGAAGTCCCTGTTTTCTCTCTTTTGAATCATCCGTCTGGAACCTCTTCATTCTTGGAGGCAAACAACAAAATGGAAGTATGATTATATCTTCATGAAAACGGGAAGACTACATTTCACAATTTCATGAGACTCTGCTCACACTGCTTTGAAATCATTAACCTGAAACATGCCTGGGTTCCCGCCATCACCAGGGTTTCTGCCCCCCCCCCCTTCTCTCCAATATCCAAGGAGAAGAGCCAGAGAACACGGATGACTGTGGCTGGGAACGCCTCAGGAAACGCAGCTCTTTTGGCAAACGCTACAACGGTGATTGCTTTCTCCCCGGATGACGATCAGGCTGTTCCAGAGGAGGCTGGGCCCTGGGTTTCACACCCAGGGTGTGGCATTTCTGGAAGATCCTAAACCTTTCTGCCAGCCTGGGGGGAAGCCAAGCATCCCCATGCTGCCTGTTCTCTCACGAACGGCACCCCCCAGTGTGTGTGCTGGGTCCTTATGTGAGCTGGACCCCTGCACACCAGCCGGGGGAGTGACAGATGAACAGAATGAAAACTGGTCTCCCCTCCAGCCCCCAGGAAGGGAATCACAGCACTGCACCCTCCTGCTAGGGAGGGGCCCTGGGCCTCTAGATCTCCTGCTGGACCTTGAATCCAAGCTCTATCCCTCTTGGCTTGAGACCCTGCGCAAGTGCTTTGACTTCCCCGTCCCTTGATCTCTCCATCTGTGAGATGGGAATAGTAACAGACTCACTTTACAGAGCTGCTGTAGTAACGAGTTAATTGTCAAGAGTTCTCAGTATCATCCCTCTCACCCCTGTCCTCTGAGTCGTCAACACTCCTGTTTCTTTTTTTAAATATATTTATTTATTCATGGCTGTGTTGGGTCTTCGTTGCTGCACGCAGGCTTCCTCTACTTGTCGCGAGCGGGGGCTACTCTTCGTTGCGGCGTGCAGGCTTCTCATTGTGGTGGCCTCTCTTGCTGTGGAGCACAGGCTCTAGAGGCGCAGGCTCAGTAGTTGTGGCACGCGGGCTCAATAGTTCTGGCTCATGGGCTCTAGGGCACAGGCTCAGTAGTTGTGGCACATGAGCTTAGTTGCTCTGCAGCATGTGGGATCTTCCCGGGCCAGGGCTTGAACCCGTGTCCCCTGCATTGGATTTTTTTTTTTTTGCGGTATGCGGGCCTCTCACTGTTGTGGCCTCCCCCGTTGCGGAGCACAGGCTCCGGACGCGCAGCTCCAGGGGCCATGGCTCACGGGCCCAGCCGCTCCGCAGCATGTGGGATCCTCCCGGACCGGGGCATGAACCCGCATCCCCTGCATCGGCAGGCGGACTCTCAGCCACTGTACCACCAGGGAAGCCCTGCATTGGATTCTTAACCACGGAAGTCCTGTCACTCCTGTTTCTATAAATACCGTCCCTCCCAAGCACTATTGCCTATGGGACACCCTCCCTAATCTCCCCCACCCCAGAAAACTATCAAATAAATGGAGTCTGCGGTCAGAGTTTGAAAAGCAGGGTAAATGAGCGTACCCGTGTCACAGGTGTGCCAGAACAAATGACCACAAACTGGGTGCCTCAAAACAACAGGAGTTTGTTCTCTCACACTATCCGAGGCCAGAGTCTGAAATCGAGGCGTCGGCAGGGCCAGGCTCCCTCTGGAACCTTGGAGGGGATGATCCTTGCTCTCCTCTTGCAGCTTCTGATCTGCCGTGTCCCCTCCTCTCCATATAAGGACACTAGTCACAGTGCATTAGGGCCACACTAGCTCAGTATGACCTCGTGGTATTACACCTGCAAAGGCCCTTTTTCCAAACGAGGCCCCATTCTGAGGTTCCAGCGGACATGGGTTTTGCAAGGACACTATTACCTTGACTCTGAACTGTGTGACCAAGAATACGGCAGAAGTAACGCTGTACTAGGCCTTAAGAACCTGGTAGCTTCCACTTCTTCCTCATGGGGCGCTTGTACTTGGAAGCCCACCGCCATGCCGTGAGGAAGCCCAAGCTGCCCCGGGGAGGAGAGCCGGCAGCCAGCACCAACATGCAGTTGCAAGTGCGGGTCCTCCAGACGCAGCTGATGCACGAGCAAAACCAATTACTGGTGCTGTCCTCGGGTGGTAAGTCTGGCGGTGGTTTCTGGTATAGCAGCGATAGGCAACAGGGACGGGAAGGGTCGATCCGCTCCTTGCTTTTACCGCACAGGGCCGGGCACACAGAAGGCGGTCGTCAAATGTTTGCTGACTGTAACAGAATCATCTCTGACTCCCAAGAAAGCACTCGACAATGGCAACAACCGAAGTCATTAATACCCCATGATCTGCTGAATAGAACGTGACAGGGCTCTGTCTTCCTTCTTGTCTAAACCAAGATAAATTGAGATTCTTATTTCCAAATGATGGGGCGGCCTCTGTGTTCCTATTAAATACTGGCCCTAATGGAAGACAGACTTCTGGAGTCCCTGGCAGGCTGTGGCGGGGTGAGTCAGTGGATTCATGCAGATGTGCAAGCCCTAGCGGGTCTCCGACCCGGGAACAATTGTGAGAAGGGCCTCTCCCTGCACACATGTGTTCCCAATCGTCAGTTGAATGACCTGGGTCTGTTGCTCACTGGGGCTTGCTGTCAACCCAAGCCAAACCTGGAATCGTCTCCTCAGGAGAGTCATGACCACGTGGCCAATCGTTAGCATGACGGCTCCCAGTGACCCCCGCCTCCCCGTGTCCTCGCCCCGCTGTGGCTCTGCCCCTCAGCTCCTTACCAGGTGGAGTCTATTCTTTGGCCCTCATACCTGGCTTGGCTGTGTGGTTTACTTTGAACAATAGATTACAGTGGAAGTGATGGGGCACCTGCTCCAAGCTTGGGACCCACAGGGTCTGCAGCTTCTGCTGTCACTCCCTCAGACCCAGAGACAACTGTGCTATAAAGAAGCCCAGTCTAACCCACTGGAGGATGAGACAATGGGGAGTACGGGGGGCTGGGGACCGCAGTACCTGAGCTGAGAGCCAGCCCCAACCGCCAGGCACATGAGCGAGCGGCCTTGGACCCTCAGCCCTGGCCAAGCTGTCAGTCCCCTGCAGTGACACCACAGGACCACCCCACAGAACCTGAGGATAATACACTGCATTGTGTGAAGCCCCTATGATTCGGGATGCTTTGTTACATGGCAAAGGCTGACCAAAACAGACCACGCCATGTAACCTGGTCAAGGATAGAATGTTCTGAAAGCCATACATTCCCCCTCCAAACAGCCAGCTTTCCCAGGGAAGAATCCCAGGGAATATTTTGTATTTCTCTTATAGGCTGAACTGTGTACCCCGCCCCCCAAATCTGCATGTTCAAGTCTGTTAAAAAGAAAACCACAGGGCTTCCCTGGTGGCGCAGTGGTTGAGAGTCCACCTGCTGATGCAGGGGACGCGGGTTCGTGCCCCGGTCCAGGAGGATCCCACATGCCGCGGAGCGGCTGGGCCCATGAGCCATGGCTGCTGAGCCTGCGCATCCGGAGCCTGTGCTCCGCAACGGGAGAAGCCACAGAGGTGAGGCCCGCGTACTGCAAAAAAAAAAAAAAAAAAAGAAAACCGCAGGCCCGAAATGGCGTCACTTGCGCTAAAGCCCATGGCAGCAAACCTAGACTTCATACCTGGGTTAACTGCAGTCTCCAGCAACTCAGCTCCTCCCCAGCATGGAAGTTTCTCCGCTCCTCCAAGGCTCTGTGACAGGCTGAATAACGGCCCCCCAAGATGTGCACATCCTGATTCCTGAAGCCCGTCAATGTGATTTATATGACGCGTTAGCCTCCTACGGCTACTACAAAGGACCAAAAATGGAAAGGCTCAAAACAACAGAAACTTATGCTCTCACGGTTCTGGAGGCCAGAAGTCCAAAATCCAGGTGTCAGCAGGGCCTTGCTCCCTCCAAGGCTCTGGGAGAGGATGGGTTCCACGCCTCCGGCAGCTTCCACTGGTCGCAAGTTGGGGTTCCTAGGCTCTGCATCCCTCCAATCTCTGACTCCATGGTCACACGGCCATCTTCCCTGTGCGTCTGTGTCCAAATTTCCCTCTTTTTACGAAGACACCAGTGACTGGATGAGGACCCACCCTATTCCAGTGGGAGCCCAACTTGATTACAGGTGCAAAGACCCTATTTCCAAATAAGATCACATTCTGCGGGCTGGGTGAAGATGAAACTTGGGGGAGTGCTAGTCAACCCACTACACATTGTAAAAGGGACTTTGTTAATGTGATTAAGGATCTGGAAATGAGGACGTTATCCTGAATTATCCTGTGGGTCCAGTGTGATCACAAGCGTCCTTACAAGAGCGAGGCAGGGTATTATGGGAACAGTGGCAACACGGTGTTCCGGAACCGGAGTGGGGCGTAAGTAATCTTGCTGCTATGCTTCCAAGCTGTAGTTGTGAATCCACCTAAATTTTAAACAGAAGGTGAACCTCTGAGAAAGTCAGATATACTTTAAGAGTCAGGATGTGGATTCGAGGAGGACAGCCTTGGCAGCAGTGGCCCTGGCATCAGCAACAACGGATGCAGTCACTCCAGCACCAGGAGGATCCCAGCCACACTGGCTGGGCTGCACTGGCTCAAGCTTGGGTTTGCCCAAAGAGTAGCTTCAGGACAGCAAAGCATGGCAGAGCCACCACCAGGAATGATGCCAAATGCACAAGGTACGTCTACCATGGAGTCTGGTCCAAACAATCATGGGAATTTCCAAGGGGATTCAAACTTTTAACAGAACGTGGCAACCAGGCTGACAGGGGCTGGGAACACTGGAAACCTCACCGGGCATCTAGGGGAGACAGCATTCGAGGTCTCTCTGTTGCAACCTATGGCCTTTTTAGCAGCAGCCCTGGCAGAGCAAAACATGTCTGGTCTCCAATTAAAGAAAATTTGTGTCACTATGTGACAAATTAGTCTGTCAGAGATACTCTGCCCCTACCATCACCCATCTTTCTCTTCCCTTTTTTTTTTTCAGATAGTGAAGATCTTCCATAAGCTTTTATCTGTTTTTGTTTGTTTGCTTTTTTGACTTCACAGTATGATTAGGTTCCTTGATGCTAGTTCAGTTTTCTAGGACTTGTGTTATTATTTTTAACAGTCACTTCAAATTATTTATAGGTGGGCTTCCCTGGTGGCGCAGTGGTTGGGAGTCCACCTGCCGATGCAGGGGACACGGGTTCGTGCCCCGATCCGGGAAGATCCCACATGCCGCGGAGCGGCTGGGCCCGTGAGCCATGGCCGCTGAGCCTGCGCGTCCGGAGCCTGTGCTCCACAACGGGAGAGGCCACAGCAGTGAGAGGCCCGCGTACCACAAAAAAATAAAAAATAAAAAAATTATAGGTGAACCTTATTTTGATTATGCTAATGGTGAAGTCATAGCTCCTTTTCCTTATTAGTACTTATTATTGTTTCTCAGTGTAAGAATGGAAAACTCAGGAAGTAATCCTCTAATATCACTTTTAAAAGAATAACGAATATTCTAATCTTTAACACTAGGAAGTAGTTCATTTCTGTTTTCTGGAATCTATGCCAAATGTTCCCACATCTGAAAATGTTTTGGTTCCTAAGTTCAGCAGTGATTCACCCTGGCATTCCCACTTCCCCGACTTTATTCTGCTGGTGTTCTTTGTGTCCCAGGCAAGTGATTTAACCTCTGTGTGACTCAGTTTCCCTTCCTGAAATTGGCAAAAAGAGTACCTGATTTCTCCCTACCTCACAGGGATGTTGTGACGATAAATGTGTTCACGGAAGAAAGAAATTATATAAAAATCTCAAGGTATTATTTTTATGGTATTGTTACTGAACAGAAATAGAAAAATTCAACAGGAAAAAAAAAGAAAAGGGAGGTGGGGGTCAGAGTTGGAGAAGGAGGAGGTGTGATGCAGAAGCAGAGGCTGGAGGGGTGCACTCTGAGGCTGGAGGAGGGGCCAAGAGCCAAGGGATGCAGGCGCCTCTAGAAGCAGGAAGAGGCCAGGAAACAGATTCTCTCCTGGAACCTCCAGAGGGAACCAGCCCTGCGACACCCTGACTGTAGTCCAGTGAGACCCATTTTGGTCTTCTGACCTGCGGGCCTGCAAGACCATAGATTTATGTTGATTTATATGCTGTTTTAAGTCTCTAAGGTTTGGTTCACTCATTACAGCAGCCAGAGGACACTAACACTGATCCATGATTCGCTGTGACTGCAAAAGGGCATCGGGGCAGTCATGAAGCTGGGCCACAGGCTCCCGTGCTGCCCCTCAAAGGGGAAACAACCGTGAGTCAGCTGCAACGCAGGGAACGACTTCCACGCAGCGCGGCTCGCACACCACACGGCACTCGGCTCAGCCCTGAGTCGTCTGGCTCCAGAGGTGCCGCTTTAGAGCCTCTTCACCGGAAACGACCCGGGTTCGCCTGCTTATTTTTCTAGCAATCAAGTAACACTTTCCAGATGCAAAAATCGGACAGGGGCCAGGCTCAGCCTTCATCCCCGTGGGCAGCAGCCACCCTCCACCATTGGGGGAGCCCCAGGACGCCCGCAGAAGCTCGGACCAGACTGGACGTGACCGTGGCCGAGACCGCGGGCAGAGACTCCGGGCATCCTCGGCGTCTCCCCTCGTTGTCCTGCTCCTCCGTGCACTTCTCATCCCCGTGGGACTGACAGCTACGCTCACACATGTGCTCAGAGGTGTGTCTCTATTGTCTATAACGGGGCGGTTGGAGGTGATGTGGGAAGTGGTACTCGGACTTGACAATAAGCAGTATCCCAGTTTCTCTCACTTGAGAGCATCTCTGCTCATTCAGAAAGTCTCAGGTCACTAATCTGAGATGCGCCACCCAGAGCCTCTCACGGCTGCTTCTTCCTTGACTCTCTCCTTCCTGTGATGCCTCCTGCGGTGGGAGGAAAGTTTAGGGTCTTTGTGGTTTTCCCGGGGGAGGGGAACCCACCCAACCCCCAGATCCTTTTACGAGACACAGGAGTCAATATTAGCATCCTGGGGCTGCCAGAACAAATGACCACAGACAGGGGGGCTTAAGACAACAGGAATTCATTTTCTTGCAGTTCTGGAGACCAGAAGTCTGAAATCAAAGTGCGGGCAAATCCTTCCCGCCCTTTCCAGCTTCTGGGGGCTCAGGCGTTCGTTCCTGTGGCTGCATCACCCCAATCTCTGCCTCCGTCCTCACACAGCCTCTCCTCTTCTCAGAGGGACACTGGTCATTGCAGTGAGGGCCCACCTGGGTGATCCAGGATGATCTCATCTTGAGATCTGCTACATGACCACTTGATCACATCTGCAGACTTTCTCCAAACGAGGTCACACTCGCCATTCTGGGGGTTGGCGCGTGGACACAGCTTTTTAGCAGGCCCCTTCAACGCACTCCAGCAAGCCTGGGCTCAGCTACGGCCACTCCCTCCTAGCCAGGCCACTGCAGCAGCCTGGGCCCACGGCGCTGCCCCATGTTGGAGCTCGCCCGGTGCACGGTGCTCTCCCCTCCATGTCGCACTGGGGGTGGCTCTGAGTCCTTCTGCTTTCAGCCTCCCCCTTAATCTCCCTCCTTCCCTCAGCTCTGGCGGGGGGGGGCACCCAGGGGGACAGCCCAGGGCACTTCGCCACCCCCATTTCTTTCTCATTCCCCCCTCCCTCACCCGGCTGGAGCTGGGAAGGAAGGATTTCCCACCTTCTTGTGTTGCAAGGATGCCCCTTTCACAAAGCCCTGAATTTTACTCCCCTATGGCTCAGGATCAGCGTGGAGGCCAAATTCAATGCACTTTTTTTTTTTAATTGCAGTACAGTTGATTTACAATGTTGTGTTAGTTTCAGGTGTACAGCAAAGGGATTCAGTTATATATATATTGTTTTGCAGACTCTTTTTGATTACAGGTTATTAAAAAATATTGAGTATAGTTCCCTGTGCTATATAGTAGGTCCTTCTTGTTTATTTTATATATAGTAGCGTGTCTTTGCTAACCCTAAGCTCCTAATTTATCCCTCCCCCCTACGCTTTCCCCTTTGGTAACCACAGGTTTGTTTTCTATGCCTGTGAGTCTGTTTCTGTTTTGTCAATAAGTTCATCTGTATCACTTTTATTAGATGCCACATATAAGTGATATAATATGCTATTTGTCTTTGTCTGGCTTACTTCACTTTGTATGATAATCTCTAGATCCATCCATGTTACTGGAAATGGCATTATTTCATTCTTTTTTATGGCTGAGTAGTATTCCATTGTATATACGTACCACATCTCCTTTATCTATTCATCTGTCGACGGACACTGAAGTTGCTTCCATGTCTTGGCTACTGTAAATAGTGCTGCTATGAACACTGGGGTGCATGTATCTTTTTTTTTTTTAATTTATTTTTGGTTGTGTTGGGTCTTTGCTGCTGCACACAAGCCTTCTCTAGTTGTGGCGAGCGGGGGCTACTCTTTGTTGTGGTGCGCAGGCTTCTCATTGTGGTGGCTTCTCTTGTTGCACAGCAGGGGCTCTAGGCGCACGGGCTTCAGTAGTTGTGGCATGCAGGCTCAGTAGTTGTGGCGCACGGGCTTAGTTGCTCTGCGGCATATGGGATCTTCCCAGACCAGGGCTCGAACCCACGTCCCCTGCATTGGCAGGCGGATTCTTAATCACTGAGCCGCCAGGGAAGCCCGCGTGTATCTTTCTGAATTAGAGTTTTCACCTTTTCTGGATATATGCCCAGGAGTTGGATTGCTGGATCTTATGGTAGCTCTATTTTCAGTTTTTTAAGGAACCTCCATACTGTTCTCCACAGTGGTTGCACCAACTTAAATTCCCACAACAGTGTAGGAGGGTTCCTTTTTCTCCACACCCTCACCAGCATTTGTTATTTGTAGAATTTTTGGTGATAACAGGCCTGGCTCTTGACGCATAAGTGGGAGCTAAAGGGATTTAGAAAACCTTTCTCTTTACCGGTGTCCACTTTCAGGCCTCTGATCTCAGTAAGAACTCTAAAAGCTAGACTCCGACTCCTCTCTCATGCTGAGCTCCTGAAGCATCCCTGGTCCCCCAGAGGCAGACAGAAGCCTCAGCTGAGAAGGGGAAAGGCCAGGTACCCCGAAACACAAAAGAGGAAGGGGCATCTGCGTGTTCTCGTATGATCCCCTTCCACTGACTAGCGGCGCCCACACTGACCCAAACCCACCAGCAGGGGGCCGCAGAGGCGTTTTAAAATCAAACCTATAGGAGGTCGACTTCAAATAGAGCTCAACCAGTTCCAACAAACGTCTATACCGCACAACCACAATCACAGGTAGAATGTTTCCACCACCTCATGCCCCTCCCCAGTCAGCCCTGGGCCCTCCCTCACCTCCCACCCCCCTCCCACCTCCCCCAGCTTTGCCTGTTCCAGCAGGTCCTGTAAATGGGGTCATACAGTGCATTAAGAGATGACCCTTCCCTTTCCCTATAGGTGAGCACGTTCAAGCCTCCAGCTCGTCAAGCCTGGCCAGTGAGGAAAGACTTTACAGTAAGTTAAAACTCATTGATTTGTATGCTAAAAAAAATAATACAGGGGACTTCCCTGGCAGTCCAGTGGTTAAGACTCTGCGCTTCCAACGCAGGGGGCACAAGTTTCGTCCCTGGTCGGGGAAGTAAGATCCCACACGCCAAGCAGAGCAGCCAAAAAATAAAAAATTAAAAACCACCCCCCCCAATAATAATAATACAGATGTCATGAGGTGGTTGTGAGGTTTAAACGCAAAGTGCCCAGCACTTCTTTAAAAACCTGTAAGCGATAGTCATTATTGCTGTGCCCCCTCTCTTCTCCGGTTTACGGCCAGAACTGTCATCTGAAAGTTCAAGCCTGACCAAGACACTCCAGCTTTGTCCCTGGCTGCCTTCCGGGGTCCTCTCCCGCTACTGCACCCACTTCCCTGCGCCTCCCCTCACACACACAGCCGCCCATGCTTCCGCCTCCTGCCGCTGAGCCCACAGGGCCCTTCCGTGCCCCTGGGCCTTGGCACGTGCTCTACCCCCTCCGCCTGGGGAGCTCCCGCCTCGCATGACCCAGCACAAACGCTACCTCCTCGGTGAAGACAGATGGTTGGCAGGTCACAGGTGCTTAGGTCACTGTCTTCCTCAGCGGCACCTTGTGCTTCCTCTTTTCTTGCATTTATCATGCAATTTACTTTACTCACCTGTCAAAACGGATGAAGTAAATGGAATCAACTGAATTACTGATTCGTCACTAGGCTGGAAGACTGTTCTGCGGCCCCATGGCCTGGGGGCTTGCATGGCTGGGGGGCAGAGATTACGCCCCATCTCTTGGCTTTGAACTTGGCCATGTTTGATCACTTTCTTTGTTCAAAGGGCTTCTATGATGGCCACAAAGAGAACAGGCCACACTTGGGGGACTGGGCACAGAACAAAGATGTGGGAGCTGGAATGGGATCCAACCTGCCGCCTGGAGGCAAGCCCAGCGCAACCTGGCACAGATCAGGTGATCCCCACCCCCCTCCCCAGCTACCTGCAGACGTGGAAGCCAGGTGACGCCAGCAACAGCATCTCTACGACAAAGACCATGTCTCGTTCCCTCTGTCTGCTCAGCACCAGCACAGGGCTGATTCCTAAGGGGAAGACGTTTCAGAAGGCCCTGTTAAACATTTCACTGTTCATCTCAGCCGTGGCGGAGAACAGACAAAGATGGGAGATCCGAGCACAACGGGCCCTCTCGGGGACAGCTCCGGGGTTCAGAGCATGGGTTCTGATGGGTGGACAGCCCAGACGTGAATTCCAGCCTCTGCTGGAAGGGCTGGAGCCTCAGTTTCATCACCCACAAAGTGGGGCTAACGACAGCGGGGACCTCCCAGTACTGCTGGAAGGAGCAGATGAACTGACGTAGACAAAGCTCTGAGCGTGGTGCCTGCTGCGCTGTCACTCACGCCCGTCACCACAATATGCCCTAAAACCGATGCGCTGGAGAGACACGCCAGCCAACCCAAGAGTAATTGCTGGACTTCGCAATTACTGGAAAACACTAGTCAGAAGTATGCTGCGGCCAGGGACATTCTGGAGCATGGAACACGCAGCTCCGCAGAGAGACACTTAGCACAAGGGAAGGGAGGGAAACCACAGGGAAAAGGGGAGCCGAGGTGAGCTCGTCATTGCTGCGGGCTGGGCTTTTAGCCATCACCTCACTTCTCCCAAATTTCCAGAACTCTCCATCTTGCTCCTTTGACAATTCAAACCATAGACACCACACCTGTGAGCTTGGGGAATAAAAGGCACGTGGCTTCTGGGGTAGGTTTACTCTGTTTCCTACTGGTAACCAGAGGCAAACCCAAATATGCATTTTTATTATTATTGACCTTTTCCTTAACCAATTAATTGTCTCATGACTGGTCTCATTATTTTAGGGAAAATGGCTACTTTCTGTACATCCCTAATGAAACTTCAACTTTCTAAATATCTACAAGTAAATAAAAGAGATAAATTAGAATCAGACAAGCTATGCAATTAATCTAAAAGAAGAGAAGAAAAAATGATAAAAAAGTAACAGAAGATAAGACAAATGGAAAGCAAAGAGCAAGATGGCAGGTTTTAACCCAACGATGTTATTTATTTTAAACATAACTGATCTCAACACTCCAATTAAAAGGCAGAGGTTGTCAGATTGTATAAAAAAGCAAGGTGCTGGGGACTTTCCTGGTGGCGCAGTGATTAAGAATCCGCCTGCCAATGCAGGGGACACGGGTTCAAACCCTGGTCCGGGAAGATCCCACACGCCGCAAAGCAACTAAGCCCATGCACCACAACTACTGAGCCTGCACTCTAGAGCCCACGAGCCACAACTACTGAGACCGCATGCCACAACTACTGAGCCCATGCACCACAACTACTGAAGCCTACGCACCTAGAGCCCATGCTCCGCAACAAGAGAAGCCACTGCAATGAGACACGCACCGCAACAAAGAGTAGCCCCCACTCACCGCAACTAGAGAAAGCCCGTATGCAGCAACGAAGACCCAACACAGCCAAAAATAAATCAAAAAAATTTTTTAACAAAAGAAAAGATTAAAAAAAAGACACCTGTACCCTTATGTTCATTGCAGCATTATTTACAATAGCCTAAGGTATGGAAACAACCTAAGTGTCCACTGATGGATGAATGGATAAAGAAGATGCTGTGAATATATACAATGGAATATTACTCAGCCATAAAAAAGAATGAAATCCTGACATTTGCAACAACATGGATGGATTTAGAGGGTATTATGCTAAGTGAAATAAGTCAGAGAAAAACGAATACCATATGATTTCACTCGTATGTGGAATCTAAAAAACACAGCAAAACCAACAAACAAAAACTCATAGACTGTACACTTAAAATTAACACATTATAAATCAACTATACTTCAATTAAAAAAAAACCTCATAGATACAGAGAACAGATTAGTGGTTACCAGAGAGGAAAGGGGCTGGAGGGTGAGTGGAAAGGGTGAAGAGGGTCCACTGTATGGTGATGGGTGGTAACTAGACTCATGGTGGTGACGACTCTGTAGTATATACAGATGTTGAACTATAATGCTGTATACCTAATACTTATATAATAACAAAAAATAATAATCACAGCAAGTTATTTTGGGTAGACATTAACAAGCAGATCCTAAAATACATATGGAAACACAAAGAATATAAAAGTCAAAACAAATTTGAAAAAAGAAAAAAAGTTAGGTTTACATTCCTATTCAAGATTGTTAACATAAAACAGAAAGCAAGACCCACACACATATGGTCAATTTTTTGTCTGTGAAAGTGCAAAGGCAAATTTGATGAGGAAAGGATTTCGAGTACCTTCAACAAAAGGTGCTGGAAGAATTAAATATCTAAATGCAGAAAATTAACTTTGATCTATACCTTGTACCATATACAGAAATGAACTCAATCAAATCAGAGACCTACATGTAAAACCTAAAATCATAAAACTTCTAGAAGAAAACACAGGAGAAACTCTCTGAGACCTTGGGCTAGGAGGTGATTTCTTAGATACAATATCAAAAGCACAATCCATAAAAGAACAAGTTGATAAATGGGATGACAATGAGTTGTTGGTTTACAATGTGTATAGAGATGATATATGTGATTACAGTGGCATTTAGTATGGGGGAGGGGTACATGAAAATATACTGTCGCAAGGGTCCTGTATTCTCCTGGAGTAATTCAATATGAACACTACGTAGGTTGTGATCAGTTAAAGATGCCTATTGAAATCCCTAGAACGACCATTAAAAATAATGGTGTTGGGCTTCCCTGGTGGCACAGTGGTTGAGAGTCCGCCTGCCGATGCAGGGGACACGGGTTCGTGCCCCGGTCCGGGAAGATCCCACATGCCGCGGAGCGGCTGGGCCCGTGAGCCATGGCTGCTGAGCCTGCGCGTCCGGAGCCTGTGCTCCGCAATGGGAGAGGCCACAACAGTGAGAGGCCTGCGTACCGCCAAAAAAAATAATAATAATGGTGTTTTCCATGACAAGAGGGAATACTTCTAAAACATACTAAGCAAAAACAGAGAAAAAGAGCATCATATAAGGGTACAAGCCTAAAAACATACATATACATGTGTGTGTGTGTGTGTGTGTGTGTGAGTGTGTGAATGTAAAAAGGCCAAAAAGAAATATTCACACATATGAATGTTGAGATTACAGAGGTTTGGGATTTTTTTCCTTACTGTTCAATGACTAACAAACACGTTTCCAGTGAGCACGTATTACCTTAGGGGGAAATGTGCAAAACAGGAAAATGAAAGAAATATGAGGGAGGGAAGAGAAAGAAAAAAACAAGGAGAGAAGGGAGAGGGGGAGGAACAGAGGGCGCAAAGGAACACCTGTTGCCAGGGATCTTGGACAGCAGATGGGGGAGGGCTTCCCCACCCTCTAAGGCACCATCAAGTGTATGACGACCTGCCAGGTACCTGCAAGAGCTGGGCATCCGGTGAACGTGGAGGAGACACGTGCCTGTCAAACAGTTCGCACCTGGAGCCGCCTGGTCTGTCCTCAGTATGGACTGAGGGCAGCTGGAGGCATGGTGCTGCTTCCCCATTAATTGAGAAGAGCAAGCAAATCCACTTCCGGCCTCTGTGCAGCGCACGCACAAATGATGGGGATCAAGTGCTTTTGGTGCGTGGGTGGGGTCCCAGGGTAGCCCCACTTGAGGTCTGTTTCTGAGATTGATCAAAATAATGAGGAGGGGGCTTCCCTGGTGGCGCAGTGGTTGGGAGTCCGCCTGCCAATGCAGGGGACGCGGGTTCGCGTCCCGGGTCCAGGAGGATCCCACGTGCCGCGGAGCGGCTGTGCCCGTGAGCCATGGCCGCTGGGCCTGCACGTCCGGAGCCTGTGCTCCGCGATGGGAGAGGCCACGGCAGTGAGAGGCCCGCGTACCGCCAAAAAAAAATGAGGAGTAAGGGAAATTCCTACTTCCACCTCTTGGCAAGCCCTAGGGGACGACGGGTCAGGGTTCGGGCCGCTGAGTCAGTCTTGCTGACCAGGACAGGCATGGGTCAGCGGAAGAGAAGGTTCTAAAGGTCCCGTGAGTGACGGGATCTTGCTGCATCTGCAGAAGGAGCCAACTCTGGCAGGGAAACGGCAGCTCTCTACACAGAAAGGCATCTCTGGCCTCCCAGAATTCTTAATCAAAACAAAACATCATCAACGTACAAACTCTTCAAGGATAACTCTTCTTTTGCCAGTATTTCCTGCCAGTAAACAAAACCCATCTGAGAGGTTAACGACTTAGCTGTTTACGAGGTCTCTGTGACACAGGGGCTGATCCGCCGGTTATGAATCAGAAAGGTTGTGACCAGCAGAACGCTGAAATTGCGAAAGTATGTCCCTGAAGGATGAGCCAGCCAGCCCGCTGTGTTTACCGGGAAGACGTGTCTTCAGAATTTGATTTTTTAGTTTATCCTGGCTAAGAGGCACCATAAAAATGGGCCTGGGTTTGAATCCCTGCCATAGTGCTTCCTTGCTGTGTGCCCTTGAGAAAATGACTTGCCTTCTCTGGCCCTCACTCCCCTCTGTAACCGAGGATGGTAAGCATGACCTACCTCCAAGAGCCGCCGTGGAGATAAACGAGAGGACTATGAAGTGCATATTGGTCAGGACGCATTAAGTGCTTACTAAGTGGTAGCTCTTATAATTAGTATTTAAAATACAGACTCTGTGCCACGTGCGTTTGACCCAAGTGTTCCACTGCCTAGATGCATCGCGCTCTGTTAGCCGAGACCCCAAGCACCCTCCAGTGGTGTCACAGCCTGGGACCGGGACACAGAGACCAGGTAGGACCCTCACTCTGCCACACCTGTCCTCTCTGTGGCTTAGTTTCTCCGTCTGTAACATGACAGGCCTCAGCCAGCTCCCTAAGAACCCAATCCACTCTGACCTTCTCCACTTTTCCAACGAAAAGCAGAACGAAAATCAGCTCAACACACACAATCGGGATGGAGATGGACGCACACGCGCCCAGGAGAGTTGAATTCAGGGTGAACCTTAAACTATTGTAGAGGAAAAAGGCTTCTAAGCTTAAAGCTGATTGACTTCTGGGTCCCTGCGATGCCAGGACGTGCTGAGTTCCTTGACACCCTCAGCTGCCATGGGCTCCCACGGTGACTATCATTGTTAAAAATAAAACCATGGAGGTTTGGTGCTGTCAAGATGCACCAGCACTGTCCTTCCTGCCTCTCCCGCTGAAATCAACTCAGAAGTAAACAGAGGCAGACAGACTGGGGGAAGAGCTAGAATTCAAGGCATCCTGGGGCGGCGGTGAGTTTCCACGCTTCTCCTGGTATCTCCTGGCCTGAGCTCATAGGCACTGGGAGGGAACCGCGCACCAGGCGGGGCAGAGAGAGCTCCGAGAGAACCCTTCTGTTTCTGCACTGGGCAACAGCAAAGGGAAGAGTTAGAGAGAGTGGGGAGTGCCCTGAGTTATTCTCCCTTTGTTCTGTTTTTCCCCGTTGTCTCCTGTCCCGGCCTCCAGGGAGTCTGCGGCAGGGAGGCGGTTGGGCAGGCACCTGGAACTTCAAAATCCGAAAAGCTTCTCTCTAATCAGAAAAACTCTGGTCCCAAGAATGCGGGGGCACCCCCGTAGCTTTTCCCTCACTCTGACCTCTTGCCACTTGGTCCTGGAGGTAGACAGGGGCAGGAAGAGCATGGCAGAGCCAGGAACTAAGGCCCAGGCTCTGTGGCCATGGGAGGGGGAAGGAGAACCGGAGTCTGGGGAGGTGGGAGGAGGAGGGAACTCAAGAAAGCGACCCATGAAGTGGCAGAGGAACTCCTAGGCTCATCTCTGTGCTGCACATGCATGGAACTCTCAAGACATATTAGAAAATGTTTTGAACTGAAAATGAAAATACAAAGTATCAAAATTGGTGGGATGCAACTAAAGCCATCTTTAGAGGGAAATTTATAGCATTAGAAAATACTAGGAAAAAAATAATAAAGATCTCAAATCCACCATTTAAGCTCCCACCCTAAGAAACTGGGAAAACAAGAGCAAAATAAACCCAAAGCAAGCAGAAGAAACAAAATAATAAAGACGAAAAGCAAAAATTAATGACACTGAAACCAGTGACAGAAAACCAATGAGAAAATCAATGACATCAAAAGCTAAAACTTTTAAAAGGCCAGTAAAATTTGACAAATCTCTAACAAGGCTGACAAAAGAGAGAGACAGACAGACACACACAAATGGCCAATATGCGGAATAAAAAGGAGTTAACACCATAGATAGACCACAGAGACACTAACAGGATAATGAGAGAACACCCTGAGCATCTCTTTGCACTTAAACTCAACAACTTAGATGAATGAGAACTATTTCTGAAAAGCCACAGATGACCAAAACTCACCCAAGATGAAAGAGATTTTCCAGGAGTCCTGTATGTATTAAAGTAATTGAACTTGTAGTTTAAAACTTTCCGAAAAAGAAATCTTTAGGCCCAGATAGTTTTACTAGTGAAAACTACCAAACGTTTCAAGTAGAAATAACACCAGTCCTACACAAGGAGGGAACACTTACCAATTCATTTTAAGAGGCCAGTACTATTCTGACACCCAAACCGTACAAAGACAATACAAGAAATGTGCATGGACCAGTGTGCATCACAAACACAGACACAAGAATCTTCAACAAATATTAGCAAATAGAGTCCAGCAATGTATAAAAAATACACTACACCATGACCAAATGGTGTTTATCCCAGGAATGCAGGCTGGTGGAGTGTTAAAAAACCAATCAACACACTCCACCATATTAATAAACTAAAGAAGAAAAAACACAGAATCATATGAATTGGTGTAGAAAAAAACATTTGACAAAAGTCAACACCCATGCATGATTAAAAACGCTCAAAAACTCAGAGTAGAAAGGAACTTCCTTAATCTGGTAAAAGACATCTACAATAAGACTAGGGTTGAATTCACACTGCCCAGACAGCCCCTCCTCTGAGCTCTCCCAGCCCCCAACTCCTGTTCTGTGACCAGCACTCACTGCTTTCTCCACCCCACTGCCTAGGTCCTGCTTTCTCCCACTAACTGTGAACCCTTCAAGACGGGAGCTGTCAGACTTCTCGCCTCATTTCATTTATGAGCTGCCTGCAACAAGAAGAAAAACCTAGCACTGAGTCGGTACCAAATAATGGTCTGATGAATGAATTAAATTCAGTTAAAATTAACCCAAGATCTGATTCTCATAATAGTTACGAGCATTCCTGGAGGAGGGGGAGGCTGTTACGTGATGGTGGAGACAGACTGGCCAGAGCTGCCTGATCCCCAGACCCCACTGGCACCAGCATAAATTCTCAGCGCAAAGGTCTCCTTGGCATTTACGGTACTAAGAATGGACAGAGAAGGGCCGTGTAGACACAGTTATTATCAATTAGGACTGGGCTGGAACTACCTGGGGTTTGGAAAAATGTTTTCAGATTATTTTCCAAGTGTTCGATGAAACCCCAAAGACATTTTCCCAGGCATTATTTCCCCCAGAAGTTGTAAACCCATAAGCATTTACATAAGAGTTTAACCCGCAGATTGAGGATTTGTTTGTGCTGAACTCATCCCAACAGAACGGCCCGCGGTGCCCAGACAACTTGTGCTCTCTGTATTCATTCAAACGTGGACTTCGATGCTTGCATTCGAATGCACTCAACTGAATTTCGTATTAATTCTCAAACCAGTGCTTGAATTCCAAGAGGGTACTGGTTTGACAGATGTGTTTCTCTAATTACTGGAATCAAGATAAGCCTCTGGCATTGCAACATGGCCAAACTTCAGAACTTAGAGCACCCCGGACCCTTGGTCTTCGAGAAGTGGGGGATGGGAGGGGGGGCTACAGCAGCTACCTGGTCTGGCAACACAGGCTTGGAGACACAGAGGAGAAAACATTTCTAAACTTAGAAAGTAAAAAATGCCCAGTGTAGAAAAACTGGAATACACGAATAGACTGGGGGCAGGTACCTACAGAGACAAGCACTGGTGATGTTTGGATGAAGGTATTTGCTTTCAGGTTTTCTGGGGAAGGGGGTTGTTCTGTTTTTGTTTTGCACTGGGCTTTCGGAATTGGCTTTCAAGGTGGCAAATGCATGGGTGAGATGAAGGGGCAGGGCTGTGTGATTAACCAACCAGCCGTTGGCCCCTCCACTAAAGCTTGGAGCCACCAAGATGCACTGGTCGCCCTCCTGTGGGCAGCAGGGTGAGCTGGCCCGGGGACCAGAAAGCAGGATCCCGGCACTGTCACTCAGCAAACTTCCTCCAGAGAACAGGGACACTGTTTTCTGACCGTCTCTCCAAGGCGGACTGACAGGAGGCGCTCCACGGTGGACGGAACGCAGCGACTGCAAACCACCACCAGGTAAGCTTGCTTCCTCGTTTAGCGGGACTAGCCGGCCCCCTTCCTAAGATTTTGGCAAGGATTAAGAAGATGCTGTGCGAAAACTCAATGTCACCTGGTTACCCTGGCATTTGCTTATCAGGTGACCATTCAATCACCAGTAACCAGGAATAAAAGGGTTTTCTATCCGGACTATAGAGTTTATCATTTTGAGAATCATTTACCAGTGGATACACTGATACTTTAGTAACTGGCGCTCTGCATATATTTCTGTGAGCTTAAATCTGCCTCCCATCCTGACCCTGGCCCTGGCCGCAGCCGGCCCCGGCCCCGGCCCCCTGCGGATTTCGACACAGAGGGATTGTGTTAACGCTGCGACAGGGACGGGGACGATTATAACTGCAGATTATCTTGGGTGAAAGAAGGTGCGGAGTACATGTTTTTGTTTGTTTGTTTTTTTTGGAGTACATGTTTTATGATGCTGTTTCTATGAAGTCCTAAGCGGTCAAATTCGCTATGGCAGTGGTTCTCACCTAGAGGTGATTGGTTCCCCAGGGGACATTCGGCCATGTCTGGTGATGTTTTTGGTTGTCACAACTGGAGGGGGAGTGCAACTGGTATCCAGTGGGTGAGGCCACGATGCTCACATCCCACAATGCACAGGACAGCTGGCCACACGCAGGTGTCCACGGTGCCGAGGGTGAGAAGTGATGTATGACGGACGTCAGGTACTGGTGACCCTTAGGGAGCTTGGGGGCCCTGGGGCCCTGGAAATACGCTACACGTTTACACGGGTAAATAAACATGCAAACGGCTCCTGAGTTGTCCATTTCGACATGAGTGCCTGGCCGCGTGCAAGTCACAGCTCGAGGCCCGGGGCCCAGCCTGGGTCCCCTCCAGTGTGATATCACCACCCTCGCCACAGCCCCCGCTTAAGTAGGACAAGGCGTTTTCGTCAACACATCACTTTTTATTCAAGTGAAATTAAAGGGTTTGGTTGTGGGCGCTTCAAGTCAAACACAAACCTTGTGAACGTGCAGACTCGTGGTAGCCACTTGGTTCTTTTCCACAATATTTTCCAAACCACCCAGACGCAGACAGCAGTTCTGTGAAAAGCGGGCAGGGAGGGCCTGGCCCACCCCTTCCTGCTCCACCGGCTGCAAACCTGCTTGGGGTGTCAGCGCTGGGGGCGTGTAAAGACCCGGGGGTCACCTGCTCAGTGGGCCAGGAGGTCAGATCTGAGAGCTCAGCCGCTGGCTGTGCTCACACCACAAGCTGCGATGTCACCCATCCAGCCCAGGGCAAGGGCAGGCTGAAGGATGCCCTGGCCGGACCCTGCGAGGATGTCTTGCTGTGGCTGCCGCTGCCCATTTGTTCTACTCTTTTTGCAGTGCCCTTTATTTTCCCTTTGAATCGTACTACGTACTGTCACCATTAGGACTAACAGGACAAAAACACTGAAACACACTTGGTTTCAAAAGGGAAGCACTCAAAGGTCAGCAACAATGTGGGCTTCAGAGGACAGCCTCAGGCACAGCGACCTAACGGGGTGCCTGAGAAGGCGACACACCCGCCAATGAGCAGTGAACAGGCCGAGTAGGTGGACAGCTCCCTACACCCAAAAGGAAGGTCTAAACGAAGACACTGAGACCTTCAGACCTCGGAGTAAACTGTTTCCAGAAGAGAAATGATGACCGGCCATTCCCTGTAGAGACCGGGGGCTAGTGTTAAGTTGAGTTCACTGTCAGCACCGTCTGCACAGGAGGCCCAGGCTGGACCCACGCGCTCCCCTGGGTCTGCGCCCCACTCCCCGGCACCCTTCCTTCCCCTCTTAACCTCCATCTCCTTTGCCTCTCCCACAGTATCATCCCTTCTGTGCCCTGAACTGGTCACCAGACAGAATAAAAGCAGATTTCAAGTTTGCTGTGTTTACTGAATGAAGTGTATGTTTTCTTCTTAGTTGTAAACATGGGTCAGTTGAACTTTTTTTTTTTTTTTTTTTTGCTGTATGCGGGCCTCTCACTGTTGTGGCCTCTCCCGTTGCGGAGCACAGGCTCCGGACGCGCAGGCTCAGCGGACATGGCTCACGGGCCCAGCGGCTCCGCAGCACGTGGCATCCTCCCGGACCGGGGCGCGAACCCGTGTCCCCTGCATCAGCAGGCGGACTCTCAACCGCTGCACCACCAGGGAAGCCCAAGTTGAACTTTTAAACTTTATTTCTTTGAAAACAAACGTTAGGTTGGATGCAAATCTTAGGTTGGACCAGTCTTTGGTTCATTTTTTCTGTGCACTAATGAATTTTACTTCTTTCTTTAAAAAGTTCCATGATAGGGCTTCCCTGGTGGCGCAGTGGTTGGGAGTCCACCTGCCGATGCAGGGGACACGGTTTCGTGCCCCGGTCCGGGAAGATCCCACATGCCGCGGAGCGGCTGGGCCCGTGAGCCATGGCCGCTGAGCCTGCACGTCCGGAGCCTGTGCTCCGCAATGGGAGAGGCCACAACAGTGAGAGGCCCGCGTACCACAAAAAAAAAAAAAAGTCCCATGATAGCTGTAAAGAAGAACAGTAACAGAAAACTCCAGGGTGTGTGTGTGCAGCTAGTCCTGGGTGGGCATCTGCATAAAAGGAAGACAGGGAGGAATGAACATTTCTACTGAGCGATCCAGGGGGCACCGGGGTCAGTTGGTGACAGGCCGCCCACTACCCAGACACTCACACTATTTTCTAGTGGAAACTCAGTCAGCAGCAAACATGTCCCTATCCTGGGGGGCCCTGACCAGGCAGGAGACAGTGCCCAGCTGCCTGGCTTCAACAGAAGCATCCAGAACTGACAGGAGAGCAGAACTCAAACGAGGGGACAGGCAAGCAGGGCCAAGGGTCGAGGCAGGAAAAGATGGGAAATTCAAAAGGTGAATTACCAGAGATGAGGCCCGGCCCCAAGCCCTGTGATGACGCCAGAAGGGACACAGGTGAGCAGGGCTCACTGAGCCCCCAGGCTCTGCTTAGAGATCGCACCTGTTACCTGGCCTAACCCTGTCCCTGACCCCGTGGGGCAGTGCCACCCCCAGCCAGTTCAGACACTGGACCACTGCCCCAAGATCACAGGCTGGTTAGCACAGGGAGAGTTTGGAGCACCGGATGGGTGCTTCCGCACCCCTGTTTTTAATCATTTCACTACTTTGTTCTGTTTTAATGCCACAGCATTGAGAGTTCATCCAGATTTCCCTTCTGTTTCTCTGCTGTATCACCAGCCTCTCTTGGCCACTCTAGTTTACTCTCGAGTGCCAGGACTGACCTGGGCAGGCCGCGGGGATGAGGGGTGGGCGCCAGCACACAGCACAGTGCAGGGGCTCCGAGCAGACTCTGAGCCGATGCCAACTCCCCAGCTGCGCGGTGTAGGCAGAAAGTCCTCCCGCGACTGTCAGAGGGCCAAGTGCCTGGAAAGAGCTCAGAAGTGGGCCTGGAGCTTCCCTGGTGGCGCAGTGGTTGAGAATCCGCCTGCCAATGCAGGGGACACAGGTCCGAGCCCTGGTCGGGGAAGATCCCCCATGCCGCGGAGCAACTAGGCCCGTGCGCCACAACTACTGAGCCTGCGCTCTAGAGCCTGTGCTCTGCAACAAAAGAAGCCACTGCAATGAGAAGCACCGCAACAAAGAGTAGCCCCTGCTCGCCGCAACTATAGAAACCCCTTGCACAGCAACGAGGACCCAACGCAGCCAAAAGTAAATAAATTAATTTAAAAAAATTAAAAAGTAATTTAAAAGCAGAAGTGGGCCTGGCCTATAGGAAGCCCCATGTCTTCTTAGCTATCATGAGCACGTTAAGAAAATATGCTGTCCGGAGAGGGGAAGGGAGAGGGGCAAGCAGGAGCGCCGCCCCAAGGTGACCACAGAGGACGCTGCTGTGAGTCGCTGGTCCCGACACCCCTGGATCTGCTCCAGGTCATGAGCCTCACGTCGGCAGCACCCCCGGTGGAGGGCTCCACTGGAGTCAGTGGTCTTGCAGTGGGAGGTGTGGTCCCAGTGCAGCAGGGAGGGTCTGCAGCCATAAGAAACAGGAGAAATCTTCCTAGAAAGGGAATGTTACTCACTGCAAAGTTAATTCACACCTTTACGAACACAGAACAAATTCCACATCAGTGCATCACCCCCTTGCTGGCCTCGGATGTGAAGGGTGAGTGTCCTCAAGAAGGTCAGGAGGCACCGACTGATTCTCCACGGAGCACAGGAGTGCTCGGCTTTCAGCTGCAGGTGATAAGATAAGCACAAAGCCAATCCGAGCCCACAGGTATCAGAGTCCAGAGCTGGGCCCACTGCTGACAACAGGGAATAAACAAGGATGAGTCCATTTTCACATCTGGCAGGAAATCCACGCTGAAGTAAGAGTCCTTCAATCTTTTTTTTTTTTTTTTAAGCAGAGGGATTATTTTTTTTCTTAAATTACGTAGGGAATCCCCAAATGCTCATAAAATGCGTGAAGAGATCTGCTTTCTTTGGAGGACAGATGAGCTCGAGGTCACGTTCACCAGACCCAACCCCAGCATCCCAGTGCCACCCCGAACACGGCGCAAGCCTCTCAGAGGGCCCGACAGCTGAAACCAAAAACACTCCGCATGGGTGAAGATGTTTGAAAGACAAAAACCAACTGCAATTTCAAAAAAGGACAAAAAAACCCCACGGGATTGAGATTTACCTGATTCCTGACAGGGACATGGGGTTTCTCAGGAAGGGATCGGGAACCCTTCAAACGCACACACGCATCTGACTGGATTGCTACCACAGAATGAACAAAGCTACCCTAATATTTACTCCTTAGAAAACCGACAATAAATACTTCCAGCACATGATAGATAACATGATAGATAAGACAAAGAGCACGCACTTAAATGGGATCTGGGAGGAAATGGAGTTTATGAAGATGAAAACATCTTGGACGGCATCACTCAATCAATGTGAAGTCCTAGAGTCAAAACATTTCCTAAATCGCACGGCAGCTAGGATCCCCTTAACTGAAAGAAAAAAAAACACTATTTTTTTTAAATTTACTTTTTATTTTATATTGGGATATAGTTGATTTACAATGTCGTGTCTGTTTCAGGTGTACAGCAAAGTGATTCAGGTATACATATACACATACATACATCCATTCTTTTTCAGATTCTGTTCCCATACAGGTTATTACAGAATATTGAGTAGAGTTCCCTACGGTACTCTACGGTAGGTCCTTCTCGATTATCTATTTTATATATAGTAGTGTCTCGAAGTCCTAATTTATCCCGCCCCCCCCTCCTTTGGTAACCAAAAGTTTTCAAAGTCTGTGAGTCTGTTTCTTTTTTGTAAGTAAGTTAATTTGTATCATCTTTTTAGAGTCCACATATAAGTGATATCATATGTTTTTGTCTTTCTCTGCGTGGCTTACTTCACTTAGTACGATCATCTCTGGGTGCATCCATGTTGCTGCATATGCCATTATTTCATCCTTTTTATGGCTGAGTAATACTCCATTGTGTGTGTGTGTGTGTGTGTGTATACATATAACATCTTCTTTATCCATTCCTCTGTCGATGGACATTTAGAAAACCCCACTAAATTTAAAAGCTTACTTGCCAGCTGTTTCCAACAGAAGACACCTGACAAAATGCTACTGTGCTCAGCAAATCAGAGCTTAGCAAGTCACCCCTAATTATGACCAGACTGCCTGAGAAACAAAAGGGAAGCCCAACTGGCAAACAAATTTACAGTGTAAATCTGCTAAAAGAAGCCCACACTCACTAACTAGGATGATATACCCTTTCTTGTAGGGGTGGGGGGCAGGGGGAGGTAAGAAAAGAGAGTGAAAGATCAGAAAAGGGACCAAGCATTCGTTCACTGGTTCGTTTATTTACTTCTGAAGAGAAAGAACATCACCACAGGGTGAAGCCAAGCTACAAAGTGAATCTCATTTTTCAAACAAACATATTTGTCTCCAAAAGGTATAAGTAAGATGGGAATAGTCAGTCCAAAAGATGAATAATAACAGATTAAAAAAAAAAATCCTAGGAAGCAAGAGCAAACGTCTGATGAGGAAAAAGCACACCCGCTTGGCAATCTGCTGCGATTGATTTTAAAAAGACAAAATAGCATTATGTGTAGAGCAGGTTGTTAACACACGGCCTTGTTAGACTTTTTTTAAACTCTAAGATTTTTTTCCTAATGTTTTCGAAGCCCACTGACGCTCAGGAAATTGGTGTAATGGGTACTACCCTCACCGGGCCAGTCGACAAGGCACCTTTCCTTCTTGAGCCAGAGAAGTAACAGAGGTCTTTGGTCTCTCTTGATGGACTAAGCACTTCCAAAGAGAAGCTTAACGAACCATGAGTGAAGTGGCCACACTGGCAGGACGCCGACTCCTGCAAAGTGAGCTGAGAGCTGTGCAGCATTGAACTCACAGGTTTACTTGGTTAATCCAAAGCAACTGACTTTGACTGCAATCTTAGCTTTCTAACTAGTTGGCCCGGTCAAGTACAAGCACCCTATGAGAACAATCACCAGAAATTTCCACTAAGGAAAAGACATAAAATGATGCATTTGCTGATTACAAAGTTACTACTAGCGGGACCCACACATTGGACCATGACTACATGACTGACCACCTGAAAAATTAAAGAAACAGCTTCTCTGAGCCACCGGGCAGCTGAACATGGCTGTACAAACAGGACAATGGAAGGACCGCCATTTTTCATTCTGAATGGAACCCATTTTTCCTTCTTTCCTTCTGAAAGAGGCACATGCACTTTCTTGGCTTGGGGCAAACAATACACCAACCAGATAAACCTGATTACGTTCTTCGTGTAAGACAACTTCCAAGTCTTGTTAGCAATATTTCACACAGTAAAGAAAAATCTCCCTGTGTTGTACTTCTGACGGTACCCTAGCATTCACAGTGGTTTAAAAGCCACTGAGAAAGACATGTCAAATGCTAATGAAGGAAAATCACTAAATTTATATCCCCAGCACCAAGGTTAAGGGGCCAAGTTCTTAGTGTAAATGACCCTAAAGCCAACGAAATAGTCTTGGAATTATAAAAACACTAAAAATTGCAGCAGGAAACACTAAACATTTAGCTCAAAATGTCAAGAACAACATGGACAGGCCCACAATTCACCTGGGACCCTAGAAAGCACTGGATTTGCTAGAATGATCGGGTTTTCTATCCAAGGGCCGATCAATCACTGCAGGGACCAAATGCAGGTAATCGTGAACTCCAGGCTAGCGTCTCCTTGCTATATATTCGGCCCCTTTAGGAGCTTTGCTCTTCGCCTGCAGCTGGGCATCCCGATCCCACTTAAGCACAGGAAAATTGGGAAGCTATTATCTGTCATGCATACAATTGGAGCTGTCAGGGGGTGTGGGAATATGCATGCTCTTTCAGACAACACACTCATGTACAGGGTAACAGAGGAGCCATCTGAGGGCTACCAGACAGCTGAATCTAAAGGTCCGATGTGCCAGAGGGGACAGTAGCCTGAAGAGTGAATGCAGGACTTGCCTGGTGGCGTCGTGGTTAAGAATGCACCTGCCAATGCAGGGGACACGGGTTCGATCCCTGGCCTGGGAAGATCCCACAGGCCTCGGAGCAACTAAGCTCGTGCGCCACAACTACTGAGCCGGTGCTCTAGAGTCCGCGAGCCACAACGACTGAGCCCTGTGCCACAACTACTGAAGCCCGCGCGCCTAGAGTCCGTGCTCTGCAACAAGAGAAGCCACCGCAATGAGAAGCCCATGCACCAAAATGAAGAGTAACCCCCGCTCACCACAACTAGAGAAAGCCCACATACAGCAATGAAGACCCAACACAGCCAGAAATAAAATTTAAGACGTGAATGCAGTACCTCTCCGCACGTTACAGGGTCACCCGAGACACTGGAGGCCCCACTGCACTTAATTCATCTCTAACCACTTTTGAGAGAGACGAGACCTTCCAAGGGAAGGCCTTAGTATCTCAGTTTCCAACATATTTTGGGCTTGACAGAATATGTAACTTAGCAATTTAATGATTATGTAGAGACCCTCGAACGACATTTGAGGGAAAATTTCCTCATCTAAATGCACAAGATGTGTTCTAACACTTGGAAGCAGGCTGGTGTACCAACGACGGCACTGTATGTCCGGGCTCCTGTTACAGATCCCTGAGAGAGGCCTTGTTCTGGACAGGGCGTTCACTGACTCACGGGGACACTTTAGCCAACATCGCTTATGGAGGCTGCATACTCAAGACAGATAAGCCACTTGTACAGATCGGACCTGACCTGGCTCACGGATCACAGTGCAGAACTCAACGCCGGGCTTCAGAACAGGCTCCTTAGTCCACGTGTGGCTGGTTTACTGCTGGTGTGGGTTGCATCCCCCAAAGTTAATTTAGCGTTCGAAGTCCACATGTTCCATAAGAATTGTACATTATTTTAATGAGAGGCTAATGATGACTTCTAAGTAGCTAAGCAAATCAGAGTAGGGTTACAGGAGGGCAGGCGGGCCAAGGGGGCAACGTTAGAACTGCACGTTTTTATAATTTTTATACAAATATATATTTATTGAAGTATGTTGATTTACAATGTTGTGTTTCAGGTGTACAGCACAGTGATTCCGTTATATATGTGTATATATTCCTTTTCGGATAATTTTCCCTTTAGGTTATTACACAATACTGAGTATAGTTCCCTATGCTATACAGTACTGTAATTTTAAAATTAAGCTCCGAACCTGCAGCGGCACATGGCTACAATTAGGAACAGCGGACGGTAAGAGGAACAGCTTCGGGGAGAGGCTTGGAGCACATAAGCCCACTGCTCTGGGGACCCCAGCACACTACTGCGAGTGGCCTGCACAGGGCCTTCCGGCACCAGGGTGCCACGGGCACAGGAGCTGCCGGGAGCGGCCTGACGTGTATGACGGCTCTCCTCTTCATCTCTTCCATCTCGAAAGGCTTCCTTTCCGCATCTGGAGGTGGCATCTGAGGCACAGGTAGGATGCTCGGTAGCAGGCAATGACAAGGATGCTCAGCCCTGACCCACGTCCGTCCCCTCCTTGAACTCAGCAATGCAGGGGACAAAACAACGGAGAGAGAGCTTACCTCCTCTTTTCTGCTCTTTGAAGATTTAAAAAAATTCCTTTATCCGAATCACTAGAGTTAATAACTTTGCAAATAGTAAACAAGAATCATCTGAGGGCTTGGGTAAGCTTTCAGGAACACGTCAGGCTTCCCCAAGGGCTTATTTTAATTCCAGCAGCCCAGTCCTGCCCACTTGAACTCCGGTTACTGGAAAAGGCATTTGCCGTCAAAGAAACACCACACACGCAGCTTTAAACCAACTGTGTGATTTTTATTGATGGGCGACAACTTTATACTCCTAGCTATCACTAACTGTGTACAATTAGAGACGCGGCATCGTAGAAGAGCAGACAGCAGAATTAGACAGCAGACGCAGGGAATTATCAATCTTCATCATTTTGCCCATTTTTCATTATGTGTACACAGAAGCATGAATGCAATTTGAAATCTTTTAATGGCAATAAAGTTACAATCACCCATCTATGTGACTGACATCTTAACTCCAAATATTTGATCTGCAATGTGTACGTAAGCAGCTTCTCATCGCACGATTATTAAAATGTATTTTTCCTATTAGGAACCAGCAACTCATTTTATGTGTTTGTTTATCTTTTGAAGTAAGAACTATTTCTTCTCTGATAACTGGCTCATTTTTATCATTTATCAAAAACTAAAGGGTGAGGGAAGAAAGTGTGATGGATTAAAAAATTTATTTTTTTAAGGAAAGATAAAATTCATTTTCACAAATTTACAAGTGTTGTTGCTGGTGCAGGATTTATTCTACTATGCAGTTAGACTGGGAATCAAATGCAAGTTCCCCTTCTTACTCAGGAATTGGCATTATTTCGGAAATGTGGATTTTGTGTTTTTGCTTAAATCAGGTGACAGTCTGTCTCGACCAGATGACTTTGATTTGGAAGCTAGAAGTCAACATGAACTATGTTGTGCACAAACCCCAGGCGTCTCCTTTCATTCTAGCCCATTTCTGCAACAGGAAGAAAGAGTTTCTCTCTAAAGAGCCACTAAAGAGAGGAGGGGAGTCGGTGAGAGCCGGTGCTCTACAAGCAGCGTCGGGCACACACAGCGGCGGCTACAGCAGGTCCACGCGGCGGTAATACAGGAGGTAGGCTGTGCGCTCGGCAGCGGGCTTCACCACCTGGTACTGGTTAATCACCTTGACCGTCTGGTCGTCGATGCGCAGCCAGCCATTGAGACCGATCTGGAAGACGTCCGTGGTGTAGTGGCCGCCCGTGGCGCTGCTGCCGTGGTGGTAGACCACTGCAAGAGAGGGCCCGGGCGCCCGTGAGAGCGGCTCCGCACACCAGCGCCTAAGGTGCCCGCCTGCCCCCGCCACAGACCTGCCTGTCCCACGAAAGGCCTGGCACCAAGGCAGGTGGGACAGAGAAGTGGGGTTATACAAAGCAATGCTGTTTCAACTCAAAACCGTTCAACAATTTACAATACGAAGTCATACATCTACATCTTAATAACATATTTAAAATGCTCAATACCTCACAAACTATGAAAGAAATGTCAACTAATGGGGTCGTCCCATCTGTCAGCCCTGTAGGCAGGCTCGTCAGCCGCCTTAAGACTTGATACAGGAGACAGTCCCCTAGGAAGGAGGACACAGAGACGCTCCCTGCAGAGCCATCAGCCAATGTCCCTCTGGGAACGCACACCGAGGCCCAAACATCAGGCCCTGATCCAGCCAATTCCACTTCTAGACTGTTCCAACAGAGTATCTGAATCTTGGACAAAGTGAAAACATGGAAAAGCCTACATTCACACTCGAAGGAATGCTGAGTGCATTACATTACAAGAAGGTGAATTTTTTCGTTGACCTGATTAGAAGTTTTTGGCGGTGTAAGAATATGCTTACATTACATGAGAAAAACAAGAATCTGAGGTTTTCTGTGGACTGCCACCCGTGACAAGGGCAGCGCCGCCCCAGGAGGGCCGCCAGCGCAGTTAGCTGGGCTGACTGGGCAGCTGAGTCACCCTGCAGACACTGGTCATTGCTCTTTTCTTCTTTTAAAAAAAATTTCCGATTTTTCTACTACCATGTTTTAACAGAAAAAATTACCTGCCATGTACTTGTTCATTAAAATTGTGTAATTCAAACAGGAAGCCTTAGTCAGAGGTGTAAAACAAATATAACTGTCGGAAGATGCTGAAAAGGTATTAAAGACAGTGGAAGGGCACATCCTCCCCCTTCTATGCAGAGAAGGGGCTGGGAGGTGGCCGGGCCAGCAGCAGACCTGACCCTGTGTGAGGGAAACAGCCTCCAGTGACATTCCGGGGAGGGGGGCTGCAGTGTGGCCAGGGTGAGCTGTGCGTTGCCGTGAGTGGCATGAAGGACAGTCACTTGGAGAGAGGGGCGCAATCTGGTACGAAATTTCAGCAATAAATAGGCTGAACGTCAGCGCGCTCCCCACTTGTAGGGACATCCAAATCCACCCAGAGCCGGGCTCTGCGCAGAGGCCATTCTGCTGGGGCTCAGAGAACACTGAGGCCCTGGCCCGCCGGGGACGAACGCGACTGGTCGCTGAGGGACAGCAAGACTGTTGGGCCATCAAGTGGGAAACCAGCAACGGAACCAGCAGCAGCTCACGGCTGCATCGAGTCCTGCAGGTCACAGAGATGGACAGGCTGCCGCAGGGCAAGGGGAGCCCCGACACCAGCATGTCCCTCTGACCCCAAATCCAGCTGTGGGGCGTCTGTCCTGGATTTTCACCTCTAAGACCTACCAGACTTGGTTTTGGTTTTTTAAAGTGACCAGTTCAGTAGGATTTAAAGGACCTGTGGGTTTAACTGATTTGCGTTTCCTCTACGACACTTCATTTTAAATATTCAGAAGAGAAGCGCTCTACCCGTATGCAGGTTTCTCAAGCAGCAGACCTGTACCTAACATGGTGATGTGTCACAGACGCCCGGCAAGCCCACGTCACAGAAGCAGAGCTGAGAATGAGTTTTCCAAAAGCTCACGCGCTATATTAACTGATTTTCTTTGTCCCGCAATCAAAACCATTTTTAAAAGCACCTCTTTACTCACAGTTTACAGAAAACTGCAACCAATCCGGTGACCGTATTTCTGAGATTAGAAGGCTCAGATTCAGGGGTGCAGGCGAGAGCGACTCCAGAAGAAGCCCCGGGCCGGGGCGGGCGGGAGTGGTAGGGGTGCACTCACACCAGGGCCCCCTGACCAGGAGACAAGACTTGCTAACCCTGCCCTTGATCATCACCTTGCCCTGACAGGGACCCCAGGGAGGCTGCAGGGAGACTCGGAGAAACACGTCATCACCCTGGGACCTCAGTGCCAAACCCCAGGGAGCCAGGCTGGACCCTGGGGGCCCTCTGGTCTCAGAGGAAGACCACAGAGAGGCCTCCGAGCTGCCAGCCCAAGGCAGGTCAGGGGGAGGGTGGCTACACGCCGGGAGTGTGTTGCCCACCAGGTCCCAGCAGGCTGGGGTAAGGCCGTGATCAGCCACCTCCGGGGAGAAGAGCGAGTCGGAGGGAGCAGGTCCTGGTGGGAAGAAAGGGCCAACCGGGCCCAACATCTTCTAACCTGGCACCCGACCCACCCAACGACCAGGGCCCAATCCAACATCCCAAGAGCTCAGGGGTGGACCGAGGGCAGGAGTGTGAAGCTCTGCTCTGCCACTTAAGGGCACAGAGCGGCCAATGTTCCTCCACGAGTCTCAGTTTGTCCTTTTACAAAATGGGGATAGCGCCACATACCTCCCAGGACATAAGGACTAAATGAGATAGTACATAAAAAGTATCCAGTGAAAAGGCTCAATGAACGTGTGAGGGCTAACAAACAGCAGTCACTACAGACAGGCTCCGCAAAGGCAACACAAGAGGAGCGGTGGGAGAGCAGTTGGAAAACTCTAAGACAAACGGCCAGGGGCGCAAACACAACTGCTGCGACCAGCAACTCTTCAAAGACACAGAAGGCCTCAAAGGCGCAAAAGACTCGGGCTGTGAAAGAGAAAGGAGGAGGGAAGGACAGGAGGCGGAGAACGTGGATGGGCTCTGCGGGGAGCCCGGGGGGGGGGGGGCAGGAGGTCATGGGCGGCTAAGGAGCCCGCGCTCCCCTAGCCTGGCTGTGGCCACGCCTCAGCACCCACTCCTACAGGCACCACGACCGCGGCAGGGAGGGTTCCCAGCCTGGCAACCCCACACCTCTGGCTCCAAGACAGAGACAGTCGTGTTAGACGACGTCTCACGTTGGGCTGAGCTTTTAGAGCCAAGAGAATAGTCTGTCAAATTCCAAACACACCAAATTTTAGGTAAAACGCACATTTTCAAATGATTTCCGGACTTATAAAGTCCACAGGGATACCAATAATCTATTCTCTACGTTAAGTGGCATTACAGCAAAATTGTGCCAGGGTATAAACCTTTTCATCGTTGCTTTCACCGGAAAATGTCGTACAAATTGACTTACCTGCAAATAGCCTATAGGTTCTGTGGCATTTAAAATTCTTATTTTTAACCCCTGGAGAGAGCAGTTCTGAAAAACAAAATATCAAAAGCTTTAATCTATAAAAGCGCTGACACACAGAGCTCCCAGAAAGGGGCAGACAGCAGCCTCCAATCAACTAACCCACCCAGTGGACCAGGGAGACCAAACACAACTCCATCCCCTCATTTGCATAAAAACTGAGCAGCGAGGAAGACCAGCTGCAGGGTAGTAACGGAGGTCACCAGAGCCCACCCATCACAGGACAGGGGCATATACTGAGCCTCTAGCCCATGCTAGAAACCCCTTACAAGCAGACGTTCTAAAAAATGGGGAAGAAAAAAACAAAAGCAAAGCTGCCCTGGAAAGCCTAAGGTTTAAAATGTTTTACACGTGAGTCAGACCACAAAACTCCAATCAACAGTAAGATGATTTTCGGCTGGCGTTTCTTCCCCTTTCCGGTCCTCAAACGGACCATGAACTGGCATAGGAGGCAAACCTATCAGCCGAAGGTGGCAACTCGTGAGAACAGG
The DNA here is from genome assembly GCF_963455315.2 of Globicephala melas. Lineage (NCBI taxonomy): Eukaryota > Metazoa > Chordata > Mammalia > Artiodactyla > Delphinidae > Globicephala > Globicephala melas. Next base: position 58,690,692 of record NC_083332.1, on the reverse strand, counting down.
GCTGAGAGCCAGAGTCCGAATCTTAGGGGGAAGGAAATGCAACGTGCCTGGGTGCAGGTGAAGCGATGGTGATCCCAGGCCCACTGCCCGGCAGGTCCCAGTGCCGGGCAGCGTGGGGAGGGAGGAGGGAGGAGGACGGCAGTTTGCTCCTCCAGGAGACCAGGGAAGACGGCCCATGTGCTCTTTTCTGCTCTCCAGGCCCCCAGACACTTTGAGCATCGCCTCTAGCTCTTTACGCTCCTGATCGAACTTCACTGTTGCACAGAACATTTCTCACAAATTCTGAAGCTTTCCTGGAAAGTTTTCCTTCAAGCTCACTTTTAGCAAGACAACCAGGTGCTTTCACCACGATGTGCCCAAGCTGCCGAGCCCCGGAGACCCGGCGGAGACCCGGGGCTGGGGCTGCAGCTCTAAGGCCGGGGTCCCTGCCGCCGGAGGGCAGGGGAAGCCCCGGGGCCCGCAGGAAACACGCCCCACCCGCTAAAAAGCCCCGTTAGGCAGGCTGCTCCACACAGCTGTTAACGCCTAGTATGAGGAAGGGTATTTCCTACCACTGACCCATAAACTTTTTATATTTAGTATTTTTCTCACCTAGTAATACTTTCATATGGTTTATTTTTGCCTTTATTTTTAAAAGGCCATTTTAGTGAGAAATTTTAACCTAAAGGTCTATTAACAGTCAAGAAATTTAAAACAAAAAAGTCATGAAAGAGCTTCTGAATGCTGACATGACACAGAAAGTGCTGAGGCATCAAGAAGCTGGCTGCTTCCAGGACTGTCATCACAGACGCTCCTGCCTTACAGTCGTTACCTTTACTAATTTCCAAGTCCACAGGATATTCAATGTTCTTGATAAGCTTCTGACATCCACCTGTCTTCTCGTAAACAAACCGTTTCAGGTGCAGCACGAGGACAGGAGGGAGCTTTTCCAGAGTCACCCTTCGACTGATCTCCACCTGAGACACACAAGCACACAGGTAACGCCATCTTACTCCGAGCGGCAGACGCCACCCCACCTCTCGCTCCAAGACTCAAATGCTCCGGGGCAATGCTTCTCAAAGCTTCCTGAGTCACAGGGTCTCTGGAGAATCGAATGGGATCTTTTGAGAGGTACTGACCTTCCTCTTAGAAAAGTGCATATATCCCTACAGACACAACTGCAGGGGGTCCCAAAGGTCCCCAAGCCAAGTTAAGAACCTTTGTCCGAGGGCATTAAATTGGCATAAACATTTAGAAGCTAACTTAGTAATACCTTGAATTACGTATGTATTAACTTATTTTTTTAATAACTCTCACAGTACTGATAGAGCTGAAGCCAATGTGTTTCTTGAATTAGACGCTCTAGATAACTCCAAGGCTATTTAGTGTAACCATTGGTTTTATAACAGTTCCGCTTTTATCAATTCAAAATGCCCCTTATGACCTTCCACGGTCTACTGAACGCTGCTTTTTATTAAAATGCATCTTCACAAGCAAACTTAACCCCTTTATGTACTGTTTGTTCTCTGTATCTGCAAATGTGTTGATGCTTCCGGTATTTAGACGGAGAATACTTTCGGTAGAAGTACTTGTCCACGTAACAATCCGAAAGACAGCGGCATATAATAAACACCCAGAAAGCTTTCGGAGGACTACACGCGTATCTGGCTGAAGGTACCTGAAGCGAGCCTAGCGGTCACCGCCACCTGGTTTATTAGTATTAGGGCTGAAGACCCTTTCAGGCCCGTCTTCCCACCCAGACTGAGGTCCCAGGCATGGAAATGGCCCGATCACCTCGACATTCCCATTGAGTCTCTGCAGTCCAGTGTCTCACATCCAACAAGAATTGTGAATGAAAAAAAGCATGACTCCAGTTCCACAGTCAAAACCAGCGATGACGATGTAAGACTCCAGCTTCCTCACTTATAAAATGATAGTCAGACTAAAGTACCTCTGGGATGGTTTCTCAGTGCTAGTGACGCGCGATTCTGTTCGTTAAGGGGCTAATCTCAAATCCTTAACTGAGTGTTCCGCGTTTCCAGAGAAACTGAGCCACACTTTCTAACACCCAACAAACCCAGACCTTTTTATTTAGCTAGTATTTTGTATAATCATATTTTCCCACAATCTTCCTGTGTTCCCACAGAAAAACAACTTTTGACCTAAAAACCTAATAAAATTCAAGTGGGTACTTTGAAAAGTAAATTAAAAAATCACATTCCAGAAAATGTGTTACTTGCTCTTCACAGACACGCTGTACAAGCTCATTCCTCAGACACCTGCTTCCACAGCCACGGAGCGAAAACGGCCAGCAGCCTTCTCTGCCGTCTTCAAGGCTCCACCGAGATGCCACTTCTTCCGTGACTCCTTCCTGCAAACCTGCCACCTAGAATCCATCACCTTTTCCTCACCCTCCTCTGACCCCGGGCCAACAACCACAGCCACCGCTACCTCAGTCATCGCGCCCCACCCACCTCTGCCCAAACAGCAGTTTAACTGCAGCAGGGGCAAACGAGGAGAACAAACATATCCTCAGAGGGCTGTCCTGGGAGCGCAGGGACAGGGTGCCCCCCTCCCCAGCAGGATCAGTGGCTCCAGTGGGGAGGGGCCAGGATGGCGAGTCCACCTCTGGAGTCATGGCTGCCCCAGATGAGCAGGTGGACAGTCCCACAGCCAGTACGTGACCCGGCCTCCCGAGAACAAGTACCCACTCTCTCTCTCCCGTTAAGTTCCACCATTTCTCTAAGGAAAAGCTGCCGGGATTCTCTTCCGGCTCCTACCACTTTTACTTTTTGAACAAAATTGTCCACGAGAAGCAATTAGAAAACACGGGGTAGAGCTAGGCCTAACTTCTGCAGATGCCCCGAGAGGTTGGCTTGACCAACCCACAGCAGACGGACAGAAGCTCTCCACACCCCGCCTCTGCTCCTCTTCACGTGGATGGAGCCCGAGCTGCAAGGCAAGGGCAGGGCCCTTGGCCCCACGAGGTGCTGGCAGGTTTCCTACGCTGGGCCGTGCTGGTTCTCCCTGTAGCCATCACACACGGCTACTGAAATCGGGCCTCACAGGAACACTCTGAAGTGTTCAAAAAGGCACCGCCCTAGCCAGTCTACATTCATCTCCCCAACACACCTCTACGAATGCACAGCCACGACCTAGGATACAAAACAGAGAAGGCACGCTCTACTGCGGATGAGAAGTCGGGCCTAACTGGCGCATCTGGACGGCCAGCAGCTAACAAGCCCTCAGAGAGCAGAGAATTATCGCCTCTCTCGACGGAGCCGACATGCTTCCTCTTGACTCCTGAACGCTGAAAGACTCAAGACTTTATCTTTTTCTCAGATCAAATCAAAGAGTAACAGGCACCAGAACAATTACTTTCTATTTCTCAATGTCCTTGAAGATCTGCAGTCAAATGCAAACCAGATTAGAACATCTTTTAGAACATCTTTTATCTCCTAACCATCTCATGAAATTGTGCTCTATGGTATCAGGAATGTGAACGAGCTATCGGCCTTTGTCAGAGGTGGTATTCACTCTATGGTGCCATGACTGGATGGCCAGCAAATGAAACGCAGCTCAGAATAAATAACCCCAAAGATCGTGACCTGTGTTTCATGACTTAGAGCCAAGGGAAGTTGGGAGGATCAACCATTTCATTCTCAGAATGTGGAAACTTTCAGTCCAAAAAAAAAAGGTAAGCAACCGATTTGAGAGGCAGAGCTGAAACCCACTTCTCCTCATTCCAGAGTCTGTGCTCTTTCGCCCACCCCAGAGGGCCTCTGGATAAAGGTCCAAGACCAACTGTGAACGTACCTCTTGTTTGGTTTTGGTGGTATAACCCTGGACAGACTCTCTTGCCACCAGGCTTTCCAACGCGTCCTGGACGGTGCGTACCTTGTCCGACTGGATGTCCAGCTGCAGCGTGAAGAACGGCTGCAGGGTGGCAGATTCTTTTGAACTCTGCTGGTAAACCACAGACCTGAAAGTGGAAAACACACCGCATCTAAGAGCTCGCCTTCCCACTCTCCCTGAGGTTATATACAGCAGGACAAGAGGAACAAACACTGCAAGCGAGATTATTCAGTATCACTGCCAGAAGACCAGAGAACAGAAATGCTAAAAACACACCGAAGAATTTTAAAATAATTCCACTCAATACCACCTCGAAAGAATTTCTAGCAACTCAATCCACCAGCTGAAAATTTTCCCAGCTTAATAGCTCTGGAAGAAGGCCTATTTCACCTTCCAAATGCCCCCCCTCCACTTTATTTAATGCACAGATTAGCAAAGGAGACAATCTTCCCAGAGTCAAAATGCTGACACTTTTTATCCTCTCAGGCGTCACAGCCTGTTGTAATAAAAAAGAGGAAACCCTGAGGTAAAAGGAATGATTTGGATAGCAATTCCCCTATGAAAACGACTTTACAAAGGAAGGGGAGCAGGGTGTGTGCGAAAGGAAAGTGGCCACCACCCTCAAGGAGGCGGCTGCCAGCTCAGCCTTGCTTCCTTAGTTGGGTGTTCACCTCACTTTTCTTTGTCCAAGTCTTTCTGAGTAAAAATTTGTGTTGGGCCCACGTCTCACGTAGCCTCAGCAAGGAGGTGTTCCAGGAGTTCAACGTGGGATTGTCTCTCTGCAGCCTGAGTGCCCCAGTTTATACACGAATAAAAGGGGTGGACAGGTAGTCAGACTGCTGCGAAGGGCAGGTGAGCGGCTCTCTTGCCAGCTTTCCGTCTCACACACTGCTTTCCCGACACACAGCACAGGAAGCACCTCCAGGCTCCCTGTGAGGAGGAAGCCTTGAGGCGGCGGCCGTTCCCTTGGTTCCAGAGAGGAATAGTGGGAAAATATGGGAACAGCAGTAATGGGCCTGGACTTTACCAAAAGGGTGGACAAGGTGGAGAAAAGTGCTGGTCTTTTGGGGGTAACTGGAAAAGCACCAAAAGAGCATGAATTTGGGCTTCCCTGGTGCCGCAGTGGATGAGAGTCCACCTGCCGATGCAGGGAACGCGGGTTCGCGCCCCGGTCCAGGAAGATCCCACATGCCGCGGAGCGGCTGGGCCCGTGAGCCATGGCCACTGAGCCTGTGCGTCCGGAGCCTGTGCTCCGCAATGGGAGAGGCCACAGCAGTGAGAGGCCCGCATACCTCAAAAACAAAACAAAACAAAACAAAAGAGCGTGAATTTTAGGAGAAAACCTTTCCGTTGGTCTGAATAAAGAATAATGCTTGGGAGTTCCCTGGTGGTCCAGTGATTAGGATTCCGTGCTTCCACTGCTAGGGGCCTGGGTTCGATCCCTGGTCGGGGAAATAAGATCCCGCAGGCCACACACCATTAAGAATCATGCTCAATGGTGCCTACTACACACACAAAAGCAGCTCCTAAGTTACAAGGAGTAGTTCTGTATCTTTGCTTTATAGTTAAAAAAAAAAATCAACACCCAATTTCAATGCAAAGGGCCTACAGAGGCTGAGGCTACAGGGCCATGAAGAGTCATCTGGGGCAAGCCAGAAATTTCTCCAAAGTGGATTCTGGTTTTTCCCACTGCTTATTCTCAAACACATCTGGGATCTTTGTGGCCTTGCAATCCGGCTGCTGTGCCATCCCACAAACACGGAGCCCTCGACACAGCCACTGGGCTGTGCCCTCGTTTCTCCCCCACCCTCAGTGAGCACCCCGAGGGGGACAACATCAGGCTGCTCGGCTAACAGAGTTAAGGGCGCAGACAGCCTCCTCTCACTGCTGGTCACCAAACTGGAGCCCCGCTTTCCTCTCCCAGAAGGGCCCTTCCCGAGGATCTGCATCTGGCGAGAACGAGCTGCAGCCACAGTGGTGGGGCTGGGCGTCGGGAGGCTGACATGAGCTCCACAACAGAAAGGGGCCTGCAAAGTCTAGCTCACAGCGAGGGCACAGAAATGACGGGTTCAGTGTCGTGTGACCAGCTTGGGAGGGGGTCGGGCACATGTCTGAGGATCTCATTAGCCTGTTGCAAGGTGCTCAACCTAAACTGTTTTAGAGCAGAGAGACTGAACTGACTTTCGATGCCTTGAAAAGGGTGTTACTTCTTGTTCTGGGATGACGAAAGGCTAAGAGGCTCACTAAAAAAACCAAAAACACACTCCTGTAGGTGAAGCTGCAAGGTCTTCAGAAGGAAATCATGCTATAATGCGGTCCTTTCAGACTCTGGATGAGTAAGGAGGTCCTCGGAGTCAGTGCAAGTTCTACTGAACTCCACATAATGGTGGTACTGAACGGCTCTAACGTAAATAAGTAAAAACCTTCTAGGGCTTCCCTGGTGGCGCAGTGGTTGAGAATCTGCCTGCTAATGCAGGGGACACGGGTTCGAACCCTGGTCTGGGAAGATCCCACATTGCCGCGGAGCAACTAGGCCCGTGAGCCACAACTACTGAGCCTGCGCATCTGGAGCCTGTGCTCCGCAACAAGAGAGGCCGCGACAGTGAGAGGCCCCCGCTTGCCACAACTAGAGAAAGCCCTCGCACAGAAATGAAGACCCAACACAGCCAAAATTAAATAAACAAATGTGGGTTAAAAAAAAAAAAAAAACTTTCTAGGACTCCATGAATGAGCAAAGGGCAGCCAGTTTGAGGGAACTGGGGCAGGGGAGGTGCCCAGGTACTCCAGAAGGCCACACGTCCTCCTCTGTGTACAAGCAGCTCCCTCTGCACTCTCTAAGCTTCCGAGCTCACCTGGCTCCCGTGCCTACAATTCCTCCAATCAGACACATGAATTTCTTCTCTTAACAAAACGTGTATTTCCATTCACTTGTCTTTCTCTTCCTACCCGGCTGTGAGCAGCTGGACGGAGGGAATGTCAGTGTCACTGAGGGGTGGGGAGCCCCTGGCAGACAGGCGGGGGGGGGGGGGGGGGGGGGGGGGGGCAGCGCCCTCTGCAGGAAGCCGCCGTGGGTTGTGTGAGAGCCGTGGGGCCGGCAGGACAAGCGTCAGCAAGTCCAAGAACAGAGCGGGCACAGGGAGCAAAGGCAAACCACCCACAGTCCCAAATTTCTTAGGACAAATCTTACACCTCCCCCCTCCAGCAAAATGGCAAAACCCTGAAAAAGGCAAATGCTAAATTATTCCAGAAAAGCTTAAAACCTGATGTGGCCACCAAAAATGCCAGTGATGGGGGTCTGAACAAAATCCGCCTGGCGAGTGACCGAAGTCTTGTTTCGGGGGCCCACTTGCTCCCATTCGTCCTCACTTCCTTCGCCTGGCTCTTCTTGCTCGTCTTCGTTCACTGAGTGGCTTCTGGGTCCATTGGAAACAGTAAGTTCTGAAAAGCAGACTCTGCTTAGGCTACTATTTACACAAAGAGCAAAAAATAAAAGTTCTACATAAACCACCTCCACAGATTTGTCCACTGGAGCTTTAAAGTGAGATCAGGGTGTATTCTACACTGAGGACAAAAGCAATGTGTGCGATGCTACAGCATCTCCCTGCTGGTGTGACCGGCGACAGAAGATGCCGTGGGACACCTGGAGAAGAACTCAGGTGGGACGGGGAAGCCGACTCTACTGTGTAACTGCAGTCGGACTCCATCATTTGCGAAGGAACTCGGGTCATGTGGGAGAGCCACCCCTATCTCAGGAGACCCATGCTTTACCATTTGGGGTGAACTAAACTGCCATGTGCAACTTGATTTTGAATCCCTTGGGGGAAAATGTCATGGGGGGGCTGGGGAAGGAGAAAGAGAGATCAATAAGGACGACACGGTAGCAACTGTGGAACCCAGTGGTTATGCAGGTAACCGACCTATTCTTTCAGTTTTTCTCTACGTGTAATCATTTTCCTAATTACAAATTGAAGGGGAAAACGTGTAATCATTTTCCTAATTACAAATTGAAGGGGAAAAAGCAGAGGTTCTGGAAATACATTTATGTATTTGAAATATACAAACACAACATTCTCAATGGTACACAATAAGCAATGTAAAAGTAACTAGTTATCATAATGAGTAAATAAGTGATTTTTGAAGGGCGAATGACTGTTGCGGGGAAAGGCAGCTTACTATATGAGCATATATACAGCATTTGTTTAAGAATAATTCTTAAGAAAATGTTCTACCCAATTCTGTAGCAAGCACACCATAACCTACTTTCATTATTTGGTGAGAGAAGTTTCTTCAGGTTCAGCATTTCCTCGTGAAGTCCATTTAGAATGAAGCCTAAGTACTCCTCAGCATCTTCTTGTCGACCCTGAGAAGGTCAAACAGGGTCACGTTAATCTTAACCAATTACTCTTCAACACCTGCACGGAATGTGTTACCTGCATATACAAACTATGCCTTCTCTTAAATTTTCAGTAAGATTTAACATAAAGTGTTTCTCAAAAATCACATGAATTTTTTTTTGGACAGTTAAGATGTGTGAAGTGGGGAAGATTGGGCGTGCGAGCGGGGGAGGATTAAATATCTCTAAGCAATAAAACAGGGATTTCTTTTTAATTTTGCTTTTCTGTATTTTCGAAATTTTCTACAATAAGTATACGTTACCTTTATAATAAAAAAGTTATTTTATAAGTTGCTTTTTTGTTTAAATGAAATAGAATGCACAACCCCGGGGGTTACCATTCACACTGCAAGTTGTAAAATTAGCAGCCCTGTATGTCTCCTTTTATTTTCGATGACGGGCAACCATAGGAGAAAGGACCCAAATTATACGTGAAAAACTCTATTGATTTAAAGACTTAGCTGCCTGCTTTACACATACACATCAGCACAACCATTCGCAGATGAATCACACAATATGGTCCCACACTAGTTGTATAATCTTACGTTGGTTTCATCTGATTATATAATGTATCATGATTGGTTCATATTTCGTTCTGTGGAGCATAACGGCGTGAGTGTTCCAAGGATCTGCAAATTCTTCTGCTTGCGGTCTCTGAGTAGATCTGTTTGCTCCAATGGAACCGTAGCTGTGGACGGGGCTGTGTGGTGTGAGTGTGTCTGTGGGAAAGGGCAGAGGCTGGCACAGCCCAAGATGCAGAAAAGAGTTAACAGTGCTGGGAAAGGCCTGCTTGCTGGGTTGGTCCTTGGCCGGCATCCGGGGACTTGGATTTCAGGAGGGCTCCCGCCATTCCAGGAACTGAAAAGGGAGCGTGCCCAATTGTGCCAACAGTGTGGTTTGTGCTGAGCACTGGCTCTCCCCCCAGGAGTCTGTGCGAGGCAGAGGGCAGGGTGCCTATGTGACCAGCCCCCAGCAAAACCCTAGGACACTGAGCTGCTGAGGAGCTTCCCTGGTGGACCACAAGCCACACAGCGGCCACAGTCTGCTGTGGGAGGAACTGAGTGCGTCCTGTGTGACTACACCGGAGAGGAGTCTCGAGGTTTCCTGCAGACGCTGCCCGAGTCTTCACTCTGTGCTGATTTTGCTTTGTGTCCTTGGGCTGTACTGAATCCGAACTGAGGGTAACAGCTCCTGAGTCCCGTGAGACCTTCTAGCGAATCCTCAACCCTGAGGGTGGTCCTGCAGACCCCAACAAGCCACAAGTAATGTAACTTCGAAAGCTGCGGGATCTCAGCGCTGCTCAGCCACGAGAAGCATCCTGAGCTTTACCTCTGCTCCCCCTGAGCCGGGGCCCCGCCCCTGGCTTGTACAGCATCTGTACACTCATCTGTCTTAGTACTTCAAGTACTAACTCCCCTCCTGGACGAGGTGCTCTTTGGAGCAGAGGGCACCGTTTACTCCATGCCCGCCTTCCTAACACTAGCAACACCCCCAAATCCTGAGCTTAACAGCAAAGGCTACGCCATGGGCACATGAAGATCCCCTGGTGGTATGCTGCTGCAGTGCCCTGAGTATTCCCTCTTCTTCGAAACAAAGGGGCTGCAAACAATACTACTTTAGTCAGTTTTAACACAATTTTCTTGAATATTTCCTAAAGAATTCCCCTTTTCTAGCATCATTTCAATTGCTTGTACTGACTCATTACGAACTCTGCCAGGGAGGAAAGAAACGCTCCGGTTAACTGTGCAAAGGCTGCCCCTGATTTACCCTGAACGCCGTCAGGGCCCTTTTCAAGACCTCCGTGGCCCTTGGCCCCATGCCTTCAGCAGCAAAGTGTATGATTAAAAATGACGGCCCCGAGGAAGCGTGGAGAAGATGCAGCACTCCTGAATGCCCCCGTCCCTGCTGCAGGGCAGTCCGTGTGGAAGTGAAGGAGCTAACTCCGCTGCCAGGCTCTGCCACTTCTTAGCTGTGACCTTGGACAGTGACTTCCCTTTTCTCAAATGGAACAAGCAGACATTAATCACACTTTCTTCACAGGGTTAAGTAAGTTAACGGATGGAACGAACTTACAGCAGTGGTTGGTCACAGTAAATGACACGAGTTGTCTCTGATTACCATCATTATCATCCCATACTCTAATTCATCCTAGCAACTGACTCCAGAGCAAGCCTAGATCCACTGAACACCCACTTAATCGCCGCAGTGCAAGCAGAGGGCAGGCACTGAATACGCAACAGGTAAGAAACAAGCGTCACGCTGGCTACGCAGCGGCAGCCCCAACCTTTTCGGACAGGCTCGACTTGATAACTGTCAGCAGTCTATAAATGTACGTGGGCTCAAAGGCAGCTCCCGGGCGGACGTCCCTCACGGCTTTATCCCCAGGAGCTGCAACGGAAACAGGACACAGATCTTTACAACTGAAGAAGTCTTAACATGACAAAAGGCATACTCATCACAACTCCCCCCAACACCCGCCCAATGCTGAGAACAGTACAGGTGTAGCAACCTGCACGTAAAGAGACGTTTTCTTTCCAGCAAGCCTGAATTCCTCAAACTCAGTCACCTGACTCCACACCTCCCAAAATGTAATGGCATCGGAACCCTCGCTTTTACTCACCTTGTCTGGGCTTTGGAGGTACTGGCATATTAGTAAACTCATTCATTAGCCGAACACTAGACACGGGGGGGAAAAAATGTTTAGTACTTGTTTTTTAGAAGACATACTATTACTAAAAAGCCTTGATGGCTAAGTAGAATGTTACCTAGTATGAAGACAGCAAACTTTAGATAACCAATGCTGTAATAGCTAGTGAGCTCGTAAATCTTTTCTACATAAGTTTTTGGTATATTTCAAGTGATATAATTTGGTAAACACTAAAATTTATTCAACTGAATCTAAAGAACACAGCTAAACCATGTTCCAATTCCATTTCTGGTTAACTTCCATAGAAAATCATGAACAGCACATTTAAAAAAAAATAGAATTACAGGATTCATTTGCAGGAGATCAAGAACTTTGCCATTTGAATCTAATTATCAGAGGGGGAAAGCCCACCCCTCAACACATTTTCAGCAGCTTACTTACAAGCTATCTATCATGGGTGTGGACGTACAAGGCCTTTGCACTTTTGAATACAGAGGAATGAACTTCATCAGGTGATACATCGGAGGGCAAGCAACCAGTGCCTGCAGTGTCTACATGATAGCAGTAAGGAAGCGTAAAGGAAATAAAACCGATGCTCCAAACTGGGGAAAAGCATGTAAAACACAAGAGCATATAAAACTACGCAAGCCAAGGACACGGAACGACTTAGATATGTAAACACAAAGGGGATAAACCAAATAATCCCGGGGATAACTGCCCTGTGACATCCAAGTCGTTTATAAATAAGAACGGGATTCAACCAAGATAATCAAATCGATTAACACAGGATTTCCAGTTTAAGCGGTCACTCTGCCCTGTTACTCAGGATCATTTTAATGAGAAACTTGCCTGATTCTGTCCGTCACAGGTCAACAAATCATCTCTCTCTTTTTGGTCACGAATAGCCCAGTTAATAAGCAGTAAGAAATCGAGGTTTTGGATTCAAAATGTGGGGTAGACACCCCACAGAAGCGGAACTAAGTCGAATGTGCCCAAGGAAGAGGAAGCTGCAGAAAGCCAGCCTGGGGGACAGCCTCTGAGAAGGATACAGCATTAATGTAGCACCAGTTTCCTTTATTGATCAGCCCGCGGGGTTGCAATGACACTGGTTTATGAATCAGGGTTACGTTCTCCAGTAACTCTGAAAGAGGGAAGCACAGTGAAGACGTTAATGGCATCTCGTGAACAACTCTCACGCTCTGCCCTGGGAGGGGGACCCTGTTCAACAGAGCACACGTCACATCCAAAGCGAAGGCAGGCTGTTACAGCTTCGTTCCGTTCAACATCACTTAATTATTTAATGATTAAAATTTTCAAAACTATTTCCCCCCAAACACTGATGACATTTATTTATCTTCCTGTGATAATATCACTAGGGAGCACAAAGACTGTTTTAATAAGAAACAGAAAGGGCTTAAAAAACGACGTAACAGTATTCGGGAACAGACTTAAAAGATACAGGCTCTTTTAACACTGACAGCCGGGCAGGCCTCCTCAATCAGACACCATCCAGAAAGGTGTTTCCGTGCAGGACCCGTCTCGTTCACGTCTGGATGCCCAGCACATCACAGTGGGTGTTCGGTGACTGTTCAGCAAATGATGATCCCTCTTTTGGGGACAATGATCTCCTACTAACTGAACTGTATTTTCATCAGAAGTCCCACTCGGAATACTAAAATCCCTTACTCCATTTAGAAATAAGCTTCGTTATCCTCAGATTCACCTTTTGACATCACTCTTCCCCATAGTCTTAAAATAGCTGTAAATGCCATCTTTACAAAAGAATGCTTTAAATATTGGTAAGTAACTGGCCCTTTTTCTTTTTAGAAATGTTGTAACAAGGTCTCCCCACGTCCCTTACGAATCCTCTAACAGTGACAGCCGCAATGTTTGGCTACCTTCTACTCTTGGCAAGTGCGTTACAACTTACAACGTTAACTCGCTGCGTTTAATCCTCAGGGATCCCAGAGTACCACCAACCATCCCGCTTTCAGCAAAAGGAAACAGGGGCTCAGGGTTAACGCGCCTGCCTGTGACCTCAGGAGCCAGGCAGCACAGTCGGTACCCACATCCACGACTTGCGGCCACACGACACAGCCCCCCGTCACTTTTAGGCTGTGTCTGGGGAGCACGCATCTGACATCAGCACCCGCCACCCAAAGCATCACTCACACAAAAGGAGCCTTTGTTCCCTAAAAACACAGTTGCACTGGCAGATGCCAGACTTAAGAATTAAATGAAGAAATTAATTTGCAAGATTCTAATGTCAACACACACACTCCCTCCCTCTCTCCTGTGAGGGTAAATGCCCTCTCGCCTCTGACTGAGGAAGCACAGAGAATAATTTCCCCACTTATTAAAAAGGGAAACATAAGCGACCCAAGAGAACCCATGGAATCTGCTCAGTTAGACTAAGCTTGCCAAGGTCCTCTTGTCTCTCTCACTACGGGGCACAGCGCTGGGCCTTCACGGAGGAACAGATGAGATACAGAACTGAACCACACGCCCACGTGACTGACACCCCGCACAGACACCGCTAGGAGCTCCGTCTGTATTATTCATAATTGACCTAACAACCCTGTCAAAGAGACACCGTTATCATCCTCATTTCACAGGTGACAAAACTTAGGTCCAGAGGGGTTAGGGAACTGGTGCAGGGCGCATGACTGCGCTGACCTACGAGCCTGGGTCCCAGAAGCCGGGCTCTTTGCTCTCAGGAGACAATGGACTCTGCTTTAAGGTCCTTTACTCTAAGGTTTCTGATACTAACTTTTCCCCACAAGCTGAAGATCTTCTTCTCACCGGGGATTTTTACATCCGTCTTTGAGCCATTTTATCACAACAGCCCATAATTTCCGACGTGTGTCACAGAATGGCAATTACTTCGCACAGTTACTCTGCAAAACATCTGTGCATTTTCAAACAAGCATCAGTCCGCAATGACGCCCCACCAAGACACCTGTGAATCTTTGCCATAGTACTTTTCTATCTGAAAACAATATTAAGCTTTCACATAACCATACAACTCAAAACCAGCTGCCTTCCTAACACAAGGACCTCTGATAAATGACATGCTGCAACTGGCTAAGCTTTGCCTGGGCACCAGGACCTGCAGGTGCAGAGATGACTGAGCAGTGGCCCTGCTGTAGCAGGGCCTGCAGACCAGTGAAGAAGGGACCACACAGTGCAGGCTAAGCTGGGTGGGGCAGTGGTGGGGATGCCCTGCCCTATCCAAGAACTGGAGAAACCTGAGGTGGCCAGGGGCCTGTGACAGCAAATGGTACCAGGAGAACGTCTCCAGCTTGGGGTGATGGTGCCTTCCACCCAGAGGAGAAATGCAACAGGACAAGCAGGTTCTTTCCTGCTTTGGGCAGGGATGAAGTAAGGAGTTCAGTTTTAAGAGTTTCAGAGGCTCAGATAAAAAGGTACGCGGAAGACACCAGTAAACAGTACACTGACACTCACAGACCAGACCGTAACATATCTACACACACACACACACACACACACACACACACACACACACACACGCGACCCTGCAGCTCGGGGCCTGAACTGTACACTCTGACAGCAGTGGGTCAGAAGCGGAACCCTGAGCACCACCCACGTCCAAGCGACAGGCTAAGGAGAATCCGTAACGGTGATCTAGGAGGACAGGGCGGCTGGAATCAGTGGTGGAAGCAGAAGCACGTTCGAGGGCCTCAAGGAGGAAAGCAAGAGTGGAGACCACTCGTGCAGGCTCCCCTGGCCAGGAGCCTGGCTGAGGAGTAAGACAAAAGAAGGGGGTCACTAAGGGCCTCCCAGGATCGCAGGACGGAAGAAGCTAGGGAAGGGCAGACTCACCACAGTTTACGGTGGGGAAAGAAATGAAATAGCAACCTCAATTTTCTTGATGATACTGGAAGCAAAGTCTCCCGGGGTTGGGGGCAGGGGTGAAGATGGGAGGGGAATTGGCTTGACAATATCAATTCCTGTTCAATACAGACACTGAAGGAAAACAGAAAGAAAATGATCAGGGGCAGGCATGCAAGATCTATCTGAAACTTCCCTTCCATGCATCTGTTTTCACAGACTCAAAAATAACTTTATACGTAGCTAAAAGTGCTTTGGATGCATATCCTGTTAAACTAAAAACAATCATTTATGACAGGCCAACTCCACTCTCGAAGGGGAAGCAAGGGGCTTCCCTGGTGGCGCAGTGGTTAAGAATGCGCCTGCCAGCGCAGCGGACGTGGGTTCGAGCCCTGGTCCAGGAAGATCCCACATGCCGCGGAGCAACTAGGCCCGTGCGCCACAACTACTGAGCCTGCACCCTACAGCCCACAAGCCACAACTACTGAAGCCCACACGCCTAGCGCCCGTGCTCCGCAACAAGAAAATCCACCGCAATGAGAAGCCTGCACACCGCAACGAAGAGTAGCCCCTGCTCGCCGCAACTAGAGAAAGCCCGCGCGCAGCAACGAAGACCCAACGCAGCCAAAAATAAATACATAAATAAATAAGTTTATATTTAAAAAAAGAGTTTGAGAGAACCAACACTTTTCAGTTCTCCAAAAAGAAATGTTTGCTTCAATTCCTTAAAATTAAGTTTTGAATATTTTGTGAGTATACAGTATATTAATAAAGTCACATTTCAAAAGGAATGAAAGGTTGTAAAAAATTAAGAGTAAATATCTTATTGCCTAAGATTTTCTCTTAAAAACCAAACATCCACACAATTTAAATGTTCAGTTTTATAACACACTGTACACTGAGCGTTCCTCCCCCTGAAGAATTTCAAGGACCACAAACTGAGCCAGACGCTAACGTCTGACGGAGTCCGCCGTGCTCCGGAGCGCCGAAGCTCCTCTTCTCCCACCCAGTCAAGCAGCACCGGTGCAAAGACAAGCCTAATTCCTGTAAACAATCTCCATTCCTGTTACTGAATGCTCCTAAAATAAATGAGTCTTACTGCTGTATTTCAGAAGTCAATATTCACGAATGCAGACAAGCGAGTAGGAATACTGCTTTTAATTTTTTGGTATAACAGTTGGCTCTATTTAATTAAGTTCCTTTTATAATAACATCATCACCGTTTCCATTTAGATTTTGCTAAAGTCCAATGAGCACTGAAGGGCAGCCAAAGAAGACAGAGTGGGGTATTTCCTGAGGTTGAACCGTTAAATCTGACCTATGGTCCCAAGTCATCACTGTTGGTTTTCTATTTTACTTTCTTTTAGGGCAAATTATCAGAAGTTGACTGTAGTAACAAACCTTCCCCCCAGAGGCCTTCTTTTCAATCCATTGTTCTTGGTATAATTTACTACTCAGATCTGTTTAGACAGTAACTTTACGAAGGTGGCCTCCTCAAACCATCTTTTCCACAGTAGTTGGCAGGGTTGCCCCAGAATGACGTTATAGGCATGGCACAAAATGCCAGAATGACTGCGTATCACATAAAAGATATGAAACTGAAAGCATTATCTTCATCTTCGTAACAGCTCAAACACTGACGTATACAGTAGCCCGCATACATAACCACAAATCACTCAAATGAAATGATCCATAAACGCAATGGCAATACTGGCACTGTAAACTTTTAAGTCCATATAAACTAGGGTTATTCTTATATTTTTATGCATCAAATTTTGTTTTCCTAAAATCAGCATTTAGGTCATATTACCATTTAAAACCCATGAAAACGCAAGCTGCAGAACTTTCACTGATTCTTAAGGCTCAATAACCGGCTCGTAATTGACATTCTGATGCTGCCGACCTGCTTTTCTGTCATCTTCCTAACTGTCCAGAACATTCTCCAAGTGTTCTTCTTTTCCTCATTACGTCACTTTGGAAGAACACACGCTATCTTGGTTACCTAATCAGGTGGAGGACAGCAAAGTGACCAAAATGTACCACTACCCATTGGCTATAGATCAACTTATGTTCTGTAAGTGGAGGAGTGTCCATTTAGTTCTTTAAAAGAGACATGACAGAAATATTAGCAAGGACATACACCTGTCAAGTTAGACATGGACTGAACTCTCACCCCACAAGTGTGACTTCTGCAAACAGGTGCTGGACCTCCTCAGCTCAGGGCCTGCTGCATGGTCACTGCCTGTGCTGCTTCGGAGAATTTGAAGAGAAAATGCAAAATGTTGGAGAATTATTTCCCAAGAACAGGGAAAGTGTTGAATATAAATGTGATTTATAAACCACTAAAACAAAGATCAATCGGGGTATATGTTTGTTTACAATAAATACAGACCCAGGAACTCATTTTTCTGAGCAGATCCAACTTGTAGTGATTTTGTCGCTCTCTCCAGCAACAATTTTTAGGTATAAAACTGTGCAAAATCATCTACTAAGTGTGTTTTACCAAAATTCATAATAAATGACATTACTAGATACCTCAAGTCCCCCACAGAATAGAATTTTTTTTAAAGCTTTCTACGACCTCAGTTTACCTAGTTCTCTTACACTGGAATTTTAACTCCTTCTGTTTGGGCATTTGGCCTAGTCTCTCTCCTCGCCCACCATTATTTACACTCCTTTAAACCAAAATACACTGATGCAAAACATAAAATACAAAACAGCTCTATTTGTGATTCGAAAGCATTTGATACAATTTAGGTTTGGGATAGGACAAGTGATCCTCAGTAAAAAACCAGGAAGAGTGTAATGTTCATCACAAGGATATGTTTCATTTCAAACTCTGACCCTGAGCTAATGGAGGGAGCACAGGCAGAGATCACTCCTACTTTTCTGGTATTTGTCATACTTACTCTCCAACAGGGGTGTGCCTCAAGTTTTGCAACTGCTGTCGATACAAGCTATAAGAATTAAGATTTTCAAGTTTCTTCTGCTCACCTCCTAGCTCAGTTATTCCTACTGAAAAATGGCACATATCCCCTCGCAGACACAAACCACTCACTGAAACACGGACCCCGCGGGCCTCTTGTGCAGGTTCATACTCCCCGCGAGGTTAGGGAAGGCATTTGGTGCTTCAGTGTAAGTGCTCTTCCCTTCCATCTCCTTCTTAAGTAAGAGTTTACACTTAAGAAAAACAGCAAATGAAAAAAAAAATGTTGACAAATGACACCAGGAAGACGGCCTTGCCACCAAAAAGGTAAAAGCAGAAGCCATTACAGCAATGGGTAAACAGACCGTGGGTAACTGAAAGCTGGCTGCTTCATTTCAAAAGGCTTTATGTGATTCTAATTCTTTGTTTACAGTTGATTTGTGTTTCACTTGCGGTTATACAGAAACTATTTGGCATTTGTTAAGCACAGACTTAAGGACAGGGCAGATGATCCAGAAATGCAGACATCCAGAATAAACGGCCCTGGGGTCAGAAACTGGCTGTGGAGACTGATATTACTCTAAGAACTCAGAAAAGAGTGATCTTATCTAACGGCTGTTCCCTCCTCTTTCTTTCCCAAAAGTCAATAAATATAATGATAAACACAAAAATTATTCTCTCAGTAGAACCACTTAGACGCTAATGCAAGTCAAATTCTATGATAACCAACATCAACAGATCTTTTAATGGAGCTAGAATTTCACACAGTTAAATACCGCTTAAAGTAAGTGGGCCTACGCTTAAAAGCATGCCCATTTAGGGGGAGTCTGTGGTAGTGATCTGTACAATAAACTGAACCTACCTTACCGTTTTTATAAAGTAAAACCTCTCAGGAGGAGAATGTGACAGAAGAAAAAATTCCAAGCAATCCTCTTTACCTAAGCTCGGTATGATTCCAAGAGTGACGACTATCACTGCATTATTTCACAACATGAAATACTGAAAACTGTCAGCAACTACACTGTATATTTCTAAGGTTCGATAACCAGGCTCAAAAGAATGAAGTATTTTAAAAGGAACCACACTTCTGCTCAGATAATTAAAACATCTTTACAACTGACCTAATCAAAAATAGAATTAAGAAAATAAACGGGGGTCCCCCCCACAGCAATGGAGGAACACACTGCATCAACTCAAACATGATTAAATTGTAGCAACACTCTCCATTAATACAAATAACTAAGAGCCTCTACTTTTACATCATTTTAATTTACTTTTCTTTTTTTGTTGTTGTTGGCCGTGCCGTGGGGCTTGCAGGGTCTTAGTTCCCCGACCAGGGAACCCAGGCCCCAGCAGTGAAAGCGCCTAACCACTGGACCACCAGGGAATTCCCTTCACAGTGTTTTAGAAAGCAGGTTAACGTTAGATTTTAGCAGGTCAACTAGATTTTAACATACACGGCAAACTACGCATCAAACCACATTTAAAGTCATATGACTAGAATGCTTTAAAACGTTTAAAGTGAATCTTTTCTTTCTTATTTTAAATAAAGAATGAGAAAATTTCACAGGAATGGGAGGTTTTTCCTTTGTGAAGCAATTTTTAGGAACAGAATTACAATGCCTTCTGACTAAACTCAGAACGCACGTTTTTAAAAGCGTCACACCACGTATCTCTCATTACAGACTAAAAATAAACTTTTAACAATGATCTATTCAAAGGCTTTTACTCCCCTTTCCTGACCTTGACAGCTTTCCCTTGCAATGCACACATTTTAATAATAATAAAACATTAATAGCATTTTAATATTTATAATAAAAAATTCACCCAAATAACCTAAAAGTTATCACTTTAAAGCCCAAAATGGTGATTCATCTATCAATTAACTTCTCATTTTAAGAGAACTCCAGATACCTAGATTATTCAAAATAATGTATTCTGTATAAGGAATAAAATGCTCATTAAAAAAGATTTTTAGGGCTTCCCTGATGGCGCAGTGGTTGAGAGTCCGCCTGCTGATGCAGGGGACACGGGTTCGTGCCCCGGTCCGGGAAGATCCCACATGCCGTGGAGCGGCTGGGCCCGTGAACCATGGCCGCTGGGCCTGCGCGTCTGGAGCCTGTTGCTCCGCAGCAGGAGAGGCCACAGCAGTGAGAGGCCCGCGTACCGCAAAAAAAAAAAAAAAGATGTTTAAGTATTGCTTGCTGTCATCTTACTGCCATCAAAAGGATGTGTTCTGTATCTGATGGAATTCTGGCCATTCATAAAAGGGTATGCATTTTGCATCTTGCTACTGCTTTCCCCCTCATCCTGGTAATGAATGCTGTCAGGCATACCAAAATGTGATATCAGCAAACATCACGTAAAGCCTAAGTGAGACAGCTAACTTTAACTCGGCTCAGGGGCAAAAACCTGAAAAGGTGGTTACTAGTAAACTCCTCGGTACAATGAAACCTGAAGAGCAGCCCCTGCTTCTTCGACGTATATAAACAGACACGGCTCCTCTGTCTCTGACTTTCTACTTTAACTTTAAAAATCACAAGTCATGCAGCTTTATAGTTTTACTGTGAACTGGTCCTACTTCTGAGCCTCAGCACGTCGAATAAAACATTAACTTTACGGCAAACTGTTACCATTTTTCTCATCTTGTCAAGAGTTGGCCTTGGTGTGCTAAAACTGAGTAAAATCCATTTACTCCATCCAAAATAGGCATTAAAAAGAAAAAAACCCAAATACTTTCTTATGTCCTGAGAAATAAAGAAACAATGCAAAGTGAGTCCAAATCAGGGATTATGACACCAAAGGTACACAACAGCTGGAACACAGATGGGGCTGCCTATTACACAGTCACACAGTGGAGCACAGTCACTCGATCAAAAGGCAAGAAAGGGAAATGTAACTTGTCAATAGGAAAGGACTGGTAAAAAAAGTGGTAATGGACATGGCTTTTCCACTGAACATAAAGGCACGACACCCCCTCCTCACCTCATTTTGCTCATATACCATTATACTTTTAGTAAAATTTAAGGTACAGGCATTATTCAGAAATTCCTCTTAACACACGGGTAATCAATCTACTACCGCTGTGGGCAACAACATACCAGCAAAGTTTTTAGCCCAGCCTGTCTGCTCCCATCTTGGCTTCACACTTGTATCTTTTGAACTATACCTGCAATCTTTATGGCTACAGGATCTTCTGAAACTGGAACCAGCCCTTCCTTGACTTCGGCCTGCTTTTCAGAGACCAGGGAAGATGTGGCAGGAGGGGAATACTTAGCTTCCATGGAAACCACAGGCGAGGGGGCGGCGCAGGAGGAAGGGGGCTTAGAACCATGAAAAAGACTGGCCCACGACTTGGCGGGCTGACTGTGACCGGCAGGGGCGGTGGCCGCTGCAGAGGCCGCGGCGTCCGCAGGAGGGGCGCCGCTCTCGGCCCTGGCAGGCTCCGAGTCCGAGCTCTCCACAGTGTGCAACTCCACCCCGTTGGCAGCCGTGCCCTCACCCAAGGATTCAAGTATTTGTCCGTTAGTGACTCCAAGGTTCTCAGTAGTATCGGTCCCAACGGCAGGCTGAGCCACAGCTGTCCTCAACAGGGTGTCCCTGCTGGCCTCTGCAGGGAGGCGAGAGGGCTCCAAGTTGGCCCCGGGGCAGCCCTCAGGCTGCCCTGCAGTCCTGGCCCCGCTGTCAAGGGCTCCGGGGAAAGAACCAGCAGGCACGGCGTCGCTGACGAAGTCCGTGGTGTCCTGGGGGCTGCCCCAAGTCCTGGGTGTCCCCACGGGGGGCACATCACCCATCGAGTCCACATCCTCCGTGCCTACACTGCTGGGGACTGCTGGGCCGGCGTGGCCATTGACCAGGGCTTCTGTGGAAGGACCACCCTCGCCGCCGTCTTTCAAGTAACTGTAATATCCAGGGGGGCGTTTTTTCTTCTTTTTACGCTCCCTTTGTCCAAGACCACCCGAGACGCCATCGTTCTCTAAAACTTCCGCCTCCACGTTAGAGCTGCCATCCAGGGCGAGGGCAGAGCCTGGGTACTGGCAGTCAGCTGAGCTGTAGTTCACTTCTTTATCGATGTCATTGGGGATCTTTTTGGAAGCTGTGCAACTAAGGATAAATTCAGGGGCCTGAGGATTCAATGTGCTTGAAATACTGTAGTTGGGAGTTCTCAGCAAAGTGTCATTGGGTTCAATTACTTCATTAACACCAAATTCAATTCTCTGACAGTCCTGCCCTGTTTAGAAAGAAAATGATCAGTAAACATCCCATTAGTTAAGAACACAGCTATACAAACTATAAAAGTCTCAGTAATTATGCCTTTTTGAAAATGAAACCTAAAGTCTTATAGTAATTAACGAAGCTATGACATTTAATTTCTGTGCTGAATAAATAATTTGCTGAAATAAATAACTACAAAATTATATTTAACCTGGGGATATGAAATACAGAAGCCTGTATTTATTTTCCACTCTCAGGGTAGCTAAGGGAGACTTTCAGAAGGTAGAAATTAAAACAAAATTATAATAGAAAGCAAATAATATTCTGCCTATCTAAACACATCCCTCAATAATGATATCTGACTTTATTAGCTAACTCTATAAGCGTGAGACTAGGGCATATGTATCTTGGAAAACTTAATTTTAAAAAACCAAGATGACTAACATGGGGACTTAAAAATCAATGCAATATATATATATATATATGGCTTCTCTAATTCATGTAATTTAGTAATTCCAAAAATATGATTCACACAAAAGCACTCTTTCAAATTATCCATCTCCCGGATCTTCTCTACTGACAACCTTAACTGAAGTCCAAAAATGGCCTTACATGAGTGCATGTGAATTCTACTAAATTAATTCATACTAGATTAACTCCATGGGTAATGAAGGTACTTCCAAAAATCCCAAAAAGATAAAGTTAGGACTGCAAACCTTTAAAAATCTCCTTGCAATCCTTCAATTACTTTCTCCCCATCTATTCTATCCATTCTATTCTATTCTATCCATTCTAACACGGAAAACCATCTATTCTATCCATTCTAACATGGACATTTTTCCATAGGCCACATCTCAGAAATTAGGTTGAGTTTTAGAATCAACTGAGTCTTTCAATAGACACCAAGCACCAATGTCATCTTACATCTGATGAAGTAGTTATACATTTAGAAGTTAAGGAAAGGACACGTGCTTTTTAACTCATTTTTCGTGCATAACTGAAGATTTCTCCAAGTCTAGAACAAGAGACACACTTTTTTTCCAAGGTATGTATTTCAAGGAAAAAAAAATCACCATACCAAAATAATCATATTCTGTTAACAAAACTGAATATATTTTACTTTGGAAGTCTTTTTAGAGAAGAAAAAACAGCCCCACAGAGGGGCCAGGACCCTAAATAGTTTCCTAATTCTCCATCTGTTTTGATATCACATGCCCTGGGGGTAGGGGGAATACACAGCCTGACAAACAAAAAGTTCCTGAAAAAAGAATACTAATGATGGTTATGCCTAACAGCAGGCTTTACTATAAAGCCGCCGATAGGACAATTTGAATCCTTTGGCCCCTGAGAGCTGATCTGCTGTTTCCTTATTTTGAAAACAATCACCACAGAGAAATTAATTTCTCTATTATTATACCCAAAAGTGAACTGTCCAGTCTCCTTCCAGGTATCCCCTATCCTGTGAGGTTTCAAGGGTACAATGCTGCTAAGTGGACTGAGATGGGTGTACGTGAAGAAGTGAAGGACACTCGGCATGAGGAGGCTGCCCTCTGAAGACTGTGATGTACTTTGTGAATCACGCTAAAAATTAGTATGTGCTGTACCATGCAGTGCGTGCCACATTTTGATTATTTCCGATAGACACAGTGCCTTCCACATCTCAATTCTTAATCTTATCGTATCATACAACATTCTAGAATGTGATGTGACATTAACGGAACCATTTCAATATGCTACAGTTGTCATCAGAACATTTACCCAACAAAGTATCTGACCACATCCCTGGAAGTCCGATTCCTACCCAGAACAGTTCCTTTTCCTATTCAGGAACACTGGTCGTGGACACACACGTGCACTGCCCTCCAGGGCAGAGAGGTCAGGACAAGGCCCAAGCTGTCAGGCCAGAAGAGTGGTGGAAGGCCTGGAAGCTCCTGAGCACTCGGGTCACGCAGCCAGTGGAGTTGTTGAGGGAAGGAAAACCAGCTCAAATAAAACAATTACATCCTAACACATCACTTCTCAAAGTCTGCGCACCGTAGCACACACGGTACCGTGGCCTGGGGTGCCCGGATGGGGTCGCGGAGTCTGCGATGTTCAGAGGCCCCCAGGAGATTCTCATGCCCAGGACGGTCTGAGAGCTACTGCTTAAGTGGCTTCCTCGGCTGATTTCTCCGATCAACTCTCAGTGAGTCAATTCAACAATCACGGAGCACCTAGCTATGTGCAAAGCGCTTATTATCGGGGAGGGGGGTGGGGTACAGAGGTAAGGCAAGGTCTCTGCCTCAAGGAGTTACATCTACTAGGGAGACAAACATTTAAGACGGGAGATGACCATGCAGAGGGTGGGTAAGATGAGGCCTCACAGCTTTACAAAAAGAATGCTTCCTGACACAGGGAAAAGAGATCTACCTCGATCAGGAGCTAGAGAGAGGTCAGTGGAGTCGACAGGATAACTGGATGGGGTGGGTGGTGAGTGGTAGGGGCTATTTCCCTCTTTGGGAACTGACTTAAAAAGGCAGGAGTATAAAAGGCACGCTGTGCAGGGGCCCCCGCCAAGAGCGTGAGTCGCTGGCTATGGTGGGCAATAGAACAAATCCCTCTAAAGTGTTCATCCAAAACCATCCTGAGGGCTTCCCTGGTGGCGCACTGGTTGAGAGTCCACCTGCCGATGCAGGGGACGTGGGTTCGTGCCCCGGTCCGGGAAGATCCCACGTGCCGCGGAGCAGCTGGGCCCGTGAGCCATGGCCGCTGAGCCTGCGCGTCCGGAGCCTGTGCTCCGCAAAGGGAGAGGCCACAACAGTGAGAGGCCCACGTACCGCAAAACAAACAAAAAAAACATCCTGAGAGTCTACAGCACGGCAGATACTACACTGTGCAGCTGCTAAACGCAGAAACGGATGAACTGTGGTCTCTGCCACCCACAGCTGAACTCAGCCTAAAGAGGGAGGCAGAGTGAGCTAGCACTGCAGGAGAAACAAAAGTAACGGAAACAGAGCAGAAAAGGCCTTGGAGAAAAGGGGCCTTTAAGCTGGCCTGTCACTAACAGTGTGAGCAGCCGTGATTTTGGAGGGTTAAAAGATGGACTTGAGAAGAAAGAGGAGAGAATGGAGAAAAAGAAACAAGAAGGGGCTTCCCTGGTGGCGCAGTGGTTAAGAATCCACCTGCCAATGCAGGGGACACGGGTTCAAGCCCTGCTCCGGGAAGATCCTACATGCCATGGAGCAACTAAGCCCGTGTGCCACAACTACTGAGCCTGCGCTCTAGAGCTCGTGAGCCACAACTACTGAGCCCACACGCCACAACTACTGGAGCCCGTGCACCTAGAGCCCACAACAAGAGAAGCCACCGTAACGAGAAGCCCGCCCACAGCAATGAAGGGTAGCCCCGCTCGCTGCAACTAGAGAAAGCCCACGCACAGCAACAAAGACCCAACGCAGCCAAAAATAATTTAAAAAAAAGTCAAGAAGCGTAACTGAGCAAGGATGCCAGCCTAGAAGGAAGGATGTGGCGAGAGAGAGAGAGAGAGAGAGAGAGAGAGAGAGAGAGAGAGAGATAGAAGAAGGAAATGGATTAGAGGCGAATGACATTGGAGCACTGGGGGGGGGTCAGATGAGGGGAGGAGGGGGAGGTGCAGCCTCCATCTCCAGCCTAAGCGACTGGGAGGATGGTGAGGCCACTACCTGGACCAGGACGGAAGGACTATTATGACAGGGAAAATAATGAGACATCTGTTAAGCACTGAGTAAACACCTGTGGCACACCTCCTATGCGCCAAGTACACGAAGATAGGGAGAACCTCAACCCACAGATAACAAAGCCAGTCTGGAGGCTGGGCGGCCCTGCAAGGGCATGTGGGTCCCTGGAGCATCGCTTAGTTTACTGTCGTCCTAAGCAATCATTGGAACTGTCCTCTCCCTATGCTCCTTACAAAGTTGCTAATAATTTTAGATATAATCACTTTCTCGTTTTACTATAGACAGAAAGTTTACATAGTCTTTTCAGGGTTTATATTTAAATCTAAACTATAATAAAACCCTTTCATAGGTCAGACAAGGCTAAAGAAACAGGGAACCAAATCCCTGCTCTCAAAGAAAAGGTTAGGCTTTTAGCTTCTCCAAGGCCAGCGAGAACCTTTAACACAATGCAAACTGAAAAATGGTCTCACGGGTTTGACGTGTGCAAGGCCCCTGCTGTTAGTAACACTGGGCACTTAAATAATACGAAAGGGCTGCATCTCAACAACGGCCATCTCCACTGATCAGCTCAGTGTCTGGGACAGAGGCAATCAATCAATCAATAACAACAGGCCAAGAGGTGAAGAGCTCACCTGAATTCCCAAGAGCCTTGGTGACATAAACACAGACTGCAGGACAACAGACCTGAGCTGCCACTGAACCAGGCAGAAAGCACGGGCTCAGAGAATCGCCAGCTCTGGACCCAGCAGCCAGCGCATCCAGAGAGAAAGCGCACTTCAGAACCTTTGCAAAGAGCTTTGGCTATGAAGGAATATGCATCTGTGTCACTGAGGACTGTTAGGAGAAAACAGAAATGAGCAACTGTTTCCTTAACTCACCTTTGCACGTCCGGCACTCTGAAGCACAGAAAGTGGGGCGGTGATTAAATCTGCTACGGCTCACAGCAAAAGCAGCAAGCGGTAAGGGAACGCTTATCCAAAAGGTATGGGCCAACAGAACACCGCTTCCAGGGGGCCTGCCCACCCCGCACGCACGTCAGGGAATGAAGGAGAGCTCAGGCTTACCATCGGGTAGCTCACCAGCGGCCTGTGCGCCACACAGAACTGCTCCGCCGTACGGAGGAAGCTGCACAGGGAACCGGAAAACAAACTTTAATTCAACCAATCGTTAAAACAATAGCAAAACATGCTATTTCATTAAAGCAACCTTCATTAAAACACTTTATCCATGCAACTTCTCGTGACATTTTAACAAAATAACACAGACTGAGAGACAGTAAGATTAAACATCTTCATTTTAAAACACCATTGGAATGCTTTCAAACATTTATTGTTAATAAACAGATTCTAAAATGAGGCAAAAAATAAAAATGGGCTCCAATGGACATGTCAATCCACTACAATAAAAGGCTCAGGACACACCCTTCATTTCACAGGAGTTGCAGACTGCCCACCAATGCAACAGTGCTTGTCTTTCTCCATCCACTAGTAAAGAGTCTTCGTGACCACCTGCGCTTGACGTTCACCATCACTACATGTCCACTCAGCCAGAGGCAGGAACCAGGCCCAGGGGCAGAGAGTGGACAAAGCCCCTGAGAAGGAAAAGCCTGGGAATCGTGGCTCCCTTTTTAACAGGAGCTTAGATAAGGGAATTAAGGGCTAGTGATCACATTCCTTGTTTGGAAGAGAGAAAGCAAAACAGCAGGTGTCTGAGCTCTTTGTAAATGCAGGAAGGTCTCATGAGTATACCAAAATGTTCCTTCCTAGCTATTCCATAATACCTAGAGGAGTTACAAATGTTTCAAATGGATATGTTTGAGATGAGAAAGTTCAGGATGGGAAGAGGTAAGGCAAGTGGACAGATAACTGCTACCTGAAAGCAGAACAAAAGAACAAAACAATTATCGATACATCCTAACACAGAACTTCTCGAAGTCTGCACACTGCAGCACACACAGTACGATGGCCTCGGGTGCCTGGATGGGGTGCCGCAGTCTGCGATGTTCAGAGCACCCGTGAGATTCTCATGCCCACGACTGTCTGGGAACTACTGAAGTGGCTTCCTCAGCTGCTTTCTGCAGTCAAACTTACTAAGTCAATTCAACAATCACAGGATAAAAGTTCTCGCCTGAGAGAATTAATGACAAATAAGAAGCTGAGAAAACAAAGGCAGATTTGAAAGGAACTGACCGCTTTCTAGACTTGAGAGCAGCACAAGTTTCCACCACACGGGGGCACCCCAGCATTCATCACGGCAAAGCCCAGGTGGGCTGCACTTGGCCTGGCACCTGCAGCGCAAGACCATTCCACATAACATCCAAACGCTCACACCCGGTGCCCCAGCATTTACCGCTGGCATGGACACACGGAGCAGAAAGGTGCGTCTGGGGAAGCCACAAATCAGGGTAGTGTCACTCGGCAGTCACGCAGGACGTTTAGCAAACGCCCATACACAGAACTGCCTTTTTGCTTCCATCAGTGATACCAGGGTGCCCCCTGGTGATGAAAATTACACAGTTGTAAGGTGCTCAAAGTATTTTACTTTGTTTTTTAAAATCACACTGCACTTCCACAAACTCTAGGGAGTGGTAGAGACAGGATCTGAAACCTGGCACACTCCAGGGCAATACTACCATTTTCTGTTAGTGTTATTTAAAACATTTATTTTGATTTACTAATCTGGTAAGTGCATAACTGTGGGAATTACTGAATGCTGGAGTGAGTTCAGGCACAGAAAAAATGTGTTTTATTTTTATTCCATAGCCTCATACATGGCGCCTTTAATTCAATGAACCTCTGTACCTTGTAAGATGCCCCTTAGTCTGTGGTAAGTGGTATAATAAATACACAGCAGAATAAAAGTGTAAGACGTGTGCAATGTTCTCATAGTTGCTTACAAGAACAGAGAATTTTAAAAGCACAGCAGAAATATAAAATCTCACACACAAATGCAAACTGAGCAGTGTAAAAAACAGAAATCTAGTTATATTAGACACAAAATCAAATCGACTCAGTATGAAAATAGTGCTATCACACTGTGAGGTCAATACTTGGGCCCTTCAGTAAGAAGGGACTATTTTAACATCGTTTTGGTGCTGCCACTGTTTATTGTGCTCTCTCTAAAAGACCCTCATGAACCCTGAATCTCCCCTCTGAAATCCCAGTAAGACACCAAACCACTGAGAGTAACTGTCTTAGCTCTGCATCACTACACACCCACACATGCAGGCACACACCTCTGCAGCTTGGACTGTGCTATCCTGGGCTTGTTTATTCCACGGCTGGCTGAGGTGCAAGAGTTGCCCGAAGTTGAGTTTCTGGAAAGTTTCGAGAACAATAAGCATTCTCTCCCTATTTTCGAACACCAGTATAATAGGATCACGACTGGAGCTCAAAATACGCCTATTCAGTCAGTACGCTGTACATTGTTCCCAGCTGGAGAAATTCACTTTAAATTGCCCTGGCGTATCGACTGGAAGGCAGCTTTCGAAAGGCCCCAGAGCTCTCAGTTGAGAGGTGATGCTCTTGTGGAAAGTCAGGCCATTCGTACATTTTTACACCCTGTATTTCTCAAATTTGGTTTCTCAGCCCTTGGTCCCAAGCAGAGAACAAATACTTTAAAGTCCCTACTAGCCAAAAAACTACACGACAGGGTTCTAATTTATGCCATGGCCACATGGAAGGAACTGTGAAGGTATGAGGTGCAATTGTTTTATCTTTGAGATAAACGGTCAAACAAATGATTATGCAGTGGAACGAGATAACCATTCCTCACCCACCAATGCAACCACACACCACCCCCATTAAGCAGTCCACGTCCCATGTGATGATACTACTATTATAACCCAGCCCCCTGTGTTATAATAATTACACAGTGAGAAAGATAACTCAGCCTAATCATGTTAATTAGCCTGTGTTTCTCTTTTGCAGGTTACTGGACCATATGTGATTCTGATAGTCAACACCTGTCATACCTCCCCCCAAACACTGATGACACACAACTATATAGTTTCCGCAAATAAAAAGTCTGGGGACTTCCCTGGTGGCACAGTGAATAGGACTCCATGCTCCCAATGCAGGGGGCCTGGGTTCGATCCCTGGTCAGGGAACTAGATCCCACATACCACGACTAAGAGTTCGCATGACACCACTAAAGATCCCGCATGCCACAACTGAACATCCCACGTGTTGCAACCAAGACTCAGCACAACCAAATAAATAAATAAATATTTTTTAAAAGTTTGATGTAACTTTACTATCAAAATCCTTCGTATCTACTAACATTTGGTATACACGAAATACTACACAATACATTAACGGCTTCCCAACATTTCTGTGAGGTAAATAAGCATCCTCCGCTTTCCAAATTTACAGTTTTGAAAAAAGGCACAATGAGATGGAGGAAACTTGCCCAAGACCATCAAGCCTGTTTAAGTAGCGAAGGGAGAAAGGAACCCAGCTCTTTAGACTTGATACATGGTACATTCTCCATTTTCATACCACAGGAAAGCCCAAGTTTTTATTCTGACACTTACTTGCAAACAGGCAGTCACAAACTCTCTCACACACACACACTCACTTGAGACAAGCTATAAAGTACAGAATTGGGCTTTTATGGTTTTTTTAAACTCTTAATCACAAAGAGCACAGTTACAGTTAGCCTGTGGTGTTCCCAGCAAGTACCACCATACTTTAGCGTGAGTCAAGACAGAAATTGTTTAAAACTTGAATCATTAATATAGTACACAGAGTATAACCTCAATTAACACTAGCACTTGGGGAATATAGGATTTGATTATGTTTGTCCTAATTAACTGTTTTTTAAATCATTAAGGACTAAACTTCAATCCTTACTCCACAGAATTCTAAAATGCATAGATACATTTTATTGCCTGAGGAAATACAATATATCATCTAGCTTTCACTATTTCCCAGCTCATATCCTTAGATTTCTTAAAATCATAACTGCTAACATCAACAAACACAAAAGACAGAGATGGCATTGAGCTGAACTTGTTCATTTTCTAAAATAAAACCTGATATAAGCTTTATCTTCTCTGATATCTTTCTTTTTCCTAAACTGAAGAAAACAAGTAATAAATCTTTCTTATATCTGCATAGCCTACATAATGCTTTCAATAGATTCTCATTTAATCCTACTTCCACAATCCTAAAAAATTTTAGAATCCAAGAAGCCAGGGTCAAGAGCCAAGGATTTGCCAAGGTCACATGTAAGTGGCCCACCCAGACACTAACCCTGTTTCAAGCACTTAACTTCTCCTGCCCCATTTTAACAAACAAAAGAACTCCATACATGAATATCTAATATGCATGCAAATATCCAAAATTAAGGAGTCTAAAAGGCTAGTTAGATTTCATTAAAAGTTAACTAAGATTTTACTTAATATATACACTTACTTCTCCCTTTTCTCCTTTTCAATGCAATTTCAACAGTCTTCATATTTAAAACATCAATCTGAAAAAATGTTCCAGATAAGTTTTTATTAAACTAAAATAGTAACCATCAATCACATGAAGAGTGGACATAAAAGAGGACCTGGACGGAGATACAGCACAATCCTGTTCAGGAAACTATCACAGAGATGTTAACTCTCCTACAAATTAATGCATAATTTTAACACAATTCCAATTGAAATTTCAATAGGATTTTCCATGGAACCTCAAGGGCTGATCATAAATTCCTAGGGAAGAGTTATGGATGAATAAGAGACAAAATACCTGTAAGTATAAAAGGGTGCCTGTCCTATCGTAAGACTGATTATAAAGCTGCTGCAATTAAAACAGGGGAACCAGAACCCACTGAGCCCATGTGGAGATGTGCGGCCTGACTGTGGCACCCCAGCAAAGGGTGAATGGTGTTGGGACAACTTGCTATTGCCATTGGGTGGGGGGAGGTTAACATCCACACACACACACACACACACACACACACACACACACACACACACACACACACACACACACACACACACACACACACACACACACACACACACACACACACACACACACACACACACACACACACACACGATCAACACCACAATCTCAGTTTCATTATATACTAAACTGAAAACAAAAACTTTAAAACTTTTTAAATGTCTTTATTACCTCAAGGAAAGGAAGAATTTCTTAAAGATATTTTTTAAAAAACCAAAAATCCACAAACCATGAGGAAAAAAAATCAATACATTTAACATTAAAACTTAAAAATGTACTCCCAAAGATTATTAATCCTATAAATCAATTTTAAAAAAAGACAAGCCGGGGCTTCCCTGGTGGCGCAGTGGTTGAGAGTCCGCCTGCCGATGCAGGGGACACGGGTTCGTGCCCCGGTCCGGGAAGATCCCACATGCCGCGGAGCGGCTGGGCCCGTGAGCCACGGCCGCTGAGCCTGCGCGTCCGGAGGCTGTGCTCCGCAACGGGAGAGGCCGCAGCGGTGAGAGGCCCGCGTACGGCAAAAAAAAAAAAAAAAAAAGACAAGCCATTTGATAAAAATATGAACAAGGGATAGAGACCAGGTAATTAACAGAAGAGTAGAAATATACACTGCCAACAGACATATGAGTAATGTAATGGTGCTCAATTGTTTGTAATCTCGAAATGCAAATTAAAATAATGAAAATCCATTTATTACCCATCAGATTAACAAAAATTTTAACTATGTCTATGCTGACAATTAGCAAGAATTTTTTTAGGGACTTCCCTGGTGGCACAGTGGTTAAGAATCCACCTTACAATGCAGGGGACACGGGTTCAATCCCGGGTCCGGGAAGATCCCAGACGCCGTGGAACAACTAAGCCCATGCACCACAACTACTGAGCCTGCGCTCTAGAGCCCACAAGCCACAACTACTGAGCCCGCATGCCACAACTACTGAAGCCTGCGCACCTAGAGCCCGCCAGCCACAACTACTGAAGCCCGCGTGCCTGGAGCCCACGCTCCGCAACAACAGAAGCCACTTCAATGAGAAGTCCGTGCACAGCAACGAAGAGCCAAAGCAGCTCCAAAGAAAAAAGAAGAATTGTTTTAAAAAATGAGATCTAAAAACCCTCATGCACTGCTGATGGAAAGGGAGACTGTTAAAACCACTTAGAAGGCAGATGCACAGTCTGTAATAAAACTAAAGATTCTTATTCCTTACAGAGCCTCGCAACTCCATTCCTAGGAATATTTCCTGGAGAAACCCACAGAGGAGCATGAGGAGACATGACAAAATATGTTTACTGCCACATTTTTGTAACAGTGGAAGAACTGAAGACTTAAATACTCCTCAACGGGGGAGAAGGTATGTTCAATATTTAACAATTAACGGTGAATTCCCTAGCGGTCCAGTGGTTAGGACTCGGTGCTTTCACTGCCGTGGGCCCAGGGTAATTCTCTGGTTGGGAAGTAAGATCCCACAAACCACGCAGGGCGCGGCCAAAAAAACCAAACAATTTAACAATTAAAATCAAAGACCGAGAACTAAATGTATAGATAAATCTAAAGAATATTTAACTTAAAATAAACAAACTACAAAACGATGGATACAGTATGAAACCACTTATGTGACATTTTTAACCACAAAAACAATACGCTGTACTATCTATCAATACATATGTATGTAGTACAAGGTGAAAACCATAGTCAGGAAACAATGTTGAGCAATTTCAGCAGAGTCAGCATTTCTGGAGAAGGAGGATGAGAGGATACAATGGGGGCTTCCACTGTAATGCTTTGCTATTTATAAATATAGCAAAATGTTAACAGTAGTCAAATCTGATTGGTGGGTTCAGTCATTTCTCATGTTAGTCTCTACACTCTTCTGTACACTGGAACTCCTAATCAAAAGGCATATATTAAAAAACAAGAACTAAAACAACCATCAATTAAACCTATGCACGCACTCAATAAAAGAAAGTTGCGTCTTACCTCAACTGAAGAGCGAGGAGTCACAAAGAACTGATTGAATTCATCAGGGCTAAAATCTCCAAAAATATACTGAAAAAAAGAGAATTACTGATCACATAAAATACACAAATCATACAGTTTCAGAAAAAAAGTGTTATATCTCAATCCTATAATTGGGCCAGAACCCCCAACACCCTTTCTCCATTAAACAAATCAAGGATCTGCAAACAGATTTCTAGATGGAGTGTTTTCCAATTACAAATAATAAAATACTTAGGTTTTCCATAAATTGTCAAAGAACAGCCTAAGGTTAATAGAGCTTACTTTTGTTACCAAGGCTGTTGCCCCAGAATCATACCCCTGCCCCGCCCTCAAATAGAAACCTTATTCTTATCTAAGTTTCGGGAGGAAGCTGCAAAGAGGAAAAAACAACTGGTTAGAACCAACAAGGCCCAAGATGGCGGAAGATGTGACTTCCAGCGGAAGTTGAGTCTCATTACATTCTCATTGTAATACATTAGCATATGCTAAATGACCCACCCACCGGCACCAGTTGAGGACTGCCATGACAACTGAGAAAGCCCATACAAGGGCTGAAAAGGAGAACTGCAACAGTCCCAGGTCCAAACCACACCCCTGTTCTCCAATAAGTCATGAATATTCCTCCCACTCTTTCCAAATCCCTCTCTTTTACCTTGACCCTCCTATATATTTGGTATCTCTGCCCAAATTGGGTTGAGAAGTTGATTTGGAACTAGGTTCCCGCTTCTCCATTCTTTGGCCACTGAATAAAGCTTGTGCTGTTCCAGTCTCAGCATCGGTTTTGTTATTGGTTGCACAAATCCGATCAGAAAAAGAACCTCCCTGGCGGAGACAGGTGGCCTCAGCTGGGGCTTAGGACCACAGCTCGGCAACACTTTGAAACAGGTCAACTCTGTACACCAAACTTGTAAGTAGACTCCTGCTTGCAGGAGAAATTTTTTGGTTCACAAACATTTCTACTTGTTCCATTTACCTTTCGGCTGACTCATGTCACTACCTCCATTTCAGCTTTCCCTACCATACATACTAAAGAAAAGCAAAAAACATGGTTCCAACGGGAAGACAGGGAAACCCAAAAAAGGGAAATGTTAGTGATTCTGATGGATGAACTTTAAAAATATATGTGTAATTTTTTTACCTTAAAAGTACACTGGAACGTGATACACAGATAAACATATTGTTCGACAGACACAAACCTCGCTGTGAACTCTCACTTCATAGAATTCTGAACGTTACTTTCTGAAAAACTGGTTAACCCACACGGAAGTTTGACGAGCGCCAAGCAGTTCATATTCTCCCTGAAGCTTCAAGAAACAAGTCATTGATAAGAATCAGTAGGACCTGATTTCTACAACAGAGAATCACTCACTTAATCAATACTTATTTAGAGCCTATTAAGTGTCATGCACAACAATCGGTATTAGATATAAAAATGGCAAAAGCAGAGTTGTGGTTCCTCTACTCTAACAGAACTGCAGTCTAATAACCTGTGGGGAAATTTACAGTATCTAAACATATATAAAGAGATAATAACCATTATTATTGTAACTGAGTAAATGGAAACTAAGTCTCAAAATCTGTTGGTAAGAATGCACCAGTAGGGACTTCCCTGGTGGTGCAGTGGTTAAGAATCTGCCTGCCAATGCAGGGGACAGGGGTTCAATCCCTGGTCCGGGAAGATGCCACATGCCTCAGACCAACTAAGCCCGTGCGCCACAACTACTGAAGCCTGTGCACCTAGAGCCTGTGCTCCGCAAGATGAGAAGCCTGTGCACTGCAACAAAGAGTAGCCCCTGCTTGCCGCAACTGGAGAAAGCCCACGCACAGCAATGAAGACCCAACGCAGCCAAATAAATAAATTAAATATATAAATAAATTTATTTAAAAAAAAAGGAATGAATGTACCAGTATTTCTGGGGAAAACATTTTTTTGGAGGGCTCTTTCACAGTAGCTACCAAAACCGTGAATATATATTAAAAACAAAAACATCTTGACATAATATTTACGTATACTTGCAAAAGTCCACAAAGAAATTGTGCACTGACAGTAATGGTGAAAATGCAGAGTCCCAAAAACAACTTAGAAACAGTCTTCTTCTGAAATAATGTCATTGTGGCCTTAATTAGACATCACCAAAACTGGGGAAAAGCTTATTTTAATTTCACTCCAGCATAACACAAAGTAATGGAAGGGAAAGTTATCTTTAAATAAGAAGAAAGAAAGGTGGGGTAGGGGAAGAAATGACACTGCTGCCTGGCATTCCTTTATAGTCCCACTGCAGAGAGATCTTTAAGTCTAGATATAAACCTTTAAATTTACTCAGAAGAAAATAAAAAGATGAGCGATACAATGGGAAAAAATATTCCAGACAATACCAACTGCTGGCAAGGATGTGAAGCAACTAAGGATGCGGAATGATACAGCCACTCAGGAAAAGAGTCTGACACTTTCTTATAAAGTTACTTACCATACAACCCAGGAAGCCCACTCTTAAGTACTTACCAAAGAAAAATGAACACCTATGTCCACAAAAAACAAAACAAAAAAACCCTGTATGCTGAAGTTTACAGCAGCTCTATTCATAACTACCAAAAACTGAAAAGAACCCAAATGTCTATCAAGAGGGGGATGTGATACAGCTACATGATGAACTACTGCTCAATGACTCTCAAAAGCATCACCTAAGTGAAGAATTAGACTTCAAAGGCCACAAGCTACATGACTGAATTTATATAACATTCTAGGGCTAAGCTCTAAGGACAGAAAACAGACCTGTGGTTGCCAAGGCCTGGAGAAGAAATGATTACAAAAAGGCACACGGGAACTTTTACGGGGAATGGAAATATTCACAGGGCAAGCCTGTTAGAGAAATAGTAAACTCCCTACCTGCCAAGGCAACACACCCACGAAAATACTAATGGTTTCAGCCCTTGAATGTGAATGGACAACAAAAAATCACAAGACACGTGAGGGAGCAATCAACAGCAAGAAA
Source organism: Globicephala melas (assembly GCF_963455315.2). Classification (NCBI taxonomy): domain Eukaryota; kingdom Metazoa; phylum Chordata; class Mammalia; order Artiodactyla; family Delphinidae; genus Globicephala; species Globicephala melas. The sequence goes on along the minus strand of NC_083332.1, from coordinate 58,654,181 downwards.
GAGAGTTACTATTAAAATCAGGGTGAAATGAATCTGCGTAAACAAAACATAGGAAACAGAAAAGAACTTAAAGTTCTAATCTGTATCCTGAAAGAAATTCTAGCAGGTAAAATAAGCAGATTGCCATGAAAAAAAGGACATATTAGGGACTTCCCCTGGTGGTCCAGTAGTTAAGATTCTACGCTCCCAATGAAGGGGGCCCAGGGTCGATCACTGGTCAGGGAACTAGATCCCACATTCCGCAACGAAGATCCTGCATGCTGAAACTAAGACCGGGAACAGAAAAATATTTTTTTTTTTTTGCGGTACGAAGGGCCTCCCACTGCTGTGGCCTCTCCCATTGCGGAGCACAGGCTCCAGACGCGCAGGCTCAGCGGCCATGGCTGACGGGCCCAGCCGCTCCCCGGCATGTGGGATCTTCCCGGACCGGGGCACGAAACCACGTCCCCCGCACCGGCAGGCGGACTCAACCACTGCGCCACCAGGGAAGCCCTAAAAGAGTTTTTTTTTATTTAAAAACAGGGACCGGGGACTTCTTCAGTGGCGCAGTGGTTAAGAATCCACCTGCCAATACAGGGGACACAGGTTCCAGTCCTGGTCCGGGAAGATCCCACATTCTGTGGAACAACTAAGCCTGCACGGCACAACTACTGAGCCTGCAGTCTAGAGCCCACAAGCCACAACTACAGAGCCTGCACGCCACAACTACTGAAGCCCGTGCGCCTAGAGCCCGTGTTCTGCAACAAGAGAAGCCACCGGAGTGAGAAGCCCGCACACCACAACGAAGAGTAGCCCCCACTCGCCTCAACCAGAGAAAGCCCGCGTGCAGCAACCAAGACCCAACGCTGCCAAAAATATAAATAAATAAATTTATTTTTAAAAAGAAGGGGGGCGCTTTCCTGTTGGCGCAGTGGTTGAGAGTCCGCCTCCCAATGCAGGGGACACGGGTTCGTGCCACGGTCCACGAGGATCCCACGTGCCGCGGAGCGGCTGGGCCCATGAGCCATGGCCGCTGAGCCTGCGCGTCCGGAGCCTGTGCTCCGCAACGGGAGAGGCCACAACAGTGAGGGGCCCGCATACCGCAAAAGATAAAAAGAAGGGGGGGTTTCCCTGGTGGCGCAGTGGTTGAGAGTCCGCCTGCCGATGCAGGGAACACGGGTTCGGGCCCCGGTCCGGGAAGATCCCACACGCCACGGAGCCTGCGCGTCTGGAGCCTGTGCTCCGCAACGGGAGAGGCCACGACAGTGCGAGGCCCGCGTAACGCTAAAAAAAAAGGGGGGGGGGACCAATTACGGAACCAGAAAGTATTCACAGAAATCAGAAGATTATTAAATTTACAAGCTCAACAGAAGATCTTAAAGTAGAATCAACAAAATAAATACAAAGCAAGAGAGCAATGCCTTGAAAGTTCCAAGAAAAAAATATTTCCTTTTTGTTTTCATAGAATTCTATTCTATAGTTTATTACTCAAGTGCAAAAGGCAAAATAATTCTCTGACACTCATACACCCTTGGGATGGGTGGGGTGGGCTGCTTAAGAATTCCAGAAAATGAATTCAAGAGATACATGAGCAGTGACAAAGAGGATCCAAAAGATGACTGACACTGCAGCTGTGGAGCCCAATGCAAACATGAACACTCATGTTCTTTTTCTTTTCTTTTTTTTTTTTGCGGTACACGGGCCTCTCACTGTCGTGGCCTCTCCCGTTGCAGAGCACAGGCCCCGGACGCGCAGGCTCAGCGGCCATGGCTCACGGGCCCAGCCGCTCTGCGGCACGTGGGATCTTCCCGGACCGGGGCACGAACCCGTGTCCCCTGCATCGGCAGGCGGACTCTCAACCACTGCACCACCAGGGAAGCCCCTATTCTTTTTTTTTTAAATTTATTTATTTTTTATACAGCAGGTTCTTATTAGTTATCAATTTTATACATATTAGTGTATATGTTAATCCCAATCTCCCAATTCACCCCACCCCGCTTTCCCCCCTTGGTGTCCATACGTTTGTTGTCTACATCTGTGTCTCTATTTCTGCCTTGCAAACCGGTTCATCTGTACCGTTTTTCTAGATTCCACATATATGCGTTAATATACAATATTTGTTTTTCTCTTTCTGACTTGGTTCACTCTGTATGACAGTCTCTAGGTCCATCCACTTCTCTACAAATGACCCAATTTCATTCCTTTCAATGGCTGAATAATATTCCATTGTATATATGAACCACATCTTCTCTATCCATTCGTCTGTCGATGGGCATTTAGGTTGCCTGCATGACCTGGCTACTGTAAATAGTGCTGCAATGAACATTGGGGTGCATGTGTCTTTTTGAATTATGGTTTTCTCAGGGTATATGCCCAGTAGTGGGATTGCTGGGTCTAAGTTATTCTCTTTAGGCTGTTGTGTTTTTTTTTTTTATTTTAATATATTTTTATTTTTGGCTGCCTTGGGTCTTTGTTGCTGTGCACAGGCTATTCTTCGTTGAGGTTCCCAGGCTTCTCATTGTGGTGGCTTCTCTTGTTGCAGAGAACGGGCTCTAGGCGCACGGCCTTCAGTAGTTGTGGCATATGGGCTCAGTAGTTGTGGCTCACGGGCTCTAGAGCGCAGGTTCAGTAGTTGTGGCACACGGGCTTAGTTGCTCCACGGCATGTGGGATCTTCCTGGGACCAGGGCTTGAACCCGTGTCCCCTGCACTGGCAGGCGGATTCTTAACCACTGCGCCACCAGTGAAGTCCCTACGCTGGTTTTCTCTTGGAAAAATAAAAATAAATGAAATACTCATTTAAATCACATTTCTAAGTAAATTTCTTTATTTGAGTTCCTATATAAAGTCTTTTAAAAAAGAGAAATTGGCTAATCCAATAAGAGAATTAAAATTCCAAAAGATTTAATAAAATCTTGTCAGTGGAGGGGGAGGGGCGACAGAACCGTGACACCCCCCACACACACACCTTGCAAGCCTTCTTGTCAAGTCCCTGTGCCAGTCTGCTGGGAGCAACCTCATGGTCAACAGTCAGCATGCTTAGAAAGGCTCCAGGGAAAGCCTTTTTCTATTATTTTCAATTTTACTATTTTTACTTAATTCTTTATTTGTTAAGTATTATTTGAAAAACTTTGCTATAGATTTTAAATGTGCCTTCTCATTACAACTTCATGTTAACAACTTCACGGATATGCACCTTTAACCTGATTACAAAATCCACATGGGGGGCGGGGCAGGGCACGGATTCCCCAGCAGTCCAGTGGTGAGGACTCCACTGCAGGGGGCACGGGTGCAACCCCTGGTCACAGGGAACTAAGATCCCGCATGCCCTGTGGTGAGGCCAAAACAAAACGAACAGCACACACACCAAACTCACTGGGTGGGTGGGGTGGGGGTGGGGCTGAGGAAGGAGCAAGTACAGAGAGCAGAAATCTCCAGACACAGGGAGGGTGGGAGGGAGGGAGACGCAGAGGGAGGAGATATGGGGACATATGTGGACCTATGTATATGTATAGCTGATTCACTTTGTTATAAAGCAGAAACTAACACACCACACTGTAAAGCAATTATACTCCAATAAAGATGTTAAAAAAAAAAGAAAGAAATTTTCATGGCAAAAAAGAAATCTCCAAGACACTGTTAAACAGAAAACATTCTTTAGGTAAAAAAAAAAAAAAAAAAGGAGGAAAACAGAAATATTGATTTGTGTTTGCATAAAGAGACAGATATTGGAGAGGGAACCAAGAAGGGAGTAAAACCCTCGACTATTCAGAGTCGGGGGGGTGGGGCGGATCCCTGTGGAGGTAGTGGAGCAGGGAGTGAGATTTCTTAGCGTATATCCTTTCAGAGTTCTTAGTTCTGAACCATATAAATATCTATTCAAAATATTAATTGTAGAAAGTCAATGTAAACAAATCATCGTACAACTATTCAAATATACGCATTTTGCAAAGTTGTGTTTGCACCTATGTTAGTTTCAAGATCTCCCTGAGGACAGAGACTAGGACTTGATGAAAACATTTAATCCAAAAAAGATACCATAAGCAATTGCCAACTATCAAACATGCAACGCTAAAGTATCATTTAACACCTGGCAAACTGCTAGCCAGAGCTGCTCTGAGCTCCAATGTAACTCCTGTAACACCAGCCCACATATATCAATAAACAACTCCAACAAAACACACATGAATCACATCCTCTTGCCCTAATCGGACCTATTTTCTACCTTTAAAATGCATGAGTTTTTTAAAATAAGTAGTTACATTTCAACAATATAAAAAACAGTCCTTTCAGTTTTGCGACTGAGATAACAGAGGGAGTTGCTAAGAAGCTGGTATTATCAGCGTCTCTGCAAGGTACTCACTGCCCAGAGTTTTGGTTAGGATTTCTATTTCCTGTACAATGAGTATTTCCCATATGCTCACGGCAGATAAACTACATGTGTCTTTTTCCTATGTATCTGTACACACATTTCTTAGACTCAAACAGGAATTCAAATGAAACATAGTAACTGCAGATAAAGAAAGGCCTGAATAGTTGGGGAGTTCATTCTCAAAGGTCAGCAAAGGTCAAGTCACTGAGGTCTCAAGTAAGGGGAGATTAAGGATAAAAGACAATTTCCTGCCATCACAGTGCTGTGAAAAGAAGGTAAATATTTCTTTCACAGGCAAAGAAAGTCATGTTTCTTTGGCAACCACTCAAACATTTGTGGGAAGTGATATAATAAAATACGCCACATAAACCTGGAGGCTATGACTTCATTTCAGTGCTTATCAAAATCATCTGCATCATTAAAAAACCATTACAGGAAGCATTACTATGAAGAAGCATTTTTTAACCACACTGTTCCAAAAAGGCAAACAGAAATACTGCTTGTACAGTAAAATTTACCTTAAACAAATAATAAAAAGAGTTAAATTACAAAGTTAAAGCTACGAAAGCAAAGAAAGGCCAAGTATTTATTCAACTGCAACCCCAGCGAGTGGACATAAATCACACTGCCCTGCATTTTAGTGACAATTATTTAACTAAAACTATATCTGAGTAAAGGTTAAAGCATCACAAGTCTCGTGACACCAAAGAGTTTATCAGAGAAATTCAGGGCAGCCAACTGCCATTAAAATGTTCAAGTCTCACCATCCCCCCAAATTTTCCTAATCTTCAATCACAAATTATTTTAGATGTTTGGCAAAATGAAGAATGTTACCGAAAAGCAGGGGGAAGACTGTGCTCTTCCAAAAACTCAATGTCACAAAAGGTTGTGGAAAAGTTCCAGATTACAGGAAGCTAAAGAGACAGGACAGGTACTTCCCTGGTGGCGCAGTGGTTAAGAATCTGCCTGCCAATGCAGGGGACACGGGTTCGAGCCCTGGTCCGGGGCGATCCCACATGCCGCAGAGCAACTAAGCCCGCATGCCACAACTACTAAGCCTGCGCTCTAGAGCCCGTGCTCCGCAACAAGAGAAGCCACCGCAATCAGAAGCCCGCGCACCGCAACAGAGTAGCCCCCGCTGGCACAACTACAGAAGAACCCACGTGCAGCAACGAAGACCCAACACAGCCAAAAGTAAAATAAATAATTTATTAAGTAAAAAAAGACAAAAGAAAGAAAAGAAACACATCAGGAAAAGGGGCACGCCCACAGCACATTTAGGGTGGAAACAAGCCACTTCACTGCAGCCCAGCCCCGGGGGCATGGCTGCTCTGGGTTGCGTTTTCGGAGCCTGGCCCCAGAGGGCCTAGGGCTGTACAGCCTGGGGAAGGGGCAGACCGAACTGGAAATAACCGTGTTCCTGCTAAAGGAAAGCAAAGACACAGTCTCAGCCCAAGGGAGGTAAGAAGAAGGAAAGACATTTGCCAGTCGCCCGCATGACCTACAGTTGGTTCTCCACGGCTCTAATGAAGCCACAGGAAACAGCACTTCCTGCTTTTTCTACAGAAAGCAGGGGACACGGAGGACGACCACCAGAACGCGGCACTAGGGGGCGCTGGAGCACAGCTTCCAAAGCTCCATCTCCAGAAACACGAGTAATTACATAGGCTGCCACCAAATCCATGTCCTCTGCCTTCAAAAGGACTCAGGAAAATAAGACGTCAGCCTCTGAGGTAAAAAAAAATTAGGATACAAAGGCACGACCAATAAACACATTGCTGCGTGTGCACTGTACACACTGTACAGGTTCCAAGGCAATCACCGGAACCACTGTGAACCCAGCCCCTGGGACAATGTCCCGAGAACAGACGCAAAGCCAAGCCTCGCAGGGTTCAATGACAGAACCAAGCACAAAAAGTACAAAGTCTTCTCTCTCTTTTCCCAACCCAAGGAAACTGAATTTGGGAGACAGGAGGAAACATTAAGGGCTAATAAACTGTTCCAAGTGATAAAAACTTTAATTTCAGCTCTAAAATAAGGGTATGCCAGACTAAACAACCTCCGAAGTTCTTCCCAGCTCCAAAAGGATCTCCTGGATATAACCAGGAGAACACAGGTTTGGAAATGCTCTCAGACTAACATGGCTACCAGGTGGTTGGCCCCTGAACACATCATGCTGACTGAAAGAGGCCAGACTCAAAGGGCCGCACGTTGTATGATTCCCTTCATGTGAAATGTCCAGAAGAGGCAAATCCCTAGAGACAGAAAGTAGATGGTGGTTGCCAGAGGCTGGGTGGGGAGGGGATTAGGGAGTCACCACTGATGGACATGAAGTTTCTTTTTTTTTTTTTTTAATACATCTTTACTGAAGTATAATTGCTTCACAATGCTGTGCTAGTTTCTGTTGTACAATCTTTCTGGAATGATGAAATGTTCTAAAATTGACTGTGGTGATAGTTGCACAACTCTGTGAATATACTAAAAACCACCAAAATGTACAGCTATTTAAATGGGAGAATCCTATGGCATGAAATTATTTCAACTAAATAAATGAAGTAAAAAAATCAGGTAAGTACTTGCATTAAAAAAATTTAGATTTCTTTACTAAACTTTTTTTTTTTTATCAGAACCCAGTACTTGAGGACGCTAGCTGACATCTACTGAACAGTCACTGTGTGCTCTTAACTTTGGAAAGTGGTGTGGGTGGCCTGGGGAACACCTGGAGATGACACTGTTCAGTCAACGCACAGCAGAAATTCCATTGATTTAACAGTATGGATTGAGCACCAACTATCCACACTGAACTGTGCTAGATTATGAGAATAAATTTTGAATAAGACAGACATAAGGTCTGGGACATCACGACAATTATAGTTTTGTCACAGTGCAAGTGGACTGCAAGTTGCAAAGAGCATTACAAATGGCAGAAGCAGACAAAGGAAGAGGGACGCAGAGAAAGGCTGATTCCTCCACTGACTGGGTAGCAGCAGGATTCTGCTTACTTTCTTGGGGCCAAGGAGTCCTGAGAAGGGAACAAATGGAAAAACGGTGACAAAGCCACTCCCACAGAGAGCATCCCTCCTTAGGATTCAAATGTCAACCTACTACAGTTTAGTGTTAGCTTCATGTGGTTTGTGTATTTCATTCTGACTACTAAAGTCCTATCAAAAGTTATTCTCTCACTTTTCCAAGTACGATTTTTGATAGGTTGGATGTATTTCTTTAAGTGCTCTCGTGGAGAGTCTAAGCTAAAACTTGTTTGTACAGACTGCATTCTCCAAATTAGAAAACATGATTCACTTAACAGAAATCCACTTTTACCAACTTTCAAGGCCTATTGTACATTACACAATGCCAGTTAAATTTTAACTTGTTTTGCTCTAAACTATTACTAAACAGCCCTCATTATACAATAACTTGGTATACAGACTTTTATCACATGGAACAGAGCTGATAAGTTAGGGAGTCAGTGCTTGTTATCTGGGATGGCCCTAGTAGAAAGAAGTTCAAAATTCCACCTATCTTCATATCCATTACAATCACCTTGGTGCTAATCTAGGAAGGAAATGGAAGGGATGGGAAGGGGAAAAGCAGAACACCAATAAAAAAGAAACATTTGTCAAAACTCACCAAACTATACACATTAAATGAATGAAATTCACTGCACATATATAATGCCTCCATAAAGCTGGTTTTAAAAAAGGGACACCAAGTTCAATTCATCTTTCCATCGCCTGCAGTTAATGCAGTACTTGGCTTATAGCAGGCGCTCAAGAGTTCTGTTGAAAAAATTCAGGTAGAGGAGGAAGAAAAGCAAAGCCCACAACAAATACAAGTACCAGGGCTGAGGAACGATGACCTCTAGTTCTACTGCTCTACAGCAACAGTTCCACTCCCAGATGTCAGCAGGCAACAAAACTCCAACTGAACTACTCATTGTTTCTTATTCTCCTGTTTTTACTATCGCCAGAGATGCGCCAGCAGGGGCACAATTTTCATTTTTAAATATAAACTTTTAATATAGTCACGATATAACATTTAATTTTTAAAAGTAACACTTAAACATAATCAAGAAAACAGAATTAAAGCTTTACAGAAAACATTAATAAGAGGATACCTATTCTGACCTAGAGAAAAATAATTCACAATTATCACGTGGTCTCCCAAACTAAAGAAAAATCAACTTCCAAAATGTTAAATCTTGAAGGGGAAAAAAAAGGGCAAAACAAACCATGGATGTGCATCAGGGCAGGTCAACCTTTTGAAAGTCCATTTTTACTCCCCATCCCTACATGCCTGACCACCAAATAAGTCTCCTGTGTCCAGCATGAAGGAGGCATTCTCTAGTCTTTCTTGCCCCCTCTCTTTCCTACTTAAACTTCTTTTTTAAAACATATTTCAGGGGACTTTCCTGGTGGCACAGTGGTTAAGAATCCGCCTGCCAATGCAGGGGACACGGGTTCGAGCCCTGGTCCGGGAAGACCCCACATGCCACAGAGCAAATAAGCCCGTGCGCCACAACTACTGAGTCTGTGTGCCACAATTAATGAAGCCTGTGCACCTAGAGCCCGTGCCCCGCAACAAGAGAAGCCACCCCAATGAGAAGCCCGCGCACTGCAACGAAGAGCTTCCCCCGCTCACCACAACTAGAGAAAGCCCGAGAGCAGCAACGAAAACCCAACACAGCCAAAAATAAAATAAATAAATGCATTAAAAAAATAAATAAAACCGTACTTCACTAAGAACTCCCTATTTGCAGACAGATTCACTTTTCTGTCATAGATGTGACTCATGTTCCTGTGGACAAAAAGTCTTTCCTTTAAAACTGAGGCACAGTAAAATTAAGAAGACTGACAGTACCAAGTGTCGATGAGGCTGCAGAAGGGGAGTTAGGCACTGCTGCTGCAGACGGGAAAGGATGTCACCACTTTAGAACAGCTTGGCAGCTTCTCACAAAATAAAACATACACCTGCCCTATGACATACAACCATTCTACTTCTAGGTATTTTAACCATGAGAAATGAAAACATATGTCCACACAAAGACTTGCACATGAATGTAGTCAACAACTTCATTCATAATAGTCAACACTGGAACAACAAATGTCTGTCAAGAGGTGAAGAGATAAACTGTGGTCCATCCATACAATGGACTATTACTCAGCACTGAAAAGGAAGGAACTCCCACAACATGGGCAAATATCAAAAACGTTATGCTGAGTGAAAGAAGGCAGATAGAAGAGTACTCTCTATATAATTCCACATAAAGAAAATTCCAGAAAACAGAAACTTAGCCTACAGTGACAGAAAGCAGTAATGGACAGTGACAGTAATTGCCTGGCTAAGGGATGGGGATTCATGGTGAAGGGGCATGAGGGAAATTTCTGGGCAATGAAAATGTTCTATATCTTTACCATGGTGACAGTTACCCTGGTATATACATTTGTCAAAACTCAAACTGCAAGCTTAAAATTGGTACGTTTATTGTATTAAATTATACCTCAATATGGCTGGCTTTAATTAGACGCACATCTATAAATAAGGTGGATGAGGCAGCTATATTATAAAAACAACTCCTGAAGACCAAAGACCATAACATTGATTTTTCATTTACATAAGTAGAATTCTTAAGTACTCTATAAATATTCACACATGAGGACTTTTTTTTTGTAAGATTTCATGTTCCCCGGTTCAAAGACTCTAACTAGTGCTACACACCACCACCTAAACTAGTAGGCATGCATTTGTACTGCGCTACCTGTTATCATCGTAACAGGCTCCTTTAAGCCTCCAACCTCAGATGGTTCATGACTGGCTTGGCCTTTATAGCTGCCTAGATCCCCTGACCACCTACTCAAACTCCACACTACAGGCAGACAACAACTGCCCACAACGCTGAATGGAAACTAGTGTTGCACTAAACAGACTGCTCCATGAGCAGAAACCTGCTAAATCCATCTGTTCTACAGGACTTTTCACTTAATGAAATATGCTGGAACCAAACCAACAAAAGCTTGGCTACTGAAGGCCACCTGCCAGAAAGGAGAGTGCACCACTAAACCAGAGGTACGCATTAAAAGACATCCAGGAAAAACGAAGTGTGACTACCTACATTATTTTCTTCTAATCTAATGGTCACTGCCAATGGTCTCTTCAAACACCTTGGAAAATCTAGAGATGACTACGAAAAAGGACTCATGTTAGCTGTTACACACACCCCTCTCCTTCCAATTTTAAGGAGGAAGTATAGAGAATATTCCCTTTCATGAATTACTTTGGTTGTTAATGAAAACCAAAGTTAGAAGAGTTGGTTGAAGCAGTAAAAGCTGCAAAATTACTATCTGCTGAAAATAAAAGAATGCAAAAGCAGGTGCTGAGGGCGTGAGGACCACCATGCCTACTGAGGAAGCAGTCCACTGCTTACTTTCTCAATTTAACCTCCACCTGATGGCCTGTTGAAAAATAGCCTCCGAAGACTGTAATTACGGAGGTACATTTACTTTACCAGCCAAAACAACAGACTGCACTCCATTCTTGAATTATGTAAGTTCACTGTTACGATTAAAAATCTTTTACTAGAAAAATGAAACTTGGGACTTCCCTGGTGGCAAAGTGGTTAAGACTCTCCGCTCCCAAGGCAGGGGGCCCAGGTTCAATCCCTGCTCAAGGAACTAGATCCCACATGCATGCCGCAACTAAGAGTTCACACGTCACAACCACGAAGGCCGAGAGCCACAACTAAGGAGCCAGCCTGCCACAACTAAGACCCAGCACAACCAAATAAATAAGTAAATAAATTTAATTAAAAAAAAAAAGGAAAAATGAAACTCAAGACTTTCCAGAAAGTCTCCCTTATGTTAAGTATGTGAAGCTCAGGACTTCAGTATCCTAGAAAAGAAATTTTTTTCACCCAATCAACTCACAATACTCTGTTTTTCATATAAAGACAGAAAACCAACCCCAGGAAGAGCTCACCAAGCAGGGGAACAGGGTCAGCTGTGCAGGACAAAGGCCTCAAGCAGTGCTTCTCAGCCTTGACTATACCTTAGAATCACCTGAGGATCCTCAGGCCACAATTCTGGGTTCAATGGTGGGAGGCAGGCTTCCTGTGTGACTCTGATGTGCAGTCAGGGCTCAGAATCACTGAACACAGGGGCATTCCCACACCCAGCGATTCAGGTATGGGAGAAACTAAGCAGACAACTGGAGGGAGGGCCAGCAGAGCTATTTCGACACTCAAGTATGCCCCCAAACCAGACAGAAGAAACTATAAAACAATTTGAGATGACTGTTCACTCTCCAGGAGGACCCACTGCTTGATGAAGAACAACCAGAGCAAATGTTTTTAAAATGGGAACGATTTTAGTGCTTTTAAGGATTTATTTATCATTAACAAGTTAAAGGCAAACAATCAGAAGAAAAACTATAATGCAACTAAGCTAGAAATAATTTGATAGAAAAATTCCTCTCCAATGCAACTTTTCAGAAATGTCTTTTCCACAGACACTTCTTTGTAACTGAACTCATTTCCCATTTGCTCTTTTCACTCAGTGAAATCTTTCACCTCCAACATTCTGCTTTTTCAAAAATGACCTCCCAATCTAAACCAAGATCATTCTACCTCCTTAAGCTAGTCAATCCATCAAGCACTTGATTAGTAATAAGATCTCTCTCACACGCACTTTTCATAATAATTTTACCTTCAGGGGATTCCGTAACTCTACAAGACTTGGTCCTGTTTCTTTAACCATTCTCTCTCCTCTGGGATGGCACCTGGATATTCCCCCACTAAGCAGCTCACCTATTCTCAGCTTCAAGTATGCTGATGAATTCCAAACCCACATCTTCAACTTGGATTGCCCAACTATACTGCAGTTCCATATTTCAAGCTGCCAGCCCCTAGGCTCTTCCACTGTTATGTTCTAGTTTAACCTTAAAATCAAAAGGTCCATTATTTTCTCAAAACCAGGTTTTACACTTATGCCAATAGCAAACTTCACTGTTCTTCCTATCTTCTAGATGAGAAACCTTGAAGATTATCTTGAATTATATACCCCAACTCCTGGCACAATCTCATCAAAATGTTCAAAAATTTTTATCTGGTAAAAACAGTAGCAACTGCATGAATTGAAATAAGCATTCCAATTAAGTGATGCATCCTGACATCCCATACACCCACACCTGAGATCCAGAGAACAGGATCTCAGTGAGTCAAAGGCAAGAGCAGAACCTTTCTGAACACAGAATATACCTCAATAATAAGATTACTAAAAAAGGGGGGGGGGGGCTTCCCTGGTGGCACAGTGGTTGAGAGTCCGCCTGCCGATGCAGGGGACGCGGGTCTGTGCCCCGGTCCGGGAGGATCCCACATGCCGCAGAGCGGCTGGGCCCGTGAGCCACGGCCGCTGAGCCTGCGCGTCCGGAGCCTGTGCTCCGCAATGGGAGAGGCCACAATAGTGAGAGGCCCGCGTACCGAAGGGAAAAAAAAAAAAAAAAAACGTAAGGAAGACTATAAGATACAATAAGAAACCATCAGACAGTCCAGGATGACCTGCCAAGGAGAAAGGACAGAGTCTGAAGTCTGAGGAGCCCAGGAGGAAATGAGAAACCTGGAACAAGTGTGGGGAGGGATGAAGCGTCAGGTAAAGGACTTTGCGGCCATCCTCCCAATGTTCATTCTCTTCCTCCCCTGTTGGATAACGGTCACCCAGTTCAGAAGGCTGAAACCCCCCACTCCAGAGGGGAGCCAGCACGGCATGCCACCCCTGTAGCCCAGAGCACTTGGTTCAGGGTGACCCAGAGGGCACAAAGCTCAGGGCACTGCCAAGAATTCCGGGACACACACACACACACTCTCGTGCGCCGCTTTGTGTGCTGGGCACAAATGTGAAGCCCGCAACTACTGTAGCCATTTCGCCATTGGGGAGAAAACTAGGCTTAGGATAATAGCGATACAACACAAGTGAAGAGAAACCAGGTCTTCAAAGATGTCACTGAACTGATGAATCAAACCAACCTTGAAGCCTGACCTACCTACAGAATTTCTAGTGCCGTGAGCCAGTAGATCTCTAGTTTATGGTGTAAGCCAGTTAGAGCTGAGCTTTCTTTTACTTGTTATCAAAAGTATCCTGAGACAGAAGTGGAGTGCGTGATCCAGGAGATTCATACCAAGTAAGATCACTCAAAAGGCAAAAAAAAAAAAAAGTTAATCTGAAACCTAAGTCCTACTCACCCTCCCACATGGAATGCCCTCCTCCTTTCTCTCCCTTTGCCCAAATCCTATTCATTTTCAAGGTCACTCATTGCCCACTTCCTTCACTCCCTGAATTCCCCCTGCAGAACCTGACATGTGCAGCACCTAGTTCAACACATCACACATCTCAGAACCTAACCCAGTGGTTCCCTCTGCCTCAGTCACCTGCTGAGTCACCCACTACGTACACAGGGTCAGAACCCTCTGGCTGCCTTCCTGAGCAGCTACGAGCAGTAGCTAAACCAGCCTTCAGCAAACATGAGCCAGCTGACTGACAAATATTACATAAAAAGATCTTCCTCAATCTTCTGCAAATATTTCATAGTGTAACTTGCTTTTGATCAAATCAGTATGTAGTTTAAAAATAAAAACATAAAAAAACTTCATGTTTTAATTTACCACTAATCATTTCCTTAATATTACTAAGCAAAATGTATCTCCCATTCTGCCTCCAAGTAACCAATGAATTAAAGATGTTCATCTTTCACTTTACAATACTGTGCTTTAACTATCTCTGGGAAATAAGATCATCCACTCACAATGAGAAACAGCTAATAAATGGAGCCCAAAAATGCCAAACATCACTGTTTTTAGCATGTATAAAATATAACTTGTGGATACTCCACAGCACTTAAAAATAACATTGAAGAAAAATGTTTAATAATCAAGAGTGTTTACAATACAAGAAATGGGGAAAAAATACTAAACAACATACAGCATAGTCCTAGGTTATTAAAAAAGAAAATGCATTATCACAAATACATCACAAAGAAGCTGCCTTGTTCCCTATGCATCCCGTGCCAACTGCTCATCCCAAGGCCTTCGCTTCCTCCACCCCCTGCCCCAGGCTGAGTTGAGGCCTTCAGCACTTCTCAACTGGATCACTGAGTGTCTAACTGGTCTTCCTGCCCCCGACTCATCCTTCACCCTCCAAACCACATGCAGCCACCACACTGCTTTCTCTAAAATGTGGACCTGATTACTCTGGTCCCTAGGAACAGGCCTGCAAGGCCCCCGAGACCTTTCAAGACAACAGGCTCCAGCAGAGCTCGCAAGAGGCCCCAGGGCTGCGCCCCCCACCCCCCGCCCAGAACTGCAGGCTCAGGGCCATCCACACGGGGTCTCTTGCCCAGAGCGCCTTCTCTCCCACCAGGAGGGGCGCCACGGGCTTCTCCTCACATTACAGAACTCAGTTCCAGAGTCTCCTCTTCGGGAACTACTTTCCTAACAAACTGATGAGTTACTCACTCTGGATTTCAACAGTTGATGAGACTCTTTCCCACATTCAACCATGGACTTCCTGAATATACCGACGGTGTTATATCTTTCATTAATTTATTTATCAATATTTTTGAGCACTTACTACATTCTAGGCCCGAGGAATGTATAAGTGGACAAAAGAAATCCTTGCCCTCGTTAATCTTACATTCTAGTAGGGAGAGAGAAAATGAACAAAATAACTATGTTAGGATATTAGATACAGGGTATCAGAAGGTGGTAGGTGCTGTGAAGAGAAAGCAAGGCAAGAAGGTGGTGAGGGTTCAGGAGGCTGTATTTTAAAGAGGCCAGGGAGGCAGGCCATCCTGAGAAGACATCATCCACACGGAAAGCCGCCCAGGGCCAGGCAGCAAGCTCGTGGACTGAGGCGGGGCATGCTGCAGCAGAGGGTCTCGGGTAGAGAGGACTTATTTGTACTCATTTTTGTGGCACTTAGCTGAGCTCAAAAAATAACCAGTGGATGGGGCTTCCCTGGTGGCACAGTGGTTGAGAATGTACCTGCCAATGCAGGGGACACGGGTTCGAGCCCTGGTCTGGGAAGATCCCACATGCCACGGTGAAAATATGCCCATACGCCACAACTACTGAGCCTGTGCTCTAGAGCCCACGTGCCACAACTACCGAAGCCCGGCCGCGCGCCTAGAGCCCGTGCTCCGCAACAAGAGAAGCCACCGCAATGAGAAGCCCACACACCTCAATGAAGAGTAGCCCCCGCTTGCTGAAACTAGAGAAAGCCCATGGCAGCAACGAAGACCCAACGCAGCCAAAAATAAGTAAATAAAACAAAATAATAAAATAAATATTTAGGGCTTCCCTGGTGGTGCAGTGGTTCAGAGTCCGCCTGCCGATGCAGGGGACACGGGTTCGTGCTCTGGTCCGGGAGGATCCCACATGCCGCGGAGCGGCTGGGCCCGTGAGCCATGGCCGCTGAGCCTGCGCGTCCGGAGCCTGTGCTCCGCAGCGGGAGAGGCCACAGCACTGAGAGGCCCGCGTACCGCAAAAAATAAATAAATAATTATTTATTTATTAAAAGTAAATAAATAACCAGTGGACAAACGATGACATTGGCTGAGATATCTAAGGTGACAAAGGTGGCGAACACAAAAAATAACTGAGGCAAGCCAATGGAAAAGTCCTCTTTCCACACTCACCGCTGACACACATTTGGGCTCTCCACCTTGGAAGGTAGACAGCTCCGTGGTTCTTGAATTTGGGGATAACGGCATTTGTTCAGAGCAGGCCAACAAAGGATCAATGCTATGGACCACTAACTGGGACTGGGAAAGCTATGGTGAAGGCATTTTATTTACATCAGTAACGGTCCTCTGATCTCAGCTACACCTGTTGAGAAACAGCCCAAAGAATGAAACAAAACAGCTTATTAGCTGATACACAGATCAGTCACCTGGATTCAAGAAACTACACAACAGAGATAAAGAGAGTCGTGAAACCCTTAAAGGAAACTTAGAGGTCACCTGCATTCTTAATCCAAGAATTACAACCAATCTGAATACCTCAGGAGCAGCCCACCTCTTCTGCATCAGCTCTCATTACTATAAAGGTATTTCTAGGGAGGGCAAAGCTGTCCCGTGTGGTTCTGCACACCGTCATCCTGATCTTCATTCCTAGAACTGGAAACACCAAAACAAACCCTCGTGCAGTCCTGAACCTGACAGCCAGACAGCTGCTCCCACAGGCAGGACAGGATGCTGTGCCCGACAGGGAGGCCACTGGAGGGGAAGCAGACCCCTCAGCGCTCAAGAAAGCCTTCCTGAGCCCCAGGCCCCTCCCGGGCCCCTGTGCTCCTACCCTGAACACCTGCCAGACGACTGTCTGTGTACTGTGCCCTCCGCCAGGCAGGGCCATGCTGTCCTTCCGCCACTCAGGCACTTGGCCCATTCGGGGCCAGCAGGCTGCAGGCCTCCAGGAAGGGCTGACTGACCAGGGAGGAAAGACACGGCACCCCCAGAATCAAAGTCCACAGGACCCTCCAGGCTCGCTGTGCACGACATACGTGGGCGGGAGGAAGCTAACTCAGATCTGTTTTCAACCAAAAAGAAATCAATGGCAAAGAAACAAATTGGCAACGTATTTTACTTTCTGTCCACCTTAAAAAGAAAAGAAACTCATTTTTCAACATGTGTCAGTGGGTGAGAGGCAAACTCTTTCCAAACTGAGCTGCAGCAACTCTGTGTCCAGGACTAGTCATGGCTAGGATATTGCTAGTGTCACTGCGTGTGAAGTTCAATTTACAGCCAGTAATCTTCCAGCCAAAACTGAAGAGAACGCTTTTTAAGATTTTTTTTTTTAAATTATCTCTTAGCTCGTTCTCACTGAATAGAACTCTAGTCACAGATGAAAAAGGAAGTTTGTGCTCCTGGCACTTAACTCACACTGTGTAGTGTGGCATGGAAAAGCCAAGAATTCAGTAAGAACCAAGATGGAACCAAGAGTGATTATTTTAACACCAATTTGTGACAAACTGGAGACAAGAACTTCTAAGCTGACAAATCCATGAGCAGCAACCAAAAGAAGGCAGCAAGAGCTTCCGGCAGCAAATTGGCTTAATGCTCAAATCCCCAAAGAGAT
Source organism: Globicephala melas (assembly GCF_963455315.2). Taxonomy (NCBI): domain Eukaryota; kingdom Metazoa; phylum Chordata; class Mammalia; order Artiodactyla; family Delphinidae; genus Globicephala; species Globicephala melas. Next base: position 58,636,711 of record NC_083332.1, on the reverse strand, counting down.
CTTGACCACAAATGGGCTTCGGGATGAATCAGGAACTCTGTTCCATCTCGCTGGGACATCAGACGGGCACAGTTAAATCGCGCTGTAGCCGAGTCTGTGCTGCCCTCACACTGTCCACAAGGGCCCCATCTCACCGCACGAGCACAGCAGTCTCTCATGGCTACGGGGAACATAATGTTCATGTATGTGTGTGTGTATATATATATATGTATTTGTAATTGTGTTTTGCAGCTTATGAACCCCAACACAGGCCTCAACACAGAGCAAGAGCTGGATACATGTTTGTTGAGAAGGAATTAGTCAATGAGTTAGTTACTGAATTTCAAACAACACTGAACTCTCATTCTGAAGACCCAGTACGGCAGGTCTTCAAACGGCAACATTTTCAGGCTCCTCGATTCACTCTACTCAGTGCTAAAATTAATATTATCTCTCAGAGAGCCACAAACCTGTATCTTTTGTTGTTGTTCATACCTAATCTAGACTGGAAAAGTTTTTAAATGTGCAAAATAAGATTTAGTTAATCCTATTCATGGAAAAGTGCTCAGCAGGTTAAGGGAAAAGGCTGTAAACAAAACTATGTGGAGGGAGACTTCCCTGGTGACGCAGTGGTTAAGAACCCGCCTGCCAGCGCAGGGGACACGGATGCGAGCCCTGGTCCAGGAAGATCCCACATGCCGGAGCAACTAGGCCCGTGCACCACAACTACTGAGCCTGTGCTCTAGAGCCCGCGAGCCACAACTACTGAAGCCCACACACCACAATGAAGACTAGCCCCACTCGCCGCAACTAGAGAAAGCCGGCATGCACCAACGAAGACCCAACACAGCCCCCAAAATTCATTAATTAATTAATTAATTTTAAAAGAAACTATGCGGAGGCTCTGACACCTGCATATGGCTGAGGCCCTGGGGGGCTGAGGGAAACACAGACTTGGGGGCCTAATTAGGAGTCCCTACTTAGTGTGTCTGGATGGCCACCAGGATGCCAGGTGACCTGATGAGAGAAGACCATGACCAAGGATCACAACTTAAAACACACTATTACATAAAAGGATCCCAAACGTCTAAAATGTACTACAAAGAGTACCGAAGGGAAGCATTTCAGAATATTAACAAACTTCATCCCAGACTCGTGAGTTACTAGGGGTGATGTTTTTCCTAATATTTTCTTTATTTTCTAGGAGCATAATCAAGTACCTAGTGCTTGTTTTAAAGGTGCCCCCCCAAAACAGAAAGGGAATAATGTCCCCAAATGACCTTCACCTAACGACTCTATCCAACTATCACTGAGGATATTCAAGGGCTATTTGCCTTGCATTAATCTGCCTCAGATGACCCCAAAAGAATGTCCTAATTTTTCCCCCCTCAAAGTTTTGAGATTTAAGATGCTTGAGGTGCTGAGGTGAGCAGAGCGAACACTCTGAGATCTGGAGGAGAGCCGGAAGAGGGACACACCCTTGCCACCCCATGCAGGACCCCAAGCGGGCCTCTGCACAGCCATCTCCCTTAGCAACGCTAACAGAGAGCGGGACGACCCACTTCCTCGAACCCATGCTTTCCCACAGATGCCCACCTGCTGACAAGGGCAGACGCCGTCTAGGCTGGACTCGCAAGGTCCCTTGCCCCTCCTGACTTCGGTCCCGGCCCCTCACCCTACACGCCAGTCACCCATCAAGCCCACATGCTCCGGCGTACCGCAGGCTTTGAGACTTTGTTCCTCTGCAAGCTTTCCCCCCACACCCTGTCCTTGTGCTTCTCTGCTCAAATGTCGCCTTTCTAGGAGAGTCGTCTTCCCAGCTTCCCCTGATGCTCCCCCTTGTCCAATCCACGTGACGCTGCCACTCCTCCCCACCTCCACGGCACCCTCCCCACGCTGGCTCGTGGGAGGCCCCCGTGAGCCCACTTGGACGGTTCTGCAGGGCAGGCAGAGTGTGAGCGCATGCCGCCCTCCTCCACACTCTCCCCGGGGTAAGGCTGGCCGCCCGCTCCTCAGCACCCAGCGTTCTGAGTTCTCAGGGGCTCCCCACACCCTCCAGCTGCAGAGCCGTCTCTGGCTGGGTATCAGCCAAGGCGCCGCTTCCGGGAGCCCATCCTTGACTTCCCAGGGCCACGTCGACAGACCCTGTGCCCTCCCTCCTGACTCAGTCCTCAGCTTGGAATGACACAGGCATTACTGTGATTATCTGATTAGCGTCTGTCTCCCTCACTAGACAGTAAGCTCCCTGGTAAGAGCGACAATGCCCGTCTCTGCTCATCACTCCATCCTCAGTGCCTGGTACACAGGAGCCACTCAATAACTACCTGCTGAATGAATGAATGAATGCATGCATGAATGAACGAATGAAAGTTTTTGACTGTATTGTTCACACCTCTGTTACAGGAATTAACACCCTAAAACAGTATTTTCCAATTAGCCTGTTTCCCTCTCCCACTACCCTGTGAACTTCTAAAGCACAGAAACTCTCTTTTCAGCTCTATGCTGCTAATGCCTGGCCACCAAAATTTTCTGTTTGAACAATTACAAAAGATATAAAGTCCTTCATATGTAGTTCTGAATAAAGGTGTCTGGTATCCTACAAATTAATTCCAAAGGACACAGAATGCAACCCCTAAAAGACCTGATTTTGCACTTTATTAGAAGTAGTTGAGTATGGTTTCTGGGGAGAGGACCTGACAAGAGAAATCGGAGAGTTTTTTTGGATTTTTTTCTGTCTTTTGCCATTGCAGTACTTTGATAAAAACAAAGTGGGAGGGACTTCCCTGGCAGTCCAGTGGTTAAGACTCCACACTTCCACTGCAGGGGGCACAGATTCGATCCCTGGTAAGGGAACTAAGATCATGGCGTGGCAAAAAAAAAAATAATAATGATAAATAAATAAACAAAAACACAAAAAGAGAGGTGAACAAAGCCTAATTTGGGAGAAGACGGGGAAAACCCAGGTTCATTACCCAATTCCCCACTATGCACTAGGGTTGATGACCTGTCAACCTCTCCAACTAACGAAAGGCTTGTCCTCTCAGTAATCTTTAGTGCAGAGTTGACCAAGAGACAAGAATTTAATTTTGAATCAGACATTTTTTTTTACAATACAGAAACTGAACAGCATGGCTGCTATAATTAAGGGGTTGAACATCTTCAAAATATCATTTCTTTTTAAAATAATGGTCTGGGCATTTTAATAGTCATAAATTTCTACAGCACTTCTACAGTTCTCAGTATACGGGTCCCAGGGAACCACTTTAACCTCCAGAACATCTGCTCCATCCCCTGGCAAAATCTGGTAAAAATAAGAACACTTCCTATACTTGAATAGATGCGTTCAACAGTTTTAGAAACAAGACTAGCTCCAAAAACTCCAGCTCAGTGACTACCTGGTTAGAAGAGACCGCATTATGAGACAAGGGAACAAAACCAACAATGCCCAAACACAAAAAGGCACAGAAGACAGACTTCAAGGTGAGGACCAAGGATCAGGGAGGAAGAGAAGGACATACTTTTTACTTTAAATATTTCTGTTTCAGAAATTGCAAGTCTTTATTCTGTATTTAAAAATAAAATCAGTGGGACTTCCCTGGTGGCGCAGTGGTTAAGAATCCACCTGCCAATGCAGGGGACACGGGTTCGAGCCCTAGTCTGGGAAATTCCCACATGCCTTGGAGCAACTAAGCCCATGCGCCACAGCTACTGAGCCTGTGCTCTAGAGCCCGCAAGCCACACGACTGAAGCCCTCGTGCCTAGAGCCCATGTTCCACAATGAGAAGCCACAGCAATGAGAAGCCCACGCACCGCAACGAAGAGTAGCCCCCGCTCGCCGCAACTAGCGAAAGCCTGCACGCAGAAACGAAGACCCAACGCAGCCAAAAATAAATTAATTAAAAATAAAATCAGTAAGAACTTTCACCAAAATGCACTCTACACAAAATCTTGTAATTAATAATTAGTAGCAGATTAGCAACCCTTAGTAATTACTAACACATTAATATCTTTAAACATGTAAACCTTTATTTCATTCATTTGCCCATTCCATGAACCTTCACTGAGGAACTACCATGGGGAAGTCACACTGTGAAACATCAGGCCTTTATCAGTTCAGCCAGGTAGAAAAGGCAAAGGATAGAAGTCCAAAGACGTGCTCTTAAGTCCCTGATAGCTCATTTAAGAGCCATGCGACTTCACATCACAACCTCTTTTTTTAAACTTTTTTTAAAAATTTATTTATTGATTCATTTATTTTTGGCTGCATTGGGTCTTTGTTGCTACGCACGGGCTTTCTCTAGTTGTGGCAAGCGGGGGCTACTCTTCCTTGCGGTGCGCGGGCTTCTCATTGTGGTGGCTTCTCTTGTTGTGGTGCACGGGCTCTAGGTGCATGGGCTTCAGTTTTGGCACGCGGGGTCAGTAGTTGTGGCTCGTGGGCTCTAGAGCGCAGGCTCAGTAGTTGTGCACGGGCTTAGCTGCTCCGCAGCATGTGGGATCTTCCCGGACCAGGGTTCAAACCTATGTCCCCTGTATTGGCAGGCGGATTCTTAACCACTGAGCCACCAGGGAAGTCCCACAACCTCTTGAGTCTCACTTTATTCATCTGTAAAATGATGCTAATAACAATACATTACAGAGTTGCCGTAAGGATCAAACCAGTCACGGCACTTCATAAACCATGCAGCTTACACACTGCACAACTTTCTCCACGCGCTGACTGCTGCAATGCTTAATTTGATAAGTATGTTATTCCTTATCCAATTATCAGATCTACCCAGAAGGCCTACTCTCCAGGGTCTCAAATAAATACACACATCTCGGCAGCCACTTGAGGGGAATTACTATTTAAATATCGAGAGAAGTTTTGTATAACATCAGGCAAGAATCTCTGAAAACTCCAGAATTAAATGTCATTTTCAAATTCTCTTCTATTCCCCCCCCAAGTCCTATCACAAGAAAAAAATTGATGTTTTCAAAAAAAATAGAAAGGGTATATATTTTAACAATGAAAGTCTCTCAAAAGAGGCAACTGCCTCACTCCTCTGGAGTTATGAACTGTCTAAAATAGGAGAGACACAAAAGAAGAGGAACACCAGAAATCCCCTTGACAATTATCAGAACACCAAATAAATTCACAAGTTGAGCGGCCCTGACTAAATTTAACATGTATTGCTTATATCCAGAGCAAAGGATCCCATCATGCTTATGCAGGAACAATTAAACAATGCAGACTAACTCATTAGACCAAAAGGCCATCAAAGCTTCCCCCCCAGAGCCGTGTATTACATGTTCTCGGGCGGTGCTAGTTCTAGCTCACAAGGCCCATGGCTTGCAACTTGTAATTTCTACAGATATCCAGCTTTATTCAACATATTTTAAACCACAGAAATGAGTATTTTTGACTTGTACTCACAATAATGATAAAGTTCTATTTTTGTGAACAGTGAGGAGAGTAAGTTGACAAAATGGTCTGAAAAGCTGTCCCCACCGCTTCCCTGCAACCAGTGCACCTCATGGGACTAAAGCCCCAGGAGCGGGGGGGGGGGGGGGGGGGGGGGGGATGGTATTCATGGGACCCCTCCCTTCCCACCCCAGCCAGCTCGTTCACAGTAACAGGTCTGTAACATGAACCCCTCTATTTTGTGCGATCTTAAATGCGCATTTTTTCCTACATTCAGTTCCTTACAGCAGGAATACCTCTAATATTATTCAATTAACAGTTAAGGTTTTTTTCACAGTAGCTCCAATGAGTTTGCAGCTGTCATGGTGAATCTTTTGAAACTTTAAAGACTACTTGTCACAAAAGAGCACGGGCATGCCAGCATTTCTTCATAAAACAAGTACAAATGGGGAAACAAAACTGTACCATCAGAAAAAGAGAGGAAGAGAGAGAGAGAGGGAGAAAGAGAAAGAGAAAGGCAGGCAGCTATATGTAAAACTCAGGTACCAAAGGCACAGAGTGGGGCACCAGCCTTTCTATTAGGAGGTACTTTCATTTCTAATGCACTACTTGTGACACTCTTAAATCAGAAGAGTGTAGACTTACGAGATGGCCCTTGAGCTGATACCAGAAAAATAAATTGAGAACTGATCTGAAGAATGACAACCAGTAAAGCTGCAGACGAAGCCCAGGAGGGAGGGGCCTGAGGGACAAGAGCAGGCGTCCCCGGTGCGCAGACCCTTGGTGCAGACCTGGGCTAACACTCTGCAGGCACATGGTCATCTCTAAATTCTCAAGTGAGCCAGAAACGGAAAGTCCAGGAAGACACGCTGTATCCTCTCACTCCCTGCCCCAAACCACACTTCCACTCTACACCTCACCGACCCTGTTCCCAGGAGAGGGCAACCTGAGGACAGCGCCTTTCAAAACAGGGAGCAGCATGGAGCTATTGGTTTCTTGGGTCTCCTGCTGAAAAGGGGGTCATATCTGCGGAGCTTTTAAACAGTCAGAAAGTAGCCCACTCATGAAAAGTCTACACTCTGAAGACTCCACATCTAGGTTTCCGATAGATTCTACAATTCCTGATTCTTGAAACAAATAGTACTATAAACCTACCCCACGGGCTACCTTTATCTTGCCTATTGTTCTTAGTACAGACTGCACTGACAGAAACGGTCACAGAAAGACCTATTGGGAGATCACTTCAATAAACAGGAAAACTGCAGTCCAAGCACATGTAAGTCTTTGGAAATGAACATCTACACTGCTGAAGTAGCACTAAAGTGACAAATGACAGTAATCCAGTGGCCCAAGGCCAGTAAATTCCATTGCAAACAGATTTATCTGTCTTGTGCCACAGTGATTCTTGCATGTGTGGCAGTAAAGACAACTGTAACAGCGCAGTTACAGATTCAAAGGCAAGCGCTTCCCACTGTTTCGGTATTTAGTGTATCATCAGTAAGAAGTGTCCTCGGCAGCCACCCTTAACGGGCCACTTGAAAAACCAGATCCATTCACAGCAAGTATCTGCCTGTCTGAAATTTGTAAAAACACAAGAACAAACAAAAAATAACCCTGATGAACTATAACTCAAGCAGAGACGATACAACTTTTCTCAATTACTTCAATATTATATTCTGAACACAGCACAAAGTAAATGTGCCACTAGGCCTGGCATTAAATAATCATTAAGCTTTGGAATTCTTTTATCCTTTAAGTTTTCCTATGCAAACCACTATTCAAATCACTTCAGTTCCACATAAAAAAGCTCTCGAATATATGTCCTAACTGTTGCTCTAGAGAGGAATTTAGAATGAGGCGGTCCACTTACTATCTGCTCATTTCAGGACACTGGTCCCCACAAGACAGGCTCCAGAGGGTGAGGGTGAGGCCCTGGATAAGGCTCATCTCCACTGCTCCTGTGTAAAAACCACTGAGGCGACCATCAACGCACAAGCTTCAAATGGCTTATCTAGTCTTAGGACATGTTTCAAGATTTTGCTGTCACGATGCAAAGGAAAACTGGTATCTCCAAATATCCCGTATTTCAAATAATTTTATTTACTTCAGTTGCTCACTATGAAACTCCAATAAAAATGTATCTCTCTGGAGAACTACTAACTTTCAGTTACAAAGATATTCAACGATACAGCAACACTCTACCATATGCTGTCAACTGGATCCAAGAAATTCCACAGTGTAAAATGTGGGCGCCACAATGCTATACGTGAGGCAGTGAAAAGATGAGGGGGAGCCCGCTGCACAGGACCGGGACGGGAGCAACCACACGATGTCCAAATAGTATGTACGAAGCATTATTGTAGAGTTTTCACTATAAATGACTGCAATGATCACAAAAATCTCTTCTGGTTTACGGCAGAATTGGTCAGTTCAAATTAATTACCCCAAATCATTTAAATCAGTTCCCTCATGCCAACAAATGTCAGAGATGTACTTTCACTTCAACTGTCAAAGTTCGTTGTATTTATTAAAATGTGTTGAAAACTACTGGCATTAGAAAAGTTTCTAAGTTTTGCACTGTTTCATGTCAATCCAGGGAAAAGGGTTCAATCATTGGTATGGAAATAGGCTATAAACTATATAAATGTTTTAAATTGTAACCTTAAAAATCCAATTTTAAAATAGGACCCTTATAAAAACTTAATATAAGAAAAAAGAAAATAGGACCCTTACTGTTAATCTGTGATTGATATCCCCAATAATAAACAAGTAACACGCATAATAACAAATAACAGTGCTTAGCAGAGAGCGAGAGCCCAACCAATATTTGTTGAATTAATGAATGGCCATGACTATGGCAGGACCTTCAGGACAGCAGGTAACTGAATAAAACAAAATTATTAAAATGCTTAGCCTGACTCAAGCAGGATCCAATCATTAAATCCTATCACATATGTTTCATTACTTGTTTTCATTACTATTCTTCTAAAAAGAAAATTAGGAAAAGAAAGAAAAATATGAGAACTCATACTATTTCCTTTCCTACCTTCTGCATGCTACAACTTAAAAGCATTTTAATCACACTTTTTTTTTACAAATTTATTTATTTTATTTTTGGCTGCATTGGGTCTTTGTTGCTGTGTTTTCTCTAGTTGCGCCGCGCAGGCTTCTCACTGCAGTGGCTTCTCTTGTTGCGGAGCACGGGCTCTAGGCACACGGGCTTCAGCAGTTGTGGCACGCTGGCTCCGTAGCTGTGGCGCACGGGCTTAGTTGCTCCATGGCATGTGGGATCTTCCCGGACCAGGGCTCGAACCCGTGTCCCCTGCATTATGTTCAGCTAACTGTTGCCATTCCAATTTTCTAAAGATGTGTATAGGCAATATTGCTGTATAAAACATAAATACTAGGACATTTAGGAAAGTAAATGAAATTACAATCACTTTTACCTATTATCACCACTCATTAACATTTCACTTTGCATTGCGATTGGTGCTTCTGATAATGGAAGTGGGGACTTCCCTAGTGACTCAGTGGTTAAGAATCCGCCTGCCAATGCAGAGGACAGGGTTCGAGCCCTGGTATGGGAAGATCCCACGTGCAGCAGAGCAACTAAGCCCGAGCGCCACAGCTACTGAGTCCGCGAGCCACAACTACTGAAGCCCGTGCACTTAGAGCCCATGCTCCGCAACAAGAGGAGCCACCGCCATGAGAAGCCTGCGCATCGCAACGAAGAGTAGCCCCCGCTCGCCGCAACTAGAGAAAGCCCGTGCGCAGCAACAGACCCAACGCAGCCAAAAATAATAATAAAATTTAAATTTTTTTTAAATAAGAGCAAAGCTTAATTTAAAAATAAAATTTAAGGTGAGAAAAAGGCAAACACCAAATCTCTTAAGGAAAGAAATCTTTGAATTGCACCCTTGTAAAACTTAATTCAACCACTACTAAGCCCTTCTTTTTGTGCAAAGAACTATACTGAGTTACTTTAAAACGCAGATGTACAAGTGAACAAAAGTTTAAAGCGGAAAGTTGTAGAGCAAACTAAAGTGCCAAAAGTTTTAACAGAATTGCTGCTTCCTGTCAGATTTCATTTTTTTTAAGTTATCAAGTCTCAAATTCCGCGACACGCGTTAATTCCAATAGCTACTAAAACCTGACTGTATTTCCAAAAGGGCAAGAAAAACCAATTGCTTTGAAAGGGTTACGATTTACCGGCCACCAGTTTTCCAACAGCTACTTTGTTTCATTTTCCCTTATTTAATACAACAGCACACTGAAATGATATAAAAACGCGCAATAACTTCTAGGGCTTAGAAGTCAACACATCAGCGGTCCACAGCAAGCCTGACAAATAATACCACATGCCGATTTTTATCCAGACCGATTGTATTTGGGGGAGTGGGAATAAGAGTTCAACTCTACACTCATCTCTCTCTAAAAGCGTGAGTTTTACTCTTTCTTTCCACTACGGGATTATCACAAACGACCCCTAAGATACCGCTCTGACAGGGTGCGCTAGTAGTGTCAGCCAGGCTGAGGCGGATTCGTGCAAAAGATGTCACTCAAAGGCAGGTACAAGTATGGTCCTGGCGAGTTATTTCGAGTTTTCTTTGCACCAGTAACCTTAGGCTGCTTCTTAGTGACTTGAGTCTAAAAGTCAGAACACCGGCAAGCCGCCCCCCCCGCCCCGGGTCAATCAAACTGCGAAAGCAACCTTTGGGGCCATGGGGAAAACGAGGCAGCCCAAATCTTGGTGGCTCGTTCCGGGCAGAGAGGCGACCACAGGGCGTGGAAGGCTGTGCCGCCCCGGGGCCTCCCGAAGGTTCCCGGCTGCCTCCCGGGGCAGCCAGGGCCCCATCTGCACCGCCGGCTCGCCCCGCGGTCCAGCCCCGAGGTTAACCCCTTCGCGCCCCCCACGCCCTCTCCAGGCCGGCCCGGGCGCCCCCTCTCCGCCGCCCCTCTGAAGCGGGGCCTGGTGGGCTCTGGCGCGGGGCGGGCCGGGCTGCAGGCGGCGGAGGCGCGGAGGCGGCGGGAGGCTCGGGGCCTAGTCCCGGGCAGCGTGTCCCGGCGCCCTCCCCCACTCCCACACGCTCGCTCGGGGCCGGGGTGCGCCCGCCCGCCCGTCCGCCCCGGCGCCCACCCGCCCGCGGCCCGGGGCCCCTTCCCGCCGAGGGCACCGGCCGGGTGCTACCTGCGGGTTGCGGAGGGCCATGGCGGCCCGTTTCAATGAGCCTCGGCGCTCGTCCGACTCCTCACGCTGCTTCCCCCGCCGCCGCCATCTTCTCGCCCGCACATACACACTCGCATCGGCCGCCGCGCCTGCGCACTGGCCGCGTGCCGCGGGGCGCGGGGAGCCGGGCGCGCCGAGCGCGCGCTGCGCAGGCGCGGCCGACAGGTGGGCGTGCGCGGCGGGAGTCGGCCCGGGGCGGACCGCGACCCCGCGGCCCTTAGCGGATGCGGGCCCGCCCACCGCGGACCTGGAGCTCTCGGGGCCGGCTGCGGCGCCGGAGGGGAAAGGGCAGTGGACGGAGGTGATAACGCCAAAGCGCCCGGTCGGCCCGGTTTTCTCACCAGCCGGGAGGCCACCTGGATGGTGGGCGGGACTCGGGATGTCCGGAGCCCGGGAGCCGCGGCCTGAAGTCCGCCCGCGCCCCCGAACCCCAGGGTCGTCCTGGGCCGGGGTCTCCGAAGTGCGCGCTGAAGATCTCAGAGTAGTCCCGGTTTATGGAGGTCACATCCGTCCATTCATTAATTTATTCACTTCTCATTCATTCCACAAACACTATCTGAGCGTCTACTCTGTGCCACGCCTTTAGCTAGGCATTGGAGAATATTTTGAAGAAATAAAAATGAAAACGCACCGGTAAAGCGTTTAGGATTGGGGCCTGGCAAATAGTAAGCACTCAGCGTTGACTATCACACGCATACATGCACGCATACAGACAGACCAGCTTTCGGGTCATTGGTTCAAGAAACAGTGAACCCCCTACCTGACCATGCAGTTTATCACCTACTTTGTCCCTTCTAGCTGAGGGATTCGGGCAAGTTAATTCCGTTTCCTAGGTCTTTGGTTTCCTCACCTGTGAATGAGGCTAATAAAATTTCTTAACTCCCAAGATTTCTGTGAGGATCAAATTAGGTGCGTGTGAACGCACCAGCCCTCAATAAACATTAGCTTCTGTGATTCTTATTCATAACCATGATCGCTGTTTTCAAGTGCTCAGCAAACAGACACAGAGGCTACTATTACCAGACCCCGTGCTGAGCAGAGGGAATCAACAGTAAGATCCATTGCCACATTCCATAAGGCAGAGGGCCTGGTCTTTGCAACAATGGGATGCCATGAAAAATATAAGAAAGGGAAGGGATTGTCTAAAATAAAAGAGCTAAACTGATACAAACTGCTATATATAAAATAGATAAAAAACAAGGTCCTACTGTATAGCACAGGGAACTATATTCAATAGCCTGCGATAAACCACAATGGAAAAGAATATGAAAAAGAACATATATACGTATAACTGAATCACTTCTCTGTACAGCAGAAGTTAACACATTTTAAATCAACTATACTTCAACACAAAATTCTAAACATAAAATAAGAGATTAAAAAAAAAAACTTAACCGAATACAGTGCGTGAATCTTGATTGGATACTGGTGTTTTTTAACCTGGTAAATATTTTTTGACAGTTGGAGAAAGTTGCGTATGGCTTGGATATAGATGATTTTAGTGAATTATTGGTAACTTCCATAATATAATAATGATATTACGCTCATGTGAGAGAATGTTCTTTTGTTAGGATATGCATCTGAAGAATTTAGGGATGAATGTCATAATACCTGAGCTATTTTTTAATGGTGCAACAAAAAATAAAATTATATAAGCACACACAAATAGACATAGAGGGAGAGAAAGTAAATAATGCAAAATGTTAACAGTTGTTGGATCTAAGTGGTACCATCAACTTTTCTGTATGCTTGAAAAAAAATTTTAACAAAAAGCTTGGGAACGGAATTCCCTGGCAGTCCAGTGGTTAGGACTCCGTGCTCTCACTGCGGTGGCCCGGGTTCAATCCCCAGTCAGGGCAATATGATCCCACAAGCCCCGCGGCTCGGCCAAAAAAAAAAAAAAAAGCTAGGGAAACAACACAATACTGTATCCATGCTGTGGTTAAAACCACAGAAAAATTCTGCCTACATATAGAGAAAGACAGGGAGGGATATGAAAACACATTGGTGACATAATGGTTGATATATGATTTTCATCATAACAGTTCTTGAACAAAAAATCAAAATTATGGGACTTCCCTGGTGGCACAGTGGTTAAGAATCTGCCTGCCAAAAAAGGGGACACGGGTTTGAGCCCTGGTCCAGGAAGATCCCACAGAGCAACTAAGCCCACGTGCCACAGCTAGTGAGCCCGCGCACCTAGAGCCTGTGCTCCGCAAGGAGAGAAGCCACCACAATGAGAAGCCCGCGCACCAAAACAAAGAGTAGCCCCCGCGCGCAGCAACAAACACCCAACTCAGCCAAAAAAGAAAAAACAAAACAAAATTATGATCACTGATACTCAGTTCTAATTTTCAAATCACTTACAGAGATATTACCACAAGTTTTTTTGTAACGTTGACACTATTGGGGTGTTTTGGGGGGTGGGTTTTTTTTTGGTTGTTTGTTTTTTGGGGGTTTTTTTGGCCGCCCTGGGTAGCTTGCAGGATGTTAGTTCCCCAACCGGGGATCAGACTCGTGGCGTGCCCCCTACAATGGAGTCCTGGAGTCCTCTCACCACCGGACTGCCAGGGATTACAAACAGTATGTTTTATGTTTGTTTGTTTTTAATGGTGGTACCACATAATTTCAATACCAGGAGATAAATGTGAAAAGGAAAATATGAACAAACACTGTGGGCCCTGCAGTCCTTAGCAAACCCTCAAACTTGCAATAAGAGACAAGGGAGGAGCCCAGAATCAAGACAGGCCAGAAATAAAATCCTGAGTCCCCCACTCACTGGCTTGCGTGAATTTCAGCAGGTTACTTAAACTTTCTATGACTCTTGTAAAAGGAGGTGTGGTAGGCAGAAAAATCTCATCCCAAAAATGTTCACTTCCTAATCTCCAGAACCTGTGCAGATGTTGGGAAAGGGAGAGAGGAGTATTTTCCTGAAAAGTATAGTCCTCATAAGGAATGGCCTTTTTTAAGAAAAAAAGAAAAAAAAGGGAATGACCTTTTTTGGTAATTATGGACATTTTTCTCTGTTGCTCTGTGAAAAGCAGACAAATTTCTTAAAGGAAAACTGGAAAGTGGAATGTGAAATCATCTCTGAATTTTTCGTGGTAAAAGGAACTTTGCAGATGGGATTAAATTGAGGACTTTGAGATGAAGAGATCATTCTGGATTATGTGGGTGGGACCCATATAAACACAAAGATCCTTAAAAAAAAGGAGCGAGGAAGCCAGAAGGTCAGACAATCAGAGAAGTAACAAGGGGGGGGGGGGGTCGGATTTCAAGATGCTAAGCAGCTGGCTTTGAACATGAAGGTAAGGTTATGAGCCTGGGAATGCAGGAGGTTCTGGAAGTTAGAAAAGAGACAGACTCACTCCTAAAGCCTCCAGGAGGAACAAAGCCTTGCCTACACCTTGATTTTAGCCCAGTGAGTCTTCTGACCTACAGAACTATAAAATAATAATTTGTAAACCAGTCAATTTGTGGTCATTTGTTACAACAGGAAATTAACATAGGGGATATTACCACCTCTTTTGCAAGCCTGTTGCCAGGAGGAAACAAAGTAACGCATCTAGCACATGGAGTATGGTGCTGAGCACTTTTTAACTACCAATCAATAAGTGATGAGGGACTTTTTTTTTGCGGTACGCGGGCCTCTCACTGTTGTGGCCTCTCCCGTTGCGGAGCACAGGCTCCGGACGCGCAGGCTCAGCGGCCATGGCTCACGGGCCCAGCCGCTCCGCGGCACGTGGGATCTTCCCGGACTGGGGCACGAACCCGCGTCCCCTGCATCGGCAGGCGGACTCTCAACCACTGCGCCACCAGGGAAGCCCTAAGAGACTTTTTATTGTATCCCAGGGAGGCTGTAAGTTTTCTCCAAGGAGGTAACATTTGAGCTAAGCCTTGATGGCTATATCTTGAGGGGGCACCCATATTTCCCTATCTGAACCAATGGATACATGTTCTGACAAGCAGGAGTTAACTCTTGGGCCCAAGGGGTCAGAGTATTTCAGTTAGACCTGTCCTACCTGGAAAATTCTTTTCTGAAACTCTGAGAGTATAGAAGAGTACAACTAGCTGTGTGACCTTGGGCAAGTACCTACCTCTCTGGACCTCAGTTTCCTCATCTGTAAAATAGGAGGAATAATACCTTTCAGGAATGTAGTAGAAATGAATATAATGACAAGAACAGGTACGTAAATTGCTTAATAAGACGTTCAGCATAGAACAAGGGCTCGATAAATGATGGAAATTATCATTAGGATTCCCAGACTTTTTGGAAAGGAAGGTGAGGTTTGCACAGGCTCAGTGCATTTGACACGATTTATCGCCAATGATAAAATTCAAGCTTTCAAACAAAAATTAGAATTTGAGGAAATGTATCCACCATTGTGAGCTGGGCAGCTTCCCAACACTGAAGGACTTTTCTGATGAGATTGGCGGTGATAGTAACAAATGAGATTTTTTAAAAAAAATATTGACTAATGGAACATTTCAACATCTGGAAGATGTGTATAACTCACTGAATCAATATTTTCCAAATGACCCATGTAGGATGTTATAAAATCATGCATGAATAAAAGATCCATTCAAAGTACAAGATAGACCAATGGACTTTAATCTAACAGTGTACGAAAAATTCAGAGATGATTTCACATTCCACTTTCCAATTTTCCTTTAAGAAATTTGTCTGCTTTTCACAGAGCAACAGAGAAAAATGTCCATAATTACCAAAAAAAGGTCATTCCCTTTTTTTTCTTTTTTTCTTAAAAAAGGCCATTCCTTATGAGGACTATACTTTTCAGGAAAATACTCTTCTCTCCCTTTCCCAACTGCATGCCCTGTGTGAGGCTGGATTTTCTTCACACTTCAATCGAAGCAATATATCACAACCAACTGAAGTCACAAGCAGGTATGAGAATGCAGCTGACATGAAAAAGCTTTAAAAAAATACAAAATAGGGCTTCCCTGGTGGCGCAGTGGTTGAGAGTCCCCCTGCCGATGCACAGGACACGGGTTCAAGCCCTGGTCTGGGAAGACCGCAGAGCAACGAAGCCTGTGCGTCACGACTACTGAGCTTGCGAGCCACAACTGCTGAAGACCGCACTCCGCAACAAGAGAAGCCACCGCAATGAGAAGCCCGCGCACCGCAATGAATAGTAGCCCCTGCTTGCTGCAACTAGAGAAAGTCCATGAGCAGCAACAAAGACCCAAGGCAGCCACACACACACACAAAAAGATTATATTACTGAAGTATAGTTGATTTTAAAAGTTGTGTTAATTTCCGCTGTACAGCAAAGTGATCACTTATACATATATATATACATTGTTTTTTACATTTCTTTCCTTTACGGTTTGTCACAGGATATTGAATATATTGATATTCCCTATGCTATACAGTAGGATGTTGTTTATCCATCCTATATATAATATAATAGTCTGCATCTGCTAACGCCAAATCCCAACCCATCCTTCCCCTAGCCCCCTCCCTCTTGGCAACCACAGTCTGTTCTCTATGTCTGTGGGTTTGTTTCTATTCTATAGATAAGCTCATTTGTGTCATATTTCAGATTCCACATATCAGCGATATAATATGATATTTGTTTCTCTTTCTAACTTACTTCACTCAGTATGAGAACCTCTAGGTCCATCCATGTTGCTGCAAATGGCATTATTTCATTCAAAAAGACATTTCTGAGACAACCTAGTAGTGTACATAAGGCCTAGAGGAGACTAGAGAATTATTCACCAACAAATGTGTTGGGTGTGCTAGTGGCTTTGAGATTACGCTAGAAAACACTACTTCCTGTTTTAAGGGATATATGCTGAAATACGTACAGGTGAAATGACAGGATGGATGGATTTGCTTCAAAAGACGTGAGAAAAAAACAGAAAGGAAAAAGGAATAGATGAAGCCAAAAAGGTGAAAGCTTGAGAACCATTGAGATATGAGGGTGTCCGGTCAGGTGCTCTGAGAAGCAAGAGGGGAAAATGGGAGCGAGCTGGGGGCGGCGGGGAGAGACCTGCACTGGTGCCTGGCTGTCCCCTGGGCAGGAGTGGGGATGGGGAAGGGCTGGGTAAAAGTCCTTGAGCCAAATTTGCCCATCAGAGCAATCCCATTCCCTCGGGAAAGGACCTGCCTAGTAGGTCATACTGCTCATGCTGCCTGTATGAGTTTCCTAGGGCTGCTGTAACAAATAGATGCTCTGAGGAAGCATCTATTTCAGGCTTCTCTCCACCTTCTGGTGCTGCTGGGGATCCTCAGCTTAGAGCGTCAGCACTCCAATCTCTGCTTCCATTGTCACACGGTCTTCTTCCCTCTGTGTCACTTAATAAAACCAGCTCTGGGGCTTCCCTGGTGGCGCAGCGGTTGAGAGTCCGCCTGCCGATGCAGGGGACACGGGTTCGTGCCCCGGTCCGGGAAGATCCCACTTGTCGCGGCGCGGCTGGGCCCGTGAGCCATGGCCGCTGAGCCTGCGCGTCCGGAGCCCGTGCTCCCCAACGGGAGAGGCCGCAACAGTGAGAACCCCGCGTACTGCAAAAACAAAAACAAAAACAAAAACAAAAAACCAACTCTGAGGGTTTTTCATCCAGAGTAGAAAGGAAAGGACCCTCAGGTTGTCCCCCTGAGCCCCTAATCACGGCTTGTTCTTCAGGGCATGTTATCTCAAATATGTTAAACCTTTAAACATCAACATCAAATTCAGCCCAGCAACCTGCCCGAGGAGGGAAGGAAGCAGATGGAGGAGGGAACACAGGTTGCTGCCTCTCCTCTCAGCTCCCTGACTGGTGTGTTCACCCATTTATTTCTTCACCTTCCTTTGCTCTTTTATTCTTGGTGGCAGAACTCGTATAGTTGATGCCTCTTCTTGAGTAAAATACCTACACACTGCCAGTGCAGTTCCTCCTTTCTCTGCTGTACTTACGTCCTTGTCTCTGCCCTCCCCAGGGTGGGGCACTGTCCCCAGATAACAGAACAGGTGCCACTATCACAAAGGACCTTGGCCAGGGGGAAAAGTGCTCAAGAAAAGGAATAAGACAAGGTAAGATGCACCATTGATCTGGGTTGCATTAATTCCGGCCTCAAGTCACTTTGAGCACTCAAAGGAATCATTGATTTTCTGTAACTTAGTTCCTACGTAAGCAGGAAAGGCCAGTGTGTCCTGCCTGCCTCTTGGGTTAGATACTGAGATCAACTGGGACGACGGAAGGCAGCTTGTACCATGTAGATTAATCCATTAACTGCAACACATTCATATTACTAATTAGTTAAAGTGGCGACGTCACTATTTAATACCCTTTCATGTTTCTTTTTTTTTTTTTTTTTTTGCGGTACGCGGGCCTCTCACTGCTGTGGCCCCTCCCGTTGCGGAGCACAGGCTCCGGACGCGCAGGCTCAGCGGCCATGGCTCACGGGCCCAGCCGCCCCGCTGCAAGTGGGATCTTCCCAGACCCGGGCACGAACCCGTGTCCCCTGCATCGGCAGGCGGACTCTCAACCACTGCGCCACCAGGGAAGCCCCCTTTCATGTTTCTTGATTCAGTCACTCCTACAAACCCTTCCCTTTCCCATTCATCAAAGAATTCCTTATTTTTCATTGATTTTCACCTAACATTTTTTATTTTCTTGCCAGACAGACAGCTGGGGGTGGGAAGAAATAGTGTTGCATTCTTTCAAGCTCCTTTAGCCTATGAAAATAAGTATCTTTTCTACTCTCAAGTGAAGATTGATTACTGTAACAAAATCAAGAGATATGAAAGAAAAAATAATAATCCATGACTCCAGCACTCTGGCACAAGCCCTATGATTGTTTGATTTTTTTTTTCCCCCATGAGCTTGTTATTAGCATGGATGTGATTGGAATCTACAACACGGGCTTTGGTGTCCCAGAGGTCCAAGTTCAGTTTCCAGCTCTTGCCAGTCAGCAGGGGGTGAGCTGTGGGCACGTCCACTGCAGGAAGCCTCGGTTTCCTCCTTTGATGCCTTTTTTGAAGTGTGGTCGTCAGGATTAAATGAGATCGTATAGGGCTTCCCTGGTGGCGCAGTGGTTGGGAGTCCGCCTGCTCGATGCAGGGGACGCGGGTTCGTGCCCCGGTCCGGGAAGATCCCACATGCCGCGGAGCGGCTGGGCCCGTGAGCCTTGGCCGCTGAGCCTGCGCATCCGGAGCCTGTGCTCCGCAACGGGAGAGGCCACAACAGTGAGAGGCCCGCCTACCGCAAAAAAAAAAAAAAAAAAAAAGAGTCATCTGTCTCCAAAATCTGGACTTTGCTACCATGTTTGTGCTGTTATGTTAAAACTTCTTGAGGAGTTTTTGCTTTTGCTTCTGTTTATAGTTTTTAAATTACTGACACTGGGACCCAATCCTAGACCAATTCAATCAAAATCTCTGGGTGTGTTTAATGAACACCCCATCCCCCCAGGTGTTTTTTTTTTTTTTTTGGCCTTATCGTGTCGTCGTTGCTGCGCGTGGGCTTTCTCTAGTTGCGGCGAGCAGGGGCTACTCTTCATTGCAGTGCACGGGCGTCTCATGCGGTGGCTTCTCTTGTTGCGGAGCACGGGCTCTAGGTGCCTGGACTTCAGTGGTTGTGGCACATGGGCTTCGTAGTTGTGTCTCATGGGCTATAGAGCACAGGCTCAGTAGTTGTGGCGCACAGGCTTAGTTGCTCCATGGCATGTGGGATCTTCCCGGACCAGGGCTCAAACCTGTGTCCCCTGCACTGGCAAGCGGATTCTTAACCACTGGGCCACCAGGGAAGTCCCCCTCCCCCCAGGTGTCTTAACACACAGCCTGGACAGAGAACTACCGTGAGGCTCTCTGGCCTGGCTATGGCCTTACGGGGTTGCCTTCCCAGTCGCAACGTGGTCTCCCACTGCTCCATAGCTTAGCAGTGCCCTTCCCTCTGTCTAAAACACCCTTCCCTAATCCCTCCAGTCTAACCTGGCAGACTCCTAATTTATTCATCTTGCAAGCCCCAGCACAAGCACGATTGGAAACCACACAAGCTTCGGATTTGGATGGACTTGGGTCACCATCCCCGTCACTTATTAGCTGTGTAAACTTGGGTGACGTACTCAGCTTTTCCAAGCCTCAGCGTCTTCTTCTGTGAAATGGAGCTAATGCCGGTAGGAAGAATGTGGAGCTGTTTGTGATGGGGAGCTGATTAGGAAGGTCAAGCATTTGGCACAGTGCTGGCTCCTTAGCATGGACTCAATAATAAATAAAATTATTATTATTATTTGTTGTTGTCGTTGTTGTAGGCACAGTAGAAAAAGCAGTAGTAGTAGCAGACTACAGTAGTCGTCTGTGGTAACAGAAGAATTATGCTGGTCTGCCCAGCACCCCACTCCTACTCCAGAATCATCTTGTTCCTTCTGGGGGGCGGGTGGCTCCCACGCTCCCCTACCCCAGGGTCAGGCCCTGATCTGGACCCAGCTAATCAGAGGATGATTCTCATCAACTGAGCTCAGTGTTTGGCTCCTAGAGGGCACCTGACCCAAGCTGGGTCCATCGAACTGCTCCCAGGATATATCAGAGCCTGTGAGACAAAGACAAGCACTGTAATGGGGCCACACGCTGAATGCCAGGCTTCTAGTGGGTGGGCAACTTGTGGTCACGTGAGAATCCCCTCTTTAGAAGCGAAGCAGGAATTGTATGCAATAAACCTGTAATAAACCATAATGGAAAAGAATATGTATATATGTATAACTGAATCACTTTGCTGTACACCTGAAACGAACACAATATTGTAAACCAACTATACTTCAATTAAAAAAAAGAAAAAAGAAGCCAAGCAGATTTCAGCAGAGACAAGATGGAGAGAGGGAGAGAAAGACAGAGACAGAGACACAGGTGAGAGAGAGCTGACACTATTTCTTGAGCCCTTGGGTACAGCAGCTGGAAAGTGGAGACAACTCAGATTTCCACATGAACTGAGACCCCCACCCCCCTCAAACTTTTGCTACTTTGGACTGGAACTTAGTCACGTACCACCAAATGAGTGCCATAAATACATTATTGTTGTCGGTGTGCAAGTGTCATTTTCCAAAAGTTAAAACATGACATGCAAATATCATAGTGAGCCCACGTCAGAGGTTCGCTTAGCTCAGGAAAAGCAGCAGGGTCGGGGGTGGGTTCAAGGAAGAACACAAGACGCTGAGTCTGTATAGTTAATGAGAGAAAGAATGCTGGAATAAAATGATAAAGTCCAACGCAGAAAGGTTAATGCCCTGCAAGGCGATAAAATGGTAGCATTTGGGGCTATCTTTTCTTGCAGAAGTAAATCAGTTTCATGTCTGTGGGACAAAAGTCATTTGTAACTTACTAATACTCCTACAAGTTAACATCTAAATTGACAGAGTATAGGTCCTAATGATAAATAATAAGTCAAACAAAATGACCATTCCTTGGAGAGGCAAACACCGGTCAGATAAGGCCCACTGCTTGTTTATGTAAATAAAGTTTTATCAGAACAAGCCCGTGCATTTACATATCCCCTCTGGCTGCTTTCCTGCCGCAAGAGCAGAGTTGAATAGTTGCAACACAGATCATCTGGCCCAGAAAATCTTTACTTACCTGGCTCTTTCCAGGAAAAATTTGCCCTAGAGCTGAGGTTCTTAAAGTGTGGTCCCTGGACCAGTTGCATCAGCCCCAGGGAATTGTTAGAAATGTAATGCTCGGGTTCCACCCAAATTCAGGCCCACCAAATCAGAAATTCCAGGAGCAAGCAGGCCAGCAAACTGGGTTGTGACTCCCTCAGGGGGCTCCTGGAGCCTTGAGAGTCAGACGACCCTTGGGCAGACTTGAGAACAAAGCTGTGGTAGTCTGCTATAACATCCTGAGGGCGTCCAGGGGTCCAAACTGGGGATAATGTTTCTTTATACGGCACGTGGGGAAAAAGAGTGGGAGGTGAGATTGGGGAGCTCGACATATGACAGGTCGTGCCAAGGGAGGAGTTAAGATATCCTGCCAGTGAAAGCTTCTGGTGATCACGTTTTCATTTTAGAAAGACATCTCAGGGATTGGCAGATAAACGGATGGGGTTGGGCTGGGAAGGTGGTGAAGTTGGAGGAGCACAGATAGGAGGACTCGGTGCTAGTTAGGAGTCTACAGCTGAATCCCAGGCTGGAGACACTTTGTGAACTCCTGGATACAGCCATACCTGAAGCTAGAGAAAATTCATAGACTTCCCAATTAAGCCATCCTGAACAGAATGTTGCAGAGGAGCTGGTTCACAGGGGAAAGAATTGAAAGATATTGATGTAATGGAACTCACCAACTGTTGTGGAAGGTGAGAGAGAGGCAATGTTATCTGAACGGCATACGGATTTCTGTTTTGCTGGGCTGGGTAGATGGGACAGTCTAGGAAATGGAGCAGGATCCTGTGGGGCCGTCCCAGGTATAAGCCCTTTCTGTGTCCTTGTTTCTTGTTTGTAGGAAATAGGCTTCATTCAGCCTCCTTGACCTTCCCTGAGTTCCAGAGGGCAAATCCAAATGGTTGCTAATCAGGGAAGGGAGGGGATGCAGAAACAAAGGAGGAGCGTTCAAGAAACAACAGTGCAGCCATGGGGCAGGGTCCTGGTTCCTCCTCAAGGGATATACATAAACAATTTCTTTTTTTTTTTTTGGCCTTGCCATGACAGTGAAAGTGCCAAAACCTAACCACTGGATCGCCAGGGCATTCCCCATAACGACGTCTTTGAGTTCTTCTGCGGAACTAAGGCCCCCACCCAGGTGGAGGATGGTAACTTCAGGCCGAGCACAGGATTCCTGAAGCACCGCCCTGTTATCTCACCGCCAACCAATCAGATGAAAGTCACAAGCCCTGCAGCCCTTCCCCCAAATTTTGCCTATGTGAACATCTCCCCGAAAACCATTGGTGAGTTTGGGTTTTTCTGAGCACGAGCTAGCCATTATCCTTGCTTAGCCCTGCAATAAACCTTTCTCTGCTCCAAACTCGGGCATTTCAGTTTGTTTGGCGTCACTGGGTGTCGGGCACACAAACCTGCATTCGATAACAGAATCTCTCTGGTTGCTCTCAGTCTGATGGGAGACAGAAACACAAGCCAGGGGAATGACAGTTCTCCTCTAGAGGCATAGTGCCTTATTTTTTTCTTCGTTTGCATCAACACACCTTTGTGAACAGAGGTTAAGAGCACACCTGTACTGACAATGCAGCATGCTGGCTAACTCTGCCTCACTTCTGAGTTACGTGCTCCAAGGCTTAAATTCCAGCTCTGCCCCTCAACAAGAGATTTAATTTTTCTGTCTCTGCTTCTTCATCTTTAATCTCGTGATGTACAAGATGCATCTGCATCATGGAAGTGAAGAGACATCAAATCCCAAGGGTTCTGCATGATGCCTGGTCCATGATAAGCATTTCATAAAGGGTAGATGTTACCATGATCATTCTGGGCCCTCCAAACAGACAAACATTTTTTGACTAACTGGCTTGTGACATGGATTGTTTCTTGCCAATTTAAGATGCTTTCTTTTCATGGAAGTTAAAAAAATAATAAAACCATAATTACCATTTGATAGGTAATTACTATGCTGCGCTTGCTCTATGATTAAATAAAAGTGTTTTGCATATAAGATAGTGTTGCTGTTGTTAGCAGTATGGATACATTAGTTATACAATGATTTTGAATTGAACTTCATGAGCAGATTCTGGGGAGGGTAGCCTCCCGGGAGAGGGGGAGGGGAGCCTCCCGGGAGAGGGCGAGGGGCACCCAGGCACCTGTCATCATTACCCCCACTAGGACCATGACCTCAAACAAATGGGATGAAGGGTCAGAGGCAGGAGATTGAGGCTCCATCCGACTTGTGAGATGCCAGTTTGTTTTAATTCTTTCCAATTATGAAGGCAATACAAGCTCAAAGTGTTAAAGAGAGTAAAGCAAAGTAGAAAGAAGAAAAACTCATTTCTCTTCAAAGACAAACACTGTTGGCTTCTTGAGGTATCACTTTCTTTTTTTTTTTTATAAATTTATTTATTTATTTATTTTTGGCTGTGTTGGGTCTTCCTTGCTGTGCACGGGCTTTCTCTGGTTGCGGCGAGTGGGGGCTACTCTTCATTGCGGTGCACGGGCTTCTCATTGCGGTGGCTTCTCTTGTGGGGGAGCATGGGCTCTAGAGCGCAGGCTCAGTAGTTGCGGCACACAGGCTTAGTTGCTCCGCGGCATGTGGGATCTTCCTGGACCAAGGCTCGAACCCGTGTCCCCTG
This sequence comes from Globicephala melas, assembly GCF_963455315.2. Taxonomy (NCBI): domain Eukaryota; kingdom Metazoa; phylum Chordata; class Mammalia; order Artiodactyla; family Delphinidae; genus Globicephala; species Globicephala melas. Next base: position 58,612,886 of record NC_083332.1, on the reverse strand, counting down.
CATTGGCAGGAGGATTCTTAATCTCGGCGCCACAAGGGAAGCCCTACTCATTTATTTTATAACAGCTTTATTGAGATATACTTGACATACCATAAAATCCACACATTTAAAGTTTTCCACCAGGTAGAAGTTAGAGCTTAAAGTCTAATGGGGACCGTTCCGTGTCCCTAGGTGGAAACATTAACTCCTCTGAGAACTTGGACCTCTAGACCCACAGAGCCAAAAGTTGGAGGGATGAGAAGCACACCTCTTACAGGGTCGCTGGGAGTGGTACTGACCAGGACCAAATCTGCTTCTCTGTCCCTTGCTTCCAGGACCAATGTATTCTCCCTTTTGGGGACACATCATACTCTATTGGTAGTTAAGTTGGGGAGTAGATTGCATTTGGGGAGATAGTATGCCAAACTCTCAGGGAATCATCTCTAAGCTGGCGCCTTGACTGTGCTTTCAAAAGATCTTTCTGTCATGTTATCATGCTAGAAGCTTCTGGTATAGGTGATAGAACCAGGAATCCCATGGCTATATGCTCACCTCCTTACCTCCTTTCCTGTAAAATGCATCTTCTGGTTCAAGGGGATGTTATGTTGGATTCCATGTCAGCAGATCAAGCATTCTGTATGCCATCAGATGGTGACGCTAGCAGAGATCCTTTGGACAGAAAAAAATACCTGGATTATCATTAATTCCGGTCTAGATGAATTGCTGAGCCTTCCAGGGTAGAAGGGGTCCGATGTAACCAACTGGTCGCCAAGCGGTAGGTGGGTCTCCTTGAGGGATGGTACCATATGTGGGGCTTGACACTGGTCTACGTTAGTGGCAGTGGTAACAGCTAGATGAGCCTTGGTAAATGGAGCCCATGCACAGCCTTCAACCCTGTTGCCATGGCTACTCTGGTCATATGCCTGTTGTGTCAGCACCGGGGTGGCCTCTTCCATGGTGAATGTTCTCTAGTGAACGTTGCATGTGATACAAAAACCTACACGCTTGGTTTTAGTCCTCTTTTTCTTCCAGGTCTCTGACCAACCAGTGAAGCTATTTATCACTGGCCGTGAGTCTATATACATTCTTATCTCAGGTTACTTCTCTTTCCCCGTAAAGTGGGTGACCAGCTGCGTCGGCAAAAGTCTGCTCTTGGAAGGAGTTCCCCTTGATGAATTCTTTCAGAGTCTGGCTCATGTAGTGAGTTCTTTGAGTCTGTTCTTTCACGGGTGCTGTGTTAGTCAGGGTTCTCCAGAGAAACAGAAAGAATGGGATGTGTATGTATATATAGAGAGAGACATTTATTTTAAGGAGTTGGCTCACACAATTACGGAGGCTGGCAAGTCCAAAATCTGCAGGGTTAGCCAGCAGGCTGGAGACCCTGGGAAGAGCCAGGGCTGTAGTTCAAGTCTGAAGGCCGTCTGCTGGCAGAATTCCCGCTTTTGCTCTGGGGAGGTTGGTCTCTGTGCTATTAAGGCCTTCACCTGGTTGGATGAGGCCCACCCACGTAATGGAGGGCATTCTGCTCTACTCAAAGTCCACTGATTTAAATGTTAATCTCACCCAAAAAACACCTTCACAGGAACACTGAGAGTCATGTTTGACTAAGTATCTGGGCACTGGGGCCCAGCCAAGTTGACACATACTATTAACCATCACAGATGCATTAACCAGATCAAGATTCTAGATACGCAAAATTAAAAGCCAGACCTTAAAACACAGTAACCGCATCAAGCCAATGTCCTCCGTGGGGAATCCTGAAAAATCAGCTGACCATCTTCTCTGACATCTTTGTGGTATCTTTCCAAGCGGGTGATGGGACAATCACTGAATCTTTGACTGTCACAATTGATGGGACACAGAAATCTTTTAGCTTCCTACTCCCCAAGAGGTGTTATGATGACATAAAGTCTCTAAAGTTATTAACAGAGGAAAAAGCAGGGAAGGGGCCGGGGGCAAACAAGCTCGGGAAATCCTGGGTTAACTATAGTCAGGTAAGTAATTTTTTTTTTTTCCGGCTGCGCGGCCTGTGGGATCTTAGTACCCCAACCATGGATCGAACCCACGCCCTCAGCAGTGAAAGTGTGGAGTCCAAACCACTGGATCACCAGGGAATGCCCGAGGTAGATGTCTTTAATGGGATTGTCAGAGGCTGTAATATACAAACGTGCAGCCTGATGTGAACCTCCAAGAGCGGGACCTCACCTCCACAGTCCCCCATGTACTTCCTGACCAGAGCTCCTTCAGGCAGCTGTTTAGGGGACAAGGGTGATGCAGGTCACACCCCGAGGGACATCTCATCCCACAGTGTAAGGAGCTGAGATCTAAGAGATAAAACGTCTTGTCCAGGTGGCACGTGACAGAGTCAAAGCTAAAACCCACATTCCTGGCACTTCCCCGCTGGTCCAGCGGTTAAGGCTCTGCCTTCCAATGCAGGCGGCATGGGTTCGATCCCTGCTCAGGGAACTAAGATCCCACATGCTGTGGGTGTGGCCAAAATCTTAAAAAAAAAAAAAACCCACAAAATACCCCACCTTCGTGATGCACAGCCCCGTGCTCCATCCATGTCACAGAGGTGGGATCTAGTCCCCATTCTGAAAGGAGGAGACACCAAGCACAGCCTTCTTCGAGGCTAATTAGTTACAAAGATCAGACTGGAATCCTGGTCTCTTGAATTTCAGTCTGGAACAAAAAAAGAAAGCCCACAGCATTGGGGCACTTAGAAGTTCAGAACTGCGTACAGGAGTGATATATTTTTAGCGCCTTTAGGTGACCCCTGAGAAGATGAATCATCACTGCTGTGGCATGCCCGGTGAAATGATTCCATTGGGCCAAGCATGAAGTCCCAGAGCCAGCGGATGCTGGAGACCATTCAAAGGGTTGGGCCACACCCCAGGGCTTCCTGCCTCCTCCCCTCCCCCCCATCAACAGGAAGTCCATAGATGAGGTTCACTTTCCCTGGGATGCAGCAGGTGTGTGTGGCCCCTGCAGGGGTTTGCTCCAAGACCGAGCCAGCCTTCTCAAGCTCAAAGCTTCAGCTACCCCTGGGCTGGGTTGGATTTAACCAGAGAGAAGCCCCATGGTTCAGGTTTGGCCAGTGCAAACCAGGCACAGCTGTCGGAGATCTGTCCGACTCACAGCTCGGGAAAGCCTTTGGGTGCAGAAAGGACACAACCCTCTAGAGAGCAGCGATTCTCAACCGAGCATGCATGAGACTCTCCAGGCGGGCTTGTGAAAAACACACGTCGCTGGGGCCCACCCCAGGAGGGGCTGAGTCAGCTGATCTGGGGCGGGGCCTGAGAATATGCATTCCCAAACTCCCTGGGATGCAGGTGCTGCTGTTCCAGGGACCGTTGTTGGAGGACCCCTGCTCTAGGGCGCCTTCTGAAGGATGCCACGAGGTCTGCACACACAGAATTGCTCCCTGGTGGGCCTGAAATCAACACTACCTCTATGCTTACCATTTTATCCCCAATTTTAGAACCCAATTAGGGAGGTTTCTATGCGGGCGCTCAACCTGTAGCTATCTGGGAGACTAACACAGGAAACTCAGAGAACGGGGTGAATTACCACTCTCGTATTTTAAACACATTTAATGAGATGTAATTCACATATCATACAATGCAAAGACTTTTCATATAGTCACAGATGTGTGCAACTACAACCATTGTCAATCTTAGGGCATTTTCATCACCACCGAAAGAAACCCATACCCTTTAGCTCCTGTACCCCTATCCTGTCTCATCCCTGCCCCAGCCCTAAGCAACTACTAATCTACTTTCTGTTTCTAAATTTGCCTGTCTGGCCACTGCATATAAACAGAATTCTACAATACGCTGTCCTTTGTGCCTGGCTTCTTCAGCTTAACATAATGTTTTCAAGGTTCATCCACATCATCACGTCAGCGCTTCGTTCCTGTTCAGGGCCAAGTAATATTCCATCATCTTGCTAGACCACATTTTGTTTATCCATTCACCCATTGTCAGGCTTTAATTTTTGCAGTGAATAGTTGATTGGTTATTTGTTTAAATTCATAGAACTCTACACACACAGAGAGTACATTTTACTGCAGGTTATTTTTAGAAAAGGACATAGGCGGCTTCTACCTCTTATCTCTTAGAACAGGGCTGCCTTGAGCCAGCAGGCGGGAACTCGTCAGCCTTCTCTGAGACCACTCTGTGGGAAAGGCCAGGGGTGCAGTTATAGGTCCCAGGTGAAGCCAGCCTTCCCCTCCAAAGCAACCACACGAGTGAGGTTGTAATACCAAGGGACCCCGGCTGGAGCCACGTGGAACAGTAGTATCTCCTAGTTGAGCCCCACACCAATTCCCGGCCGACAATATTGTAAAATATAATTAAGTTGTTTTGAGCACCAGCAATAGGGAGCTGGGACAGCTGGGGTGTGTTCCCACGGGGGTTTATCGGGGAGTCTCTGCTCTCGGTCCCCATCACTGGAGCAGATGGCGGTGATGGCAGAGGCCTCCTGATGGGTTTCCGCTGCTCAGATGCTCTGCGATTTGCCCCCAGCTCTCTCTCGTTCAGCGCCTTTTTTTTTTTGCCGTACGCGGGCCTCTCACTGCTGTGGCCTCTCCCGTTGCAGAGCACAGGCTCCAGATGCGCAGGCTCAGCGGCCATGGCTCACAGGCCCAGCTGCTCCGCGGCATGTGGTATCTTCCCGGACCGGGGCACGAACCCGCGTCCCCTGCATCGGCAGGCGGACTCTCAACCACTGCGCCACCAGGGAAGCCCTTGTTCAGCGCCTTTTGTTCCCCTGACCTGCCATGTGAACTCCCCGTGCAGAGTTTGAAAAAAAAAAAGCTTTGCTGAGATATAACTCACACACGTAACATCTGCCCATCTAAGGGTACGGTTTGATGGGTTTCAGTGCGTTCTGCCGCTATCCCTACCTGACCTGGCTTTGTTGGTCTGTTTCTCCCACTGGGATGTAAGTCCTTGGGGAGGACGTCTTGCTGTCTGTTCACCACCGTATCGCCCCCTCACCCCCCTCGGTGCCTGCCTGGCACAAAGCGGACACCTAGTGACTATGTGGCAGCTTTGTGAGAACACTCAGAGCTGTCAAGCTCCACGGAGGACGTAGGTGGGTCCTTGGGACAATGGCCTTGGCCTCAGCCGACCTGTGGTGTGGACCTCTTCTGTAGGTGGATCTGAAGAGATGGGCTTGGGTCCTCAGTCTCCCCTCCCCCAGCCCCCTGCAGACTTGCCTGTCCTGCACCCACTGCCTCTCTGCTAATTCTGCGTTAGGGACAGCATCTGTGCCCGTGGTTGAGTGAAAGCTAACGGCTTCCCTCGTTAGCCCCTCAGCTCACATATTTGCATCCCAGCACGGCCTTCCGGGGACCTAATATCCCACGCAGGGAACTTACATGGTGATCATTTTCAGGTAGTTGAAAGAGCTGGGTCTGAGCTGGCAGACTCGGGTTGAAATCCAGCTCCAGACGTAGCAGGCGCCTCTGGGATCCGACACAGACCCTCTGCCGTCCTCTGACCCCACTACAGGGTGGGCCCCGCTGGCCTCAAGCTGACAGCGTCCCCCTCCGCCACACACGGTGCTTCTTTCTGCCTCAAGTCCTCCCAGACACTGAAGAGCGAGCTCGGTGAGCAGAGCAGCCCCGAGTGGAGGTGGTTAGGGCCTCTGGGAGCTTCCGCCCCCCTTCCTTGGGCAGAGGATGTGTGGGAACACACGGGCTCCTGTGGGATTTTCCAATTCATTGATACCCACCCGCCCCCCCCCCCGCCGAGAGATGCCATCTCTGTCGCCCCCGCCACCTCCAACCTGTGGGGCCTTTGTGATGCCCTCAGGCAGCAGGATGGCAGCCACTTGGCCGCTGCCAGTCGCACTTGGCACACGCTCTCTGGGAGACTCTGGCTGCCAGGTAAGAAATGTGGTAGGGCCAGCACCTGGAGGGACCAGAGAGAGAGAGACCCGTGGGATGGGGCAGGGGCAGGGGGAGCAGAGCAGAGGGAAAGGAAGGAGGGGGAGGGGCAGTGAGCCTCCAGGAGCCGCCACCTGGCCGGGACTGTGTGAGACCCAGGTGAGCGCTGCTTACCTGAGCCCAGGCAGCCCTCAGATTTGTCAGCAAAAATAACTGATGCTATGGCTTTAAGCCACGGCGTGGCGGCGGGGTTGGGGGCGGGGCGGGGGGGGGGGCTCCTACTCAGCCGTAGGTAAAGCACCTGATGAGCAGCCTTTCCTCCTTCCTGGTCTCGCTGGGCTTCCTGGGAACATGAGGACCAAGCCCTCACCTAAGGCTCTCTGTCCAAGAAGACCCAAACCAAGACGAGTGCGGACCTGCTGGGGAGGTGAGGTAATTGCACTTGGGTAAGATAATTAGCTCGAGCTCTGGGTGCTTCATCCGGAAAAGGGGAGGAGCATCGTTTCTAACCTAAGATTCTTCTGGAAATGAAAGAATCCAGGCGAATTTAGCATCTGGTAGCCGGTGTCCCATTTGGAGCAGCTCACAGGCGAATTCGAATCCAGTTTCCAGGTGCGATATGCGTGGCAGGTACTTCCCACCATCCTCCCAAAGCTGAATTGCCAAACGCTGCGGGAAGAAACGCCCGAGGCCGTGACTGGGCTCGTCTGCTTGCCGGTGGCCGTGCAGGGGAGCCGTCTTCCCCTTCCTGGGCCCCAAGGGCAGTCAAGGGACTCTGTTCTTATAGAAATGTTATTGTATCTTTCTGATAAACATAACCCATTCCTTGTCTGTTTTTCTTTTCCTATCAAATTACCCCAACGGACACAAATTGGAGCAAATAGTTTCAGTTCCGGTCACAGGACTTGGGGCTGCAGTCAAGGATCTGAATGAAATTCCTGGTAAAATACAGTCATTAGGAGCACAGTGAGAGCAGAATCGAAACGTCCCAGCCTGCCGCCACACTGAAAGGCAGTCTGGTTAATTTCCAAATTATATTTGGGCTCAACATGCAAGGGGTTCTTTTTCATGTAGGCGGAGAAAATAGGACTGAAGATTATTACAATAACCACACAAGACCAAGGGATATAATTATAAAATAAGCCAGACCCTAGCAGGCAAATCATGTTTAATGTGTTCTGAGAATCGAATATCCTTTATGGAATTAAAAACGGGGGGGGGAAATCAACGTGCAGAAAATTAATTAAAGAAGAGGTAAGACACAGAAAAGCTTTGGGTGTCATACAACTACAAATACAAAAGCAACAAATTTAAAAAAAGAGCACACACGTAATTACAGATTTCGGTAACTTGAGTAGCCAGAACATACCCAGTGAATTATCAATACTTAATCATCAAAGATCTTATTCATTTTGCAAGGGGGCTGGTAGTGATGATGGATTTCAGTTGGTCCAAAGGACCTTTCCTTCTGTCGCAAGCAAACCTGTAAGGACGGCTCAAGTAACTCTGAAAAGTGGAGTTCCTTTTCTCAAAGAAAACTGACACGGGAGGGTTCTTCTCCTCCGCCCCCCTCTACCACCAAAATTTGTACATTCATTCAACTCTTTTAACTAAGGCAACCAAAAGACAATTTCTTGAGACCCCCAAACACCCTGTGAAGCCACAAATTCTACCCATGTAAAAAGGGGAAAAAAAAAAAGAAATGAACGACCTCCAAAACTAAGGGCAGTCACTCTGCAAAGTGCAGGATGGTTCACTGTTAACAGCTTTTGTGGAGTTCATGTTAAAATGTCTCTTTAAAAGGAGGCGTGGACGGGAGTGAATCAAGACCCAGCCATGCCCTGGGTTGAGGAACGACCTGTACTGGACAGGTGATATATGGATCAGCCCTCAGGTATCTTTTCAGCTCTGCACACTGCTGAGGTAGGACCTTTGGAAGAAATGCACAACGTCTCAGGGCGTTAAGAGAGTCCTCATCATAAAGCACTGCCCTTCTGCTCAGCTGGGGGGCCCAAGACAGTCACACTCCCGGGCCACGTGTGCCCTTACACAATTCAAGAGTTTGTATCAGATCGCAGCCACGGAGGAGAGTCACAGCCACAGGAGGTGGGCGAGACCCTGGCGCTGACCCGGGGACGCCTGCTGTCTAGCGCAAGCTAGAGGGGTGGGGGGAGGTGGAGAACCCCGGCAGGCAACTACAAAAGGTTATTAGCAAATGGTATCAAAAAGTATCAAAACATTTCAAAAAACTTTAAAAACTGCCAGGCTTGGCGGACACACAGGGCAGGCTCTCTAAGCACCCGGAGGGCTGCCCTACATTTCAGAGGTTTATCCTGGAGACGGGGACTCCGCCCCCTTTCCCGCTGAAGATGCTCAGAATCTCCAGAGAGACAGCAAGGATGTCCACGCCACACGGAACTGCCCCTCCAGGTCTGGGACCAGTGGTCTGAGATTCTGGCCAAAAGTTCCGAGGGCCAAAAGCTAAGTGGCTGGCAGAGCCACGTGCCACGGGGGACCAGGGTAAGAGGCGGAGGCTGCTACGTCTACAAGGGGGTTGGGGTGGCAGGGTGCCGTCCTTTCCCTTCCCCCACGGCTGCAAATCACCCAAAGGTCACTCCTGGCTTAGGGGCCAGGCACTTTGAGCCACAGGTGAACTCACCTGAACTCAGAGTGGGACCTGGGAGGGACTCCACCTCCCTTTGGCATTTGGGTTCCCATCCCAAATCGAACACCCTTTACGGTTGGCTTCTGGGGTTCCTATCATTCAGGTCGACTTATATCATTCAGGGTCAAGGGGAGGGGCGTTCAGAATATAAATACACACATGAGGTTTTCTGCTCAGATCAAGATCTAGAAGGAGTCCTACCTGGTACTCTAGATTTCTAAAGCAGCAGGATGTTGAAAATACGAATTGAGCCACACACGCAAGCAGGTGCTGAGCTAATCTCTGTGTATTTTAAACAGCAGAGAGACCACTGTAAGGAACGAGGATTCTTCAGCTTTTCTACTCTGCTTAAGCAAACAGGGTTCCAATTTGGGTGAGGATCAAACTCAAAAGCTACCACTAATATGAAGTTAAAACTCTAGTTCTTTAAAAGAAAAAAATCAGAACCTCAATAAAAGCCCACCAGGCTCATTCTGAAAGATCAAAGTAAGATTATCCAAGCATCGTCAAAGTTCTAGCAGAACAGCTCGGAGCGCTGAGTCTGACAAAATCATGGCAAAAGTTGCGGTTTCTGTCTCAGCGTGGCAGCCAGGAGAACCCAAGCCTGCATCACCATGGTTTGAAATCACACTATCGTGATTTTGCCGTTCTAATGCCCACCTGCATAAGTACGTCCCCAAGCTCTGCCCACCTGGGTTATAAACCATTTTCTTCCGATCTTAGCTGCACCGCACGGCACGGTGATGTCCATCTTAAAACCACAGACAGCAGAGACCTGCCACAGTCCCACCACTGTGCTCTCCCTCATCCAGGCAGGCGCAGCTCACGGGTCAGGACCCTCCGCTCCACGGACGCCAGTGAGCTCGAAAGCCTTTGTTAGCGCAGTGGAGCCACTGCCAATGATCTGAAGTTGGTCTCCAAAAGGGAACTTCCTCGTCAACCCTACCTTTCAAGGAACACTCACCGCCTCAATCGTATTAGATTCCAAGGCATGTAAATCACAAACATCCTTCACAGTGGCAAGGGAGACATCACAGAATAGTCGGTGCAGGACACGGTATGTTAACCTGCAAGGCACAAGAAAGTCAGAGTAGAGGCCAGCACTGCACCCTTATCGTGGGACACGTCCTGGAAGTCAAAAACACAACAGCTGGCTTAGGCTAAAAATTCGTGCCTGTCCACTTCCTAAGGTCAAGGCCTTCCCCGCTCCCCAAAGCACGCACGGCCTTTCCATGTGCTCAGCCCGACCTGCCCCTGGATTCTGACTGAACGACCACCTCTCTGCTCATGACCTGGGCTGAAGTGGGGAGAACAGACCACAGGTTCTGTGCCTTCTAAAGGGTCTTCAAATAATGAAACCTTTCCTGGAACAGGAAGGGGGTAAGCTTATCCCAAAATTGGCAGTAGTTCTGCAAAACATGTTTCGAGGAGGGCTGGACTAGGTTTGAGGTAAGAGAAGGGTTTCGGGCTCCATGAAGTTTGGCAGTGCTGGGTTGATGGAGGGTTAGCAGTTAATGCAGGACTCCTCAGAGCCTTCGATACACCTAAATGTTCTTTTAAAGAGCTCCAGGAAGATGGACAGTTTTTTGGTTTGACTGTTTGTATGCCTTGCAGAACCTCTCAAGAGTCTGGAAGCCTTTAGCGACTTCCATAGGCAGGGAACCAGCTAAACATGCAGACAGGTCGCCCGTCTCACGAGAGGGGGCAATCGTTCGGGTACCGAAGCTTTCAACTCCCAAGTGGCTCTCAGCTCTCCCGGTTACTAGAGAGAGAGGCCGATCAAAATCACAGTAAACCTTTGAGAGAAAGGAAAGGAAGTGCAGTGGAGACGAAAAAGGGAAAAAGAAGTTAACTGAGATTCTCATTCTAACAGCAGTGTTAACGATACATCTGGAAGTGTTCTCGTCTCTGCAGTCAGATCTGCGCCTCAGTATAGATCACTAAGGCCTCCCTTGTCTCGTGATTAAAACCCACCCCATGCCCGTCGTCCTGGTGTGACACAGCGGCTTGGGCACGAGTCTCAAACTCTCCTTAAACGGCACACGCTACTGTTGTGAGTTCCGGTAACTGCAGGAACCGGGCCGGGCCGGTCACGCATCTCACGAGGAGGTGCGGAATCCACTTTCACAGCTTATATAGACTGAGAGAGCTGAACCCCTGGGAGGAGACCTGCTCATTGTCTCATCTGTCACTTAATGAAGGGGGAAACAGCTCATGACTTGTTAAAGAAGTTGGCGCCCAGCACACAACTACTCGGCAGCGGATGGCCGCGACCAGGATCCGGCGCCGGCGTCGAGGGAGATGCTCGGACAACCTTCCCTCGTTGGGGATCCACGGGCCCTCACTCACTCGCGTGGAGCTTCCCGTGGCTTCTCAGAGCTGGAGTCACAGAAAACAATGGCACATTCTGCGGGCTCCCTTTTTCTTTCCTGAGTGATAAATGGAGATCTGTGGGGCTCAGTGCATCGTAATGTGAGAAACAGCGGGCTCCAGAAAAAAGAAACGGTAAAAAGACGAGAGCACAAATCACAGAATAAGGCGCCCTTGTTACCGCTCTTCCTTGATTACCGATCCCCTTTTAGAATTCGGGAAGACCACCAACCAGGAGAAACAGGATTATTTAGAAGCAGCAGTCATCTGAGCAAGGAATCCCAGTGGGGAGGCCTCCCTGGTGAGAAGTCCCACGGCTCGCCTGACTGCCGGCAAGCTGGTGGCTCTCGGTCACGCAGGCACCCTCTATGGGTCTCTGTGCTCCACCTGGCATGTCGCCCTTGCCAATGATTTCCGAACATGGCCGACGCTCAGTAGTCCCAGGGACCGGCTAAAGGAGTTTCTAGGCTCCCCTACACCACTCTTGGTAGTTTCAGACTCGATAATTCTGAGGCGGGGCTCAGGAACCTGTTTTCTTCAAAGCTCAGCCAGGTTTGGGGAGGCGTGGACTAGGGAATCTGTAATGTCCCACCGCAGCCCTTCGTTTCGATAGGAAAGTTTCTGCGTCACCCCTGCCCTGGCTGCTCTCTGGGGGACTGTCGCGGGGGTCACCCATGGGGGTTCGCAACGTGGGAAGCAGCCCTGCACAGACACAGGGGTCGCTCCTGCCTGGGCCCCGCTTTAATTATTCAAGCAAGATAATATGTCAAGTCATACAGAATATTTAATCGGTTACTGTGATATCATAGAAATACCAAGAATCATAAAAGTAAAAAAAGCTGCTAAGTCGTCGATAATGGTTCCGGGATTCTACCAAGTGGCTGCTGGTCTCCAGACGCGCCGTAGGCGGCGGCAGCGGCGTCACTGGCCGCGGTCCTGCGGCCTCTTGCCCTTGCCCTTCTTCTTCTTGTCCTCCAGCCGTGGCTTCAGGGCACACACGCAGGCGGACACGCCGGCGATGGCCTTGGGCAGGTCGGTGCCCTTGCTCCACTTGTCCTTCTCGCGGTCGTAGACCTGCACCGTCTTGGAGAAGGCCGTGTTCTCCCAGCTGTAGCCGCCCAGGATGTAGATGCGGCCCTCCCACACGGCCACCCCCGACTCGCTATTGGCGTGCAGCAGTGGTGCCACGCGGGTCCACTGGTTGCACTGCGGGCTGTAGGCCTCCACGCCCAGCACGTCGAAGCGCTCCATGGACTCGAGGCTGTCGTCGCTGCCGCCGATGGAGTAGATGCTGTCCCCCAGGCTGCACATGCTGTGCCAGCCACGCGCCGTGGTCATGGGCCGCCGTTCTTCCCACACGTCTGTCCGGTGGTCGTAGCACAGCAGGTTCTTGCGGTAGGGGCCGATCTGGTAGTCGTGGCCCCCTGAGATGTACACGAAGTCTTTGTAGATGGTGCCCGCGTGGCCGTACGTGAACCTGTGGAGAGACAGATGGATGGACGGACCGACAGAGACAGAGCGGGAGCTCAGTGCTGCACAGGCTGGGCCTCTGTGAGCCGGGGACCCGGTCTTCTCCTCGGCAAAGTGGGGACAAGCTGCCCTCTGAGGGGGTGGTGAGGATGGGAGGGGGTGACAGATGGAGCAGGGCAGGTGACACACGGGCAGCTCTGTCCTCTCTCTGCCCATCTGAGAAGTGGGCATCATCACAAGACCGCATCTGTCTCATTAGGGCTAGAAACGCTACGCCACTGAGGCACACGTGTGGCCCTTGTCCCATCACACATCAAGCAGGGCCTGCGACAAAGTGCAGCTCCAATTACACGACCGTCTGGAAAAGTCAGCCCTACAGGGACAGTAAGTATCAGTGGCTGCCAGCGGTTCAGGGGAAGCAGGGAGGGATTAAAAGATGGAGCTCGAGGGATTCTCCGGGCACTGGGACTATGCCGTACGACACTGTAATCACGGATACACATCATCATACACGTGTCAAAACCCGCGGAATGCACAACGCAGAGAGGGAGCCTGATGTAAACTAGAGAGCTTAGCTAATGTATCAACTTTGCTGCATTAGCTGGAAACAATGTACCAGTCACTGCAACGGGGGAAGCTGGGTGCGCTTGGCAACCTCTGTACTTTCTGCTCAATTTTCTCTACCTAAAATCGCTCTAAAAAATGAGATCTATATAAAGGCAAAGAAGAAATTACCAACAGCAAAACAAAGTGCACACAAAGGTGGAACAAAAAGGGAATGGCGTCACGACATTCAGGACGGTGATTCCTTAGCCGGAGGCGGGAAGCAAGCGGATGGGAGAAGAGCACACGGGGCAAATGGGTCCCAGGCAGGTGGGCTACCGTTCAACGTCTTCGACTCTTGGGTTGGGCTGTGGGTTTGTGGAGGTCTCATTATACAAGTAAGTCAATGAATGAAAAAAGGTATGAGTAAACACACGGAACAAATGTGGGGCATGCATGCCCTAATGACAGCAGCATCATGGATTATGTTTATTCCAACTCTGGACATCGATGGTCCACTTAGAAAAAATAACGATAGGGTTGTTGTCGTACTTAAGGTACACAAACAACCCCGGCTGGCCTAGAGAAAGTGACAGAGGCAGATATTCTTATGTAATTAAGTCTCCCTTCTCCATCTGTAAAGTGGGGTGGTACACAAGACCTGAACCTGGGAGAACACAGGTCTTGGTTTGCCTAGGACAGGGTCAGGAGTTATACGGTTGAGCTCTCCGTTCACGGGCATTCGGGTTTGGGTAATCCATGACATGGGTTATTATCCACCCCACTGGATCACTGTGGATATCAAGGGACTCATCACATCAAGCACATGGCCCAGGCTGGCACGTGGTGATCAACAGCTACTATCATGATTGTCCAATCACCTTATCCACAGGTGTCCAGGTGTTACTTCATCGGCTTCTTGGAACCTTTACCTGAAGGTGGTAGTTACTGTGGGGTGGGGGGGAGGGGCGGGGACTGGAGGAGCCGTGCAGCTTCTACTGTAGGGAGCTTCTCAAATAAATGGCAGCACCTCTGCTAAGCCCGTGACAGTAACAAAGGCAGTGAGTGGACACCCTGACAGGGTGGTACTGACATCACATCCCCTTTACAGATGAGGAAAAAGAGAGAGTGTGGGGTGAAGACACTTGCTGGAGTCAGATGGACGGTAGAGAACCCTCACCCTCTGTACTCCTCCTGCCCAAAGTCAGAGGGATTTGCAGTAAATCTCTCACTCTCTGAACTCAGCACTCATTTCCCCGAAACTCAGGAAGTGAAGAGATTCAGAAACAGAGGGATGTTTGTCTCAGTGGCAGAGCTGACACTTGCACTCCGACGGCCCAGAACAGGCACCCTGACAACCATGCCCTCTGCCCCCCACGCTGTTTTTACAAGCCAGGAGATTCTTCCTGGAATTGGAAGGCCAAAGTATCCAGAAAGGGAGGTGGGCTCAACTGTAACCCCAAAGCCTCCACGTCTGTAGGGTCTGCCACAAAACCCCAATCACCTTGGCAAGCCGGCCACATAGGACCAGGAGTCGGTCTTGGGACTGTAGGTTTCTACCGACGAGAGAGCTCCATTCTCATTCCGGCCGCCGACGGCCACCAGCATGTCTTCGATGGAGGCCAAGTAGAAATCCACGCGGCGCTGGTTCATGGAGGCCACCTGCGGAGGCGAGACACCTGTACCTTCCCTTCCCCAAACTCGGGTCAGCGTCAACATCCAGCACCGCACCCCCAAACATGCTCCACGAAAGGCACAGCCCCGGAAGGCGAGGTGGTGGCCACGTGAGCCTGGGGAAGGGAGCCAAACCTGAAGAAAGGGGGGCTCTGTAGGCGGGATTTCTCAGGGCCCCCAGGACCCTCGAGACCTCGTGAATCCCCAAGAGAGGGACGGAGAATTCACTTCCCCAAACCTGTCTGGCCACGTGGCCGACCTTGTGGACTGGAATTCTGCAGCACACACAGGTCAGAACTGCTGATGTAGTGGTTTCCTGAAATAAAAGTTCATCTTTCCCCTCACCCCCCCACAATCAGATATTTTAAAACTTAATGCTGACTCTCATCCGTGTTGATGGGCATAAGGCGGTGCCCCACAGAAAATGAGCAATGGAAGACCCAAGTCCTTCTCTTTCTTTTCTTAATCATCCAAGCAGAACACACGAATGAACATGGTCCTGCAGGAGCCCATGTCAGGCTGCGACCGTGATGAAGGTTTGGAGGACGGGCTTCAAAGCTGCAAGCCTCCTTCAACTGCAAGTGCAAGACTTACACCTTGGTTTTAGAGTTTTGAGAATAAAATCAAAAGGTCACCCAAGTCCCTTCGGAGCCTTGAGCTCAGAAAAGCACCGAGTTAAGTAAGAAGACTGAGGTGTGAGTATAAAGATTGAGACAGACTTTCATGGGTGGCCATCTGGTTCTTGGGAGGAAAGGAGCACATGTGCCAATCAACGTGAGCTACAACCACCGACCCTGGAAGGTCAGCATCCCCCCTCCCGTTTCCAGAGGGAGAAGCTGAAATTTGGAGTGGGCAAGGAACCGGTCTGAAACCCCCAGCTACGATTTAGCCAAGTTGGGGCGTGAAGCTGGGTCTGACATCAAGACCCAGGCCTGTCCCGGAATCAGCTGGCACACCTGCCGAAGGGCCACGACTCCCAGCAGGTGTAAGCCTTCGTGGCCCCCTTGACCAGCTCCAAACCTGCCCCAAAGAGGAACTCAGCGGAGACTCTGAGACACGGGGAGGTTGTCAGAACTCTGGGTCAATCTTCCAGACCCGTGTCATCCAATATGGTAGCCACTGGCCTCCTGTGGCCATTTACACTCAGATGTAAATTAGTGATAATGAAATACAATGGAAAACTCAGTTCTTCAGTCCCACGGGCCACGTTTCAAGCGCTCAACTGCCACACGTGGCTGGTGGCTACCGTATCGGATGGCGCAGATGAAGAACGGTTCTGTCAGTGAAGAAAGTTCTACTGCACGGCGATGCTCTGGACACCGACCGTCCCTGCAGAAGGTGGCCGGTCAGCCCTCACCGCCCCCAACCAGGGGGTGGGGGGAATGATGTGGCTTGTCACTTTATCGTCACACCTCGTTCAGAAGCAGGGTGGTGGTCAAGGCCCGAGAGAAGGGGGTGGGGGCAGTCAAGGCTAAGGTTAAGGAGATCAAAAGTCCTCAAGAGTAAAGAAATAATCTGGCTTTAATCTCACCTTGATCCACTGTTTACAGCGGGGGTCATACCTATAAAGAAGATTGGATGCCGCATCCCCTCCGTTGTCCCGCGAGAAGCTGCCGCCAGCGATGAAGATGAACCCCCCCAGCACGGCGACGCAGTGGTGGCTCCGCCGGGCCGGCAGGGGCGTCTCCTTGACCCACTGCTCGCTCTGGGCGTCCAGGTAGCAGGTGTCGTCGCTGAGCTCCAGACACCGCTCGGAGACCTCGCCGCCCACAAACAGCAGGCACTCCTGGGTGGTGCGGAGGGCCGTGCGCTTGGTCTGCATGACCGGCTGGGCCGCCAGGCTGTTGTGGTAGCGCACGGCCTCCTCGATGAAGCCCTCGCAGTTGGCCTCGCGGGGCAGCAGTGAGCACACGGCCGGCTTGACGCGGTGCAGCAGGTCGTTCTTGGGGATGAGCGGGAAGTGGATGTTCTCCAGCACCTGGTAGGCGTGGGCCTCGCGCTCGGGCCGCTGCGTCAGCCACTGCAGGGCCGCCTGCAGCAGGTCGTGCTCGCACTCCCGCTGCACCTGGCTGCTGCCCAGGTAGGCGCACAGCTTCTGCACGGAGACGTTCTGCAGGAAGTCGGGCGTGAAGGACAGCGTGCCGAAGCGGCTGAGGATGAAGCCGTCAAGGAAGGCGTCCAGCCGCCTGAGGCTGTAGATGGAGGCCAGCTTCTGCAGGTACAGGTAATTGTCCTCGCTCACCTCCTGCTCCAGGTACTCGCAGCAGAAGTCCACCACCGTCCAGATCTGCAGCAGGTGGGCTGTCTCCAGGACGTAGTCGATGTTGCCACCGTCCAGCACCAGCTCCCCGCCGTACAGGAAGTCCACCACGGCCTTGAGCCCGACGTAGGAGGCGCCGATCAGCTCCACCTCCTTCTGGAAGGCCTCGCGCATGCCGAGGGTGAACATGGAGTTGAAGTAGTCGCTGCACACTGCCAGCAGGTTGCGGTGGGCTGGCACGCGCTGCTCGTCGGCCACCAGGACCACGTCGCAGAAGAGGCCGCGCAGGCGCTGCTCGTTCAGCCGCTGCAGCACCGTGCTTGAGTGGTCGGCCCAGCGGTACGCCTGCGGTGGCGGTGGAGAGCGCGCGTCAGGAGGGGAGGGGGCTGTCAACCCGCCCCCACACCGCAGCGGCCCAGCTAGCGCTACACGACCAGCACTGACATACAGTGGAATGAGAGAACAGGCAACAAGGTGTCAGAGCACCTCGCAGAAAGTCAGGGTGTTTCCCTGTACGTGTGCATATGTTTGTATATTTCCTCCCTTCTTTACAAATAAAAATTTTAACTCAATCTTTCTTTTTCCCTTTGTTTCGTTTTCCCTCTCTCCTCCTTCTTTGTAAACAGGATTCCCCAAAGTTTCCTTCCTTCTCTGTCTCTCTTTCCTCCTTAGTGTGTGTGGGTCACGGCACATAGGTTCGAAAACGCTGTCCTATCGGGAGGGTGAAGTTGCCTGGGGCGTGGCCTCTCAAGTCGGACAGGAGCTGGTGGAACCCCAGCGCCACTGCTCTGCAGCTGTGTGACCCGGGTGAGTCACGAGCAGCCTGAGCCTCGGCTCCTGGTCTCCCCCAGGTTTGGTGCGGGGGAGGGGTCATGAGCCAGAACATAGCGCAGAGCTGGCCCGGGGACAGCGGGAGCAAAGTCAGCAGCTGTGACCGTCAGTTCCCACGGAGTCACGGTGCCGACAGCTATGCTACAGAGACCAGTCCAGGGAGCTAGAGGGTCCCAGAGACTGCAATATATCCAGACTAACGTGCTCTGGGGAATCTTACTTTCAGAGACACGGCTTCAACAGTCATTGCCAGAAAATGTATGTAAATTGCAGGAACGCTGTCTTTTCCCGGGAGCTGTATGTGCCGCAGACCGCACTGTGCACTCGCCTGCACACTCTCATTTGAGCATCCCAGGAACCCTCCAACGGAACGTCAGTTGTAACCCCCTTATTCCAGAGGAGGAAAAGTGAGCTTCAGAGAGACTAAGGAACTTGCCCAAAGTCTCACAGGGACTGAGGGGCGGGGCTGGGATTTGAACCTAGGTCTGATCCCAGAGCCCAAACCTTTAATCACCACACTACGCTGGAATTAACGAATCTATTAATATGAATAGTTAATAGGAATTAATTCAATAAATTCAGGTTGGTGGACATTGCTTGACTGTTATCTGCCTGCCCTGGGCTTTTGAAGATGCAAAGAAAAATCAGACCCAGACAACGGTTTCTATGCCCTGGAAGAACTAATTAGGATATTTCACACTGCTTTATTTATTCCCTATAAAAACAACAAAAAAATTCAACATATGGAAAAACAGACCATTCAGAAATACCAACTAGGTAGCAGGGCGATTCAGGGAGGACTGGGGAAAGGGGCGGGGCAGGCGTTAAGCCCGAGGGGAAGTGGTGGTGGAAAGGAAGACAGGTGGGTGAGGGCTCAGCAGGTGTGAGCAGCTGGGTGACTGGTGCACAGGTCCTTCTGGGTTACTTCTCAACATGTGTCCTACGGCAGGGGGGTGGTTTTTTCTTCCCTTCCAAATCTGCTCCTTACCGCCTCCGATGCATTAGTAATTGGGGCACTTTATTTCCCGTGGTTCTTCCCCGTCCGGCCAATTCCCACATCAATCGCTCTGTCTGTGCAACAGTCTCGGGCAATGTCCTCACATTCTGAGGGTACCAAACAGACGTTCCCTAAAGCTTCCTTCCCTTCCCAGTTTACAGAGCCAAGCTCTCCTACCTTACATTACAGGATGGTTTCCTGAAGGTCCATATACACAGGTATCTCCCTCTATCCTGGTTATTCAGAGAGAGCCAGGCTGGCCTGGTCTGGGCTTCAACACATATTGGCTTGGGGCCCCTCTTGGGTGCGGACTGAAGGAAGGCAATGAAAAAGGCACTACAGCGGCAAGCTACCGAGTAACAGTGAAGGCTAGTGTCCTAGAGAAGCAAGTGAGGGGCATCAGGTGGGCTGTCAGCCCACCATGGGCTCCTGGTTGTTTCCAAGCTGGTGAGGGTGCTGGAATTACCCCGCTTAAAAAGGGGCACACACGCCCCCAGGCTACCGCGTGAAAAGGGAAACAGCCCTGGGGAGGGGCGGGGACTGGGGAGAGCCCCAGATGACAGCTACCAGGGGAGCCACCTGCTGCAGCGAGCCAGGGCAGGGGGGACGGCAGCCACTGTTTCTACAGCTGGGTCTCCAGGCTAAACGGGCAAGTTTAATTCTTTACCTGGGTCTTGACTACAGCCCATTTCTGGTTATTTAGTACAGCAGCAGAGAGCAGAACTAAAAACAGAAAAACGTGACTTCCCAACGTTAAACTGGCATCAGTAACTGAGTTGCAACATTTCATATAATTTAGAAACTCCAACCTGCAACATTCTCCAGTGGTATTAACCCTGTTCATTCCTTTGTTTCTTACTTTAGCACCTTAATCAGGTGAAGAAACTCAGGATCTAACACTGGGCGGAAAGCAGGTATGGGGTATCTTATATTAGAAAAGAACTCAGGGACTTCCCTGGCGGTCCAGTGGTTAGGACTCCGTGATTCCACTACAGGGGGCACGGGTTCGATCCTCGGTCGGGGAACTAAGATCCTGCAAGCTGCGCGGCATGGCCAAATAAATAAATAAATTAAATAAATAAATAATTAAAAATAAAAAAGAATTCAGCATCAAAGTGGATCAACACATTTTAGAGCAGATAAATGAACAGCGGCCGCCACACAATGGAAGACTCCACCGCTCCAAGAAGGGCACGATCTACCCGCACGTGCAGCAACCAGGCTGAACCTCAGAGGCAGGGTGACAAGAGTAACGAGCCAGGCACCCAGGGGACCCACCCCGACTCCACGTATATAAGTTCAAGGGCAGGCAAAACTGCAGGGCTGGAAGCTGGGCGAGTGGCTGTCTTGATTGTAGGGGCTGGAAGGGTTTGATAATGTTCTTTAACTGGGTGTGTTCAATGTCTAGAAAATCAAGGGTACATTATGATTTGGCCACTTTTTAAATATAAAGAGTTAGGAACATAAATACAATGAACCAAGGGACAGAGAAGCCTATTCCTAAAAGCTTCAATTCAGAGAGAGACAAGCTCAGAATCTGGCTTGGAGGCACAAAGATTTCTAGTGCTGCCGAGCTTAGAAAGCTACGCTGTCTCTGCAGCCAAGCTCCCAGACAAAGCCCCTTTGAGTCAGCAGCAAGACCCTTCTGGGGTTTCGCAGTAGATAAAGCCGGGCTTTGGCAAGAGTCTTCTCAGTCAACTCAAATGGAAACACGAGAGCATTTCTCAGGAGGACCAACCTCCCCTGAAAATTACACCCCGTTTTTCTTTTTTACACACCTGTCGAACCTCGTTCCCCCTTCTTCTCCTCTTATCTATAGGCTGCTCCCAACTCCCTTTATCTAAAATGGTATTTCTTCATCTTTTTTTCAGTCTGCTTTTAAGATATTTTTTTTCTATATAGCTTGCCATGTCATTTAAACACATAATATATAGTCTATATATCTGTGTGTGTATTATATGTATAGCTTTATACTTTAAAAGAGTAAAATTCTTTCCAGACCCCCAAGAACCCATTTCATCTCCTTGTAAGCAATGTCAGCCCCATGGAGAATGCATGATCTACGGTAAACATGACATTTAATCTTCAAAAAAGGACACTTTAAAAAAATTCCCCGGCCGTCCCGCGGTTAGGACTCTGCACTTTCACTGCCGAGGGCCAGGGTTCAATGTGTGGTCGGGGAACTAAGATCCCACAAGCTGCGGTGCGGCCGAAAAAATAATTAAAAAATAAATAAAGAAAAGGGTGTTTTAATATTCATAAAGAGACAGGTGTAAATTGGGACTGTCTCACCAACTGGTCCCCCAAACCTTATCTACAGCAGCTGTGGGGGAAGGGACCGCTCCAAGTCACCTGAAGAGTTTGCTGAAGGTACAGATTTGCAGGTCCTGCTCTGAGATTTTCATTTAGCACGTCTGGGGTGGGGCCGGGCATATGCACTTCTCATGAGACACCTGCCCCCTCCCCGTCTACCAGGGTGAGTCTGATGTAGTCCGTGTGCCACAGGTAGGTAGCCTCGCCATGGAGAACCCACCCTCACTGGCTCCTAGGGTCTCAGAAGGTCACGACCGGGGAAGACTCTGGGCCCTTAACATCCAGGTACACAAAGTGTTGCTCCCACTATAAGGTTGTGGACTGGCTTCTCCACGGACACAGTCTTGGATTTTTTGAGCCCCAAGTGGAAACACAAATCCCACGGCGTCCACCCTGTCCTGTAGATGCCAGGTGTTGGATAAACGAGTCAAGTTGTGTTTCTAACATCCCTCGCAACCCCCAACCCCTGCTCTCTCTGATTTTATGATTTTTCCACTCCTTGCCTGTGCCACCTCTAGTCATTGTTAAGGAGATTAACACCAACACCAAGAACAGAAAATCAGTCTGCGCAATAAGAATGAGCTCATCAGAAAAATCTCATGCTTCCTTGGCAATGTGCACAGGCGGTGAGCGACCCATTCACAGACCTTTGAGGATTCGCTGATCTTGGACGGCCGAGACACTCGCGTCTGCCGGCTTCCCTCCATCATAAACAAGATCGCAGCCCTGCGACAAGAACAGGACTTCTGAGCGTGTAGTAATAACTCGAGGTCATTCATGAATCGCAGGCTCTGCTGGCAGGTATCAGTGACAGCAAGAGCAAAACAGTCACATGGAGGAAAGAGGGAGAAAAAACTGTACTACAAAGAACTCCCTTACTCCGAGAGCTGGAAAAATCAGAGGGTTAGAATCAGATAGAACATTTAATAAGTGTTCCTTTTTCACCTCATCACGTCTTTTAGCCCACCTCCTACAAGTACCTACCTTTGGATGCTTGAGCTGAATTAGGCCTTTTCGAGAGATCAAGATTATAATGACAACAGTTATCATTTCAGAACCCAGACTATGACCCTGGAACCAAGCTGACATGTGCTATCTCATTAAACTCCCACAACTATCTGGCTGGGCTGATGTCACTTAACCCATTTGATCGATGAGGATATTGAGCTCAAGGTCACAAAGCTAGTGAATGGCTGGGAATCAAACCTGAGTCTGTCTGGCTTCAAAACTGGACAGACATGGGCCCTTCACTGGGATGCCTGGTTGAATGTGGCCTAATCTTTAAGAATCTCATACTTTTAAAATTTCATGAAGTTAAGGCTATGATGCAGTGATGACTACCAAGTATAAAATACATTCTAGACACAGGCACTGTCTTAAGTGTTTTCTGTGTCTCACTGATTTAATCCCCACAACAAGCCCACCAGGACAGCACTATTATTATCCTCAGTTTATAAAGGAAGAAGCTGATGGCAGCGAGGGGAAGTAACTTGCCCAGCGTCACACACAGGAAGAAGCAGACCTAAGGAGGCTTTCCTGCTCTCAATCCCTGGGCTATTTCACTTGACCATTAAAAAAATGCCCACAGGCAGGAAACCTCTGCAGGGGGAGCCCATGCCCCGGCTGGAACATGCAGGATAAACTTGACCAAGCAACTTAACCTCTGTAGACTTCATGGTTGAATCTACAGACTGGGCTGGTGCATCAGGGGATGTTAAGGTTTCTTCCAGTTTTGAAAAGTCAGGCAACCCACTAACAGCACAGAGCTGGGCTTTGGGGGACCTTGGAGGATGGGGGGCACACAGAGGAAGGATTAAGCTAGCAATATGGGCACAAGTCGCATACTGGGACTGAGGGTTTAAGGAGGAATTCTTCCCGCTGCTAGGGGAGTTGAAAAGAGTCAATCTGTTACCTACTGAACACACAGCCTTTGCTAAAAAGGAACAACGTGACAAGGAGTCAGCTCTGTGTCAAGATAATCAGGGACACACAGAGGGGGCTCCAGCGCTCCCACGGAGGATGGGGGGACAAATTCAGACACAGTCCACCCTGCCAGCTCCCTGGGGGGAAGGAAGGGACGAGATTTCTCTCGACAAACTAGCAACTTTGTGACAAAGACCAGCTGTCCCCACCCCTGTCCTTTCTGTCTGCTCCTAGGATGCTGGGCGGCTCAGAGAGGGAAGAGAAGAACACCAGCACCCAACCTACTGCTCACCCCTGACTTCCTTGTTTCACCTTCACCCTCTGAGACAGGTGCCACCATCGTTTCTGACACCCAGGCTCAGGTGGCCGTGCGGCCCCGCCCAAGGTCACACAGCAGACAGTCTGCACCACCGCAGGCAGCCAGCCAGGGCTCAGGTCTGCCTTTAGTGCTAAGAGCTTTCTTTTCTAGGCCAAGATTTCTAAAGAGAGTATCCCCTTGTGGAGGCTCCCTTTCGTCTGCGGGAAAGTGGTCTGGGGCTCACTGCTACAGGAGTGTGGATATTAGCTGCCTCCTGCGCTTTCTGCAAGCAGGTGAGGGGTCAAGGCCACACGCAGGGACGGTGGCGATCCCCAGTGAGGCGTAAAAGGTCTTTTAGTAAACACGGGAACCGAGGCCGCGTCCGGACGGGAGGGTCCCCACGGAGCCTCCTCTCCCGGCTCCTTCCCCGGGTTTCGACCCTGAACGTGCCCGACCGCAGCGCTCCGGGAAACAGCGTCGTGGAGGTGGACGCGGACGCCCGCCGGCACCCACCCATCCCGGGTCTCGCCCGCAGGGTCTCCGGGGACGCCTCTGTCGCTCGCTCGGACCCAGCACCCCCTGGCGGAACCGCCGGCACAACGGCCGCCCGGGCGGGCTCGAGCCAGCTGCGAGGAGGCGGAGCTGGGTTGCGCCCGGGGCTGGCGCCCGCGGCGGGACGCGAGGACAGTCACTCACCTGGGCCGCGCGGGCCGGCCGCACAGGCCGCACCTGTCTCACCTGAGGGGGCGGCGGCCCCCTGTCCAACCCCCCCCGGCCCCGCGGCGGCCCCTCCGCTCGCCCCCGGCCCCGCGATCCACCCCCCGAGCACAAAGAGATCCCGGGGGCGGAACCGGGTCGCAGCTCGCGGGGCCGGGGACCCTCCCGAGGCAGGCCCGCCCCCCGCCCCAGCCCCAGCCCCCGGACGGCGCGCGGCTCTCGGCCCGGGCAGGAGCGGGGTGCGCGCGGAGGCCCACCTGGGAGGGCGCGCTACGGGCGCGGCGCGGGGATTCCGAGCGGCGGGGCCGGGCGGGCGGGGCGGCGGGGCCCGGGCGTCGGAGCCCGTGGGCCGGCCGGGTGCGCGGCCATGGCTCCGCCAGGAAGTGCGAGGCCGAGGGCGGAGGCGCGCGCGGCCAATGGCGGCGGCCGGGAGGGGGTGGGCTCTGGCGGCGCGGGGGCGGGGCCTGCCCCAGGCGGGCGGGGCCTGCGCGGGGGGCGCGGGGGGCGCGGCGTCCTCGCCCAGCCTCGCCCAGCTGTCCACCCGGCCGCAGGACTCGCTTGTGGCCCAGGCGGGCCACTCACAGTCACGCACCGCGAAATGCCTACTGGGTGTCGCCCGCCGTCTTAGGCGCGGGGACACGGCGTGGAGGGACAGGCATGGTCCCGGGCCTGGGGGACCGGAGTGCTGGGAGGGGCCATCGCGGTGGCACCTTCGCACCCTCACCTCCTTCCAGCCTTAGCTCGGTCGGCCTCTGCGTTCACCGTACGGTGAGTCCTTCGCTGACCCCGTGATTAAAGTCACCATCCCTCTCTCCTAACCCCGTTTCCAGCTTTCCGCTTCACTTAGCTTTTACCACCGTCTAATCTTCTGAATCATTTCCTTGTTCATTTGACTTATTGTCTCTCTCCCCCACTAGGAACCCTCCAGGGCAGGGTTTACTGTCGGTTTTATTCCTGGCTGGGCCCCCAGGGCTGGCACCTAGTAGCCGCTCAATAAATTTTCGAGGAATGAATGAGTTTAACCATCACGGATCTATCCTTGTCAAACTGATGCTACAGCTTGGATAAACCTTGAAAACATTATGCTAAGTGAAATAAGTCAGACCCAGAAGGACACATATTGTATGAGTCCATTTATATGAAGTGTCCAGAACTGGCAAGTCCATAGAGACAGAAAGCTTAGTGGTTACCCAGGGCTAACCAGTTGGGGGTAAGTGGAGTGGGTGGCTGTTAAGAGATTTGGGGGGGGGAGGGTGATAAAAATGTTCTGAAATTAGGTGATATTGATGATTGTGCAACTCTGAATATACAGAAAATACCATTGAAATGTACAATTCAAAAGGGTGAATTTGGGATTTCCCTGGCAGTCCAGTGGTTAGGACGTGGCGTTTTCACTGCTGTGGCCTGGGTTCAATCCCTGGTCAAGGAACTAAGATCCTACAAGCCGCGCGGCGCCGCCAGAACCAGAAAAAATATATGGTATGAGCTGTATCTCAGTAAAGCTGTAGTGCTCGCTTCGGCAGCACATATACTAAAATTGGAACGATACAGAGAATATTAGCATGGCCCCTGCAAGAGGATGACACACAAACTCGTGAAGCGTTCCATATTTTTGTATGGCTGGTTCACTTTGTTATAAAGCAGAAACTAACACACCGTTGTAGAGCAATTATACTCCAATAAAGATGTTAAAAAAATAAATAAAGCTGTTACAAAAGCAAAACCAAACAGAAAACCTTCTCTCTGTCCTCGCTTTTCTATTCCCTGCCTTCTCTGGGAAGGATTGAGAGCGTCTTTTTTTTTTTTTTTTTTTTTTTAATAAAGAATGCTCTCTTCGTGGTACAGGGAGGTACCTTTTTCTTTAAAAAAAAAATTTATTTATTTTTGGCTGCATTGGATCTTTGTTGCTGCGCGTGGGCTTTCTCCAGTTGCGGCAAGCGGGGGCTACTCTTCGTTGTGGGGCGCGGGCTTCTCACTCTGGTGGCTTCTCTTGTTGCTGAGCACGGGCTCTAGGCGCACAGGCTTCAGTAGCTGGGGCACACGGGTTCAGTAGTTGTGGCTCGCGGGCTCCAGAGCTCAGGCTCAGTAATTGCGGCGCACGGGCTTAGTTGCTCCGTGGCATGTGGGATCTGCCCAGACCAGGGTTCGAACCCGTGTCCCCTGCATTGGAAGGCGGATTCTTAACCACTGTGCCACCACGGAAGCCCTCAGGTAACTCTTTAAAGCCTTACTTGCCCATCTTTGACCCCTCCTTGAGCAACAAAGCTAATCTCACACCCCAACAAAGCTAATCTCACATCTTGTTCTATGTCTGTATCTTGATGTGCAAATCTCCACTATTACATGAATTCATGTACTTCTTCATTCATTAATTCACTCAGCAGACTTTTAGGGAATTCCTACTATGTGCCAGGCACTGTGGTAGTTGCCAGGGTTAGAAAGAAGATAGTTTCAAGGATTTTAGGGAGGGAGACAAACAAATAAATGAGCAATTACTGTATCCGGGTCAGTCCTGTGTTAGGGATATATTCAGAGTGCTATGGGTGGGATGTATTCTTTTTTATAGCTATACTTAAAGATTCTATATAGAAAGATATGGATAAAGACAGGTAGATATAAAGGTATATATGGATCTCTCTACGCATACATGGATCTATCTATCTAGAGAGATTTAGCTATAGATTTTTTATTGTATGTATTTATTTATTTTGGCCGTGCCACATGGCATGCGGGATCTTAGTTCCCTGACCAGGGATCTCAGAACCCATGCTCCCTGCAGTGGAAGCACGGAGTCCTAACCACTAGACCTTGAGGGGAGTCCCTAGATATTTTAGCAGCCTATAACTTGGCATGGATGTCTGTCTTCCTGGTGATGGGTTCTATATGAATGAGAAGATGTACAAACTGAAGGGACTGCCTGTAGTAAGGGCCTGGGACAGGCTCAGGAATCCCCACGTGACACTGACCTGAAACACGTGCAGGCTTGGCTAAGCTGACTTTGTGCTGTTTTCCTTATCACCACCTGGTGAACCATCCTTTCACTTTTTTTTCCTTTACGTCTCATTTTCTCTCAAATTAGAAAAGTCACGCATGTTTAAGTTAATTTGGAAAATACGGAAAAGCCTGAAAGGAAAAATAAACCACTCACTCCTGCACTGTCCAAAAATAATTATTAAAACTGTTGTCTCTCCGTATTTTCCCCTTATGTAGTTTTTCACAATAATATCACCACTACCACCACAACCCCTGTACAGCTCACATGTGCTACACGTTGCTCTGAGCTCCCTGTACATATTCACTCATCTCATCTCCTGGACTCTTTGAGGGAGGTACTGTTTACTTTCTCTGTTTACAGAAGGGGAAACTGAGGCCTGGAAAAGTTAACTCTGTGCCCAAGGTCACAGAACTCGTAAGGAGCAGAGCTGGGCTTGGAACCTCGGCAGTCCTGTGTGTATTTGTTCCCATGCCAGAGACAACCTGGCTTAGAAAAGACGAGTTTTTCCCAATATTCAAATTTCAACGATCAGACTTGTTTGGGTTCTGAATTTGGTCAGAACTGAGCACCGCAGTCTGCAGGCCTAACCTTGTCTTCTGCACCATCCTGCCTTTGTGCGACGATAAAAGTGAGGCACGCTCCATGCAGAGAACTTGGAATACACAGACAAGCACAAATGGGAAAACATTACCCACCCGAGGAGAACAGCTGTCAGTACTTAAGTGTAGATCGGCCCAGTGTTCCCCATGCATCCATGCATGTGACTCCATGTGGCGCAGGCCCTTTGGAAACTGCCCCCCCCCCACACTTTTGCAAATATCACGAGCTTTTCACATGTCAATAAGTTCTCTTCTATTGGATTGTGGACTTGACCCTCCCTCGTTTTGGGGCACCCAGCTGGCTTCACTATTATAATAACACAGGTGAACATTCTTGCACCCACGCCTGATGGTAAAATGAAGTTGCTGGGTCAGGGGAGCGCCTGTTTGGAAGGCTCTGACCTCCCCGCAAAGGCTGTCTTGGGAAGTACCCCTAGTCAGTGGCTCAGCACCCCATCATTTTTGAGATTCAGCCCCATCAAGTGGAACTGGGGCCAGGTGGTTCCCTGGTTGTTCATAAAGCAATAAAACAGCTTTTTCCTTTCTTCTGCAGTCTCTGCCACGACCCGTTGTGGAGCTTTTTATTTGCTGTTTCACCCCTTTCTCCTTTGGACACAGGGGCACTTGTGGGACTTGTGCAGACAGACCCTCACAGGCACCTAGGGCCATGTGAGCTGGTGGGCAGGGCAGAGGCTGCCCCAAGCCTTCTTGTGGTACCCAGGCCCCTGATGGGTGACAGTGATTGCCAGGCAGGGGCAAAGATGCCTGGTCAGGAACTGTCCTGGACTATGTATGAAACAGATAACCAACAAGGACCTACTGTGTAGCACAAGGAACTATACTCCATATTTTCTAATAACCTAAAAGGGAAAAGAATCTGAACAAGAATAAATACATTATATATGTATAACTGAATCATTATGTAGTACACCTGAAATTAACACGACACTGTAAATCAACTATACTGCAATTAAAAAAAGAAACAGGGGCTTCCCCGGTGGCGCAGTGGTTAAGAATCCGTCTACCAATGCAGGGGACACGGATTTGAGCCCTGGTCCAGGAAGATCCCACATGCTGCAGAGCAACTAAGCCAATGCGCCACAACTACTGAGCCTGCGCTCTAGAGTTTGCGAGCCACAACTACTGAGCCCGCGTGCCACAACTACTGAAGCCTGCATGCCTAGAGCCCGTGCTCTGCAACAAGAGAAGCCACCGCAATGAGAAGCCCGCGCACCGCGATGAAGAGTAGCCCCCGCTCCCCGCAACTAGAGAAAGCCCGTGTGCAGCAACAAAGACCCAACACAGCCAAAAATAAGTAAACAAAATTATATTAAAACAAGAAAAAAGAAAAGAAAAGAAAAAAAGAAACAAATGGTCCTGGGGGGCAGGGTGAGGGGAGATGGAGCCTGTGAACGAGGTTCCAAGTCCCCCAGAACATGCTCCGTTGTCCCATTTGGCTTTGCTTACAAAATACAACATCAAAAGATAAAATTATTAAGAATTTCCAGACAACAATCGTAGAGCATTAAACCTCCAGTGCGGGGCCTTTCTGA